>NW_026844365.1:9324103-9924103 GCF_029955315.1 Cylas formicarius
AGAAAATATTCGGTTGCAGTCCCTTACAAGGGTTTCCAGTAAAAATGTCCTCTTGCACTCCCGTACGGGAGTTGCTATAGGGTGAAACAAAAAAGTTTGAAATTTTTTTTTCTACTTTAATCGAAATTTACACACTTTCATTTCTTGATGAAAATGTGCCACCAAAGGTTGGCTTTCGTTTCCAGTAAAAATGTCCTCTTGCACCCCCGTACGGGAGTTGCTATAGGGTGAAACAAAAAAGTTTGAAATTTTTTTTTCTACTTTAATCACAATGCCCACACAGGTTAGCTTTCGTTTCTATTAGAAATGTCCTCTTGCACTCCCGTATGGATGTTGCTATAGGGTGAAACAAAAGAGTATTAAATATATTTTTTTGCACTTTAATAGCAATTTAGAAACTTTCATTTCTTAATGAAAATGTGTCCCCAAAGGTTAGCTTTCGTCTGCAGTAAAAATATTCTCTTGCACTCCCGTAGGGGAGTTGCTATAGGATGAAACAAAACAGTTTTAAATATTCGTACTTCTTTGGAAAATTTTCATGTCCAGTCCGAAAAGTTGCCGGCGACTTCGAAAAAATCAACGTCGAGGACGAGGGAGCTACCGTCGCTGCGCTATGGCCCGGTGGGGGCCAGATCCACAATGACTGCGCCCTTGAGGGTCGCTTGTCCAAAAATCAGCGTCAGCAGCCAGTTTCCCGTTGTGAGCGAACATTTTATTCGTCGTCCGGATTCCGCTAGGCCCGAAAGACCGGTGAGTCTCCTTTTCTTACATTTTTAATTTTTTAAAAAGCAAACATTTAAATATTGATTCAATCCCGTTAGCTAAGCTCCCATTTTTGTTAGGCGTGCCGTTTTTTAATTAAACCACACCTCTGGAAGGGCTTTAATCACCGTCATGTACCCCGACCGCCCTTGGTGGTGCCTTCTAAACGCGTCTCTTTTACAGCCACGTTCCCTATAACCTGAGTCACGCCCATTCGGGTGTGGTTTTCCTTCTAGGTAATTCTCGTTTTGGGTACGTCTCTTTAGGTGATGCGGTTGTTAAAGTGAGGGCGTGGCTAGAACTAGCACCTAGTACAACCTTTAAATTTACATCTCCGACTGACAATTATGAATCTAAGGATCTACACATAAAGGAAGCTTTGACAACACGACAAAAAAAATGAAGAGGGCTTTGGAAAATAAATTATAAAATCACTAGAGTGACGCAAAACAATAATTTTTGGGGAAGGGCTTTCAGAGAAAATCGACATTCCGCTACATTGGACAGTTGAAAACCTAATCCATTTTTCGAAATTTCTGTCTCCACTTCTATAGCAGTTTGTTTTCCCTTAAATAAGTGGAGCGTTAGTGAATAAAAATATAATAAAATAAAAATAATAAAATAGAAAGAGATGTAGATTCCCTAGTCAATACCGGAACCGAATTTATTAGCCACAGGACTACCGGGCTAACTAAAGTTATCTTAAAGTTGGAGAGAAGTATTGAAAATGAAATAGTTATTAATATCGTTATATTTCAAAAATAAAAAATATAAAACACAACAATAAATAGAGAAACTTATATTCATTAGTGATTAGTTCCCGTTGGTTGTTTATGAGTGATCATAGAATAATGATAAAATAATAATATGAAATAACATATATCCTAATTAAATTAATATATATTAAAACAATAAAAACTCTTTGCCAATTATAAAATAAACTCACTTTCAATTTACCTTTTTTATATATAATTTGAAATTTATTCATTTTATTTCAATATCACACAAACCAGACAGGAACATACATAAAAATAATCAGTATAAAACAAAACAATAATCAATAAAATAAGTAGTTTGTTTTAAAACCAGCTAGTTTTCCGGTTTTACTTTTTACAAAACTTCTGGATTCCTCCTGCGTCGGTTTTTGCTGAGTCGAACCTGCTGATGTTTCGCCAATCATCCTGTTGGCTTCTTCAGAGCTTGACTGAAACTGGATCGCATTTTACTCCGCTGGGGCGGAGCTAAATGAGGGCCATAAACACTGTCTCGGATGAATATTGTTAGAATGTTTATAGATTTCTATAGACTCTCGGATTTTTCGTTGGTAGAAGAACAAAATTGTATGTCCGGTCTCTTCATTGTATTCTTTACCGCATATGCATGGAATGCATCTCAAATGGAATTTTGTCTATGACAGACCGAAGATGTTGAGAGATTTTTGTACAAGTGGTAAATCTGGTTTTGACGTTGTACTTCTTTCGAACTTTTGATATGTGGTCAGTGATATTTTGAATGTAAGGAAGGACCACAGTGGCAAGTGTAGGATTGCTTTCGGCATCATTGCTATTGGAAGGTTGTGGTGAAGTGAATTTTGTCTTTGACAGACCGATGATGTTGAGAGATTTTTGGACAAGTGGTACATCTGGTTTTGACGTTGTACTTCTTTCGAACTTTTGATATGTGGTCAGTGATGTTTTGAATGTAAGGAAGGACCATAGTGGCAAGTGTTGGATTGCTTTCGGCATCATTGCTATTGGAAGGTTGTGGTAAAGTGAATTTTGTCTTTGACAGACCGATGATGTTGAGAGATTTTTGGACAAGTGGTACATCTGGTTTTGACGTTGTACTTCTTTCGAACTTTTGATATGTGGTCAGTGATGTTTTGAATGTAAGGAAGGACCATAGTGGCAAGTGTTGGATTGCTTTCGGCATCATTGCTATTGGAAGGTTGTGGTAAAGTGAATTTTGTCTTTGACAGACCGATGATGTTGAGAGATTTTTGGACAAGTGGTACATCTGGTTTTGATGTTATACTTCTTTAGAACTTTTAATATTAAAATATTATTAAAATTTAGGTTTTAGATGAGAATCCATAGCTGTTTGTTCAAAAATTTGACCGTTATAAGAAAAATATGTTCCAGACAAGCATTTGTCGATTAAGGTGAGAAGGTTTGGTTCCAGATTCTCGGATGTTAATATATCTGAAATGATGTTGCGAGTTTCAGGCAACTTTGGTAAAGAGAGATTCTACATCGAAACTAACCAGAATATTCTGTGTATCTAATGTAAAGCTTTTTAATTGTTCAATGAAGTGAAAGGAATTAAGTACGATAATATCAGTTTCCGGTTTTCTGTGTCCAAACGTATAGATAAGTCGTTACTCAATTTGTTCAAATTTAGAACGTCGTGAGTTACAATACTTTAGTAGTAGTAAAGAGAGAGCTAAAAAGAATAACCACAAAATTAATTTAATGGCGACCGGCAATGCTTTGGTGAATTTTAACTGTATTTTTAGGTTACGCAAAGTTTCGCACGTGACCTGGGAGCTAATCCGTTACTCTCTTTTCTTAGTTTTGGTTTGAACTATACATTTTAAATCTAGCTACTCCAACATTCCAAGAGAAAAAAGGATATTGCTAGCCAATGAATCCCATAAATTTTAAGAAAAGTTATAGTTCGACCACTGCATGAATCTGGCGACAAAACAAACCCTACAATTTGTAGGCCAATCTCCTTGCTTTCACACTTCACAAACTCACTCACTATCTCGAAAAATTTCAAATCGTAGATCAGCATCAACTTGGGATCCAGAACGGTAAATCCACCCAAGATTCCATTACTACACTCACAGAAAAAATCTATAAATCATTAGATAGAAATCTTTGATAACTCTGTGAAGAAGTTGATTGATATTTTTTATTTAGTAATAGAAGTGGAGTACCCTTAAAATTAATGTCAATTATCTCAGTGACCGAACGCAATGTGTCACCCAGGACGGTGTGCTTAGTTGTGAAAGAAAGGCTGAATATTCTCTTTGTTTTGTACATCAAGGATGTGTTTCGTGTAAACTCAAATGCAGATCCCACGAGTTTCTATACTGATGTGTTCTCAAAAATAAGGTCGAAAATGACTTAAAACGGAGTTAATCACTATAGTTTACCCCGATTATATCAAGTACCTCGGTATCTACATGGAGAACCACATGACTTGAAAATACTCATAAACTTATTAAAAAATTGAGATACCTTCTCACAATATTCAAGAATGCCAGGAAATTTTGTGATATAAAACACCTAAAAATGTTGTACAGTGCAGTGCATTAGTTGATCGACATCTCACAAACAGAATTATTGCTGTGGTACCCGAAGTGATTCAAAATTATAGACCCTACAATGAATATAAAAAGAAATTGAAGGTATGTTATATCCACCAACAAGTTAAGTAGATTTAAAAGATTAAGTTTTCAGATAAGATCCATATACACACACTTAAAACTTAATTTTTTTATCTATTTATTTTTTGATTTATGTATGCTGTTCAGCTCACAAACAAATATTCATTTGCTAATATTTCGTGAGCTTTTCCCCTGTTTATTTACTATTTAAGTATCTCTACTTATTTAATGTTCTTTATATCAGCTCTTCTTTCCTTTTATTTCCCAGACATTTCAAGAGAACAAAATGACTGAGAAATCTGTGGTCTATGACGCGCCTCAGATTCCCTATTCCGTAATCGATAGGCGTTAGAAAATACGGTGGTCTACTTTCTATTGCAGGCTCGCAGAGTGAGGTTCGCGTTGCCTCCGACAGATGGCGACGCGCGTCTAGTCGGCGATGTCGACGCGGACGTCGCACTCTCGAAACAGACGCACTCGCGTCCAAAATTCGGCGGCTGTTGGCGAGACAAATATATCGGTTTCAGTCAACGGCCGTTCGCTAAGCAGACGTCCAGGAAGAGAAGCGTCGAGCGCCGCGCTTACGACACATCGGGACGTTTCGCGACATACCATCATCGGTTCCCTGGAGACGCGGTGCAAGTTCCCGTGACCGGTTCTCCCGGTAAGTATTTGTTTGTTTTTTTAAGTTTTATAAGAATGTGTGTGAAAGCAGAATAATAATTTTAACATTTTTAAAATGTTATAATCGGAGACCGTGCACAGAAATATAAAAAAAAAACACTGTAAATAAAAAAAAACGAGAAAATTGATCCAGCATAGAAAAAATTCTCAAAATTAGGTATACTTAACGTTAAATTCAAATATTATTTAAAAAAATGACAACTCCTCTTTTTAACAGAAACATTACCAAGCTCAAACAGAAAATAGTTCAAGGAACATAGATTAAATTAATGGTTCTTATAAAGATATAGGAAAAAGACCCTACCAGTTAATTTTTATCTGCATACTGTTAGTTTGTGTGCAACTGGTATTATTTAAAATTAAAAAAAATTAAAGATAGATACCTAATTAAAACAGAAATTCAAATTTATCCAAAAATTACCTGTAGGTAACTTTTCTTTTAATTTTTATCATCAAAAGAATCACATTAGGTGAATTATAAATATGTTCTAAAATTTTATCTGCGATATATTTTGAAAAATGTGCTTTCGAAAGCCATACCACTTGATAATGTAATATTTTATGCATCGTATATCTGACAAGATATTATATTACCTCACTTTTAATCAACTTAAGAAGCATTGGCGCTGTCCTACTTAAATATCAGCTCTCAATTTAAATGATTGAAACTTCACCCGACCCTAGTGTTTTATTGGTTCTAATGTCGCGTCGACTGCATTCAAATACATACAGTAAAACTCAAGTTAAACTTTCTAAGTGCTTTAGGATCCATACGTGTCCATTTTTAATGGGACAGCTTAGTGGATCATACTCTACATTATATTATATTTTGAGGTAATTATTTTCTAAGCCGCTTTTTTCTTCTAGTAATTACATTTTTTCTTCTCCTCTTGATGTTTTGAAACTAGGAATGACAACGATCTTCGGTATCAGATGTGCCAAGTGATTTTGCAAAATTATTTCCTAAGTACTCCGGTGTCCCACGCAGTCAGGTTCTTAGGCCCGATTGCGCCTGACCACGTCCATGACCGTTAAACAACCTCATTTTCGCGTCCCTGAAAGGAATGCATTAGCGTCCATCTAATTAGGAATTCAAATGGCGCAATTATTTCGTTTATATTTGTCAATACGTCATTTATTATTGAGGGGTAAGGGGGCAAGGTCGAGTGTGAACGGACTAGGGAATGTAGGTGAGGCGATGAGTCGTTTTTTTTTTTAAGGAAACTAAACACCATCGGACGCTCGAGCAAAAATTGTGGACTGTTTTCGGAGGTCGGTAATATACAAAATTCAAAAACACCTTTGGGCGAGAATTTCATCCATGCGGTAGCTGTGTTTTTGATCAGGTTTCAGTCGTTTGTTCTTCTGTATACAGGCACGCTATTTTTTTTTTTTTGATTAATTAAAAAACAAATTTTTGACATATATGTCGGCTGTCAAGATATTAATTTTCTTTAAAAATTTTGCTTAATGTAGATGTAAAATCTGCGATTTTAAAAATTTGCGTAATTTTAACTCCTCAGAGGGCCTTCAAAAATAAATAATTAATTAATAATATTAAATTTTACAAAATCCGTCAATTATCAACTCATCCTAAATGAAAAAACAAAATTAAAACTTACCTCTTAAAAATCACAGTTGAGGCATTTTTCTTGTAATCGTAATTAATTTATTAATTTAAATACTAAAATTTAATTATTATAATTAGTAAGCTAATTATATTTATTAAGTTAGTGTCTAAAAGTGTTGATAGTTTACATTAATTAATAAAAGACAATCATGTAACTGTAATTGTTTTATCATTTAAGATGGACAAAAATTTACTATTAATAATTAATTATTAAAGACATTAATTACGGAGGGCTGTACTGCTGAGAAGTTAAAATTATGGAAATTTAAAAAAGCGCGGGTTTTCCAACAACAAAATTATCAAAATTTTTAAACAAAATTAATTTCTTAAAATACTTTTACAATCATGCTTTATAATTATTCTAGAATTAATACATATTTTAATAATTATAAGTAATCAATTGAAATTAATCAATTTGCGAGATTAATGGTTTTTCAATAATTAATTATTTTTAATTGTGAAAATCAATGAATTGGCAATAACTAATCACTTAATTAATTAATTAATTAATTAATTAATTCAAATAATTAATCACTTAATCGAGTGAATTAATTGCGAGAATGAAAAACGATAATTTTTTTTTTAACCTTCCGCAGTCTGCCCCGGAGATAGTTCTGGGTGTTGCTGTAGCATCTTCAAAAAAACAAAATTATTACGCAGGTCCAATTATTACCGTTGCAATAACAATCACAAAATTAAATTTAATTTTCGTGCGCTGAGCGGACTCTCGAGTCTAAATATTGATACAACTTGTGTGATTCATTACCGCGTGTTTACTTGCTTAACGTATTAAAACGTCGAGATTTTTCCTTTGATACACGCGTAGCGCTCAGAAATATTTGAAATCTTTCGCATCCTCGCGTCTTGGAAAGGCCGAGTCGGAAACGCTGACAGACCATTGAAATTGGGTGTTCTCGCGACGCGGAAAGGCACAATGGCGGCGGCTGAAATTCCGAACGACACGTTAAAATAGAACACGCAGTAGTGCACAACGGCCGAGGTCAAAACGTCATTGACGATTTTTACTAGCGATTTCGGAAAATGCCTTAAAGCCTCCAATTTACATAAATAAACATAATGGTATGAACTAAGAACCACTAGTTTCCCCACGGTCTTGACCATAGAATGCAAGGTATCTTTTAAATCAAAAAACCATGTAAGAACTATTACCATTCCCGGATGCAAAAAAAAGTGAAAAATAATAGTAACAATCATAATGATATTAAATATCTTTACTGCCAGTGATTGGCGGTAAACAACAAAATTAATAATAAAAAATGACGAAAAACGTAGAAACAACATTATACCCAAATATAATTATAAGGAAATAAACCGAAGAAAGGATAACAACAACAAGTTTTTATTGATGTACCTACAGTACACTAGACACACCTACATAATTTTGCTCATACATTAATGTTCTTTGCTTGGATCGAGTTAGCTTTTTCTTTGTTACCATTCAAGCTTATTAATAAATTTTGATATGACTGATTGTCGCATTTCATTATAACCCTTATATGTTTTTATGACTCTTTAATACCTCTACATTATAAAACACATTCCAGAAAAGTGGAGAGAAAAGTAGTTCTTCATTCGTAACTTTTGTTCTGACGCAGTTAAAACCTTTGTTAATTAAGTTAATGAATTAGGGTTGATGTTAACTATATAAATTATGATCAAATAAAAATTAGATAATTAAATTTCATTAATTAATTAATTTTGGTAAAATAAGTAATTTATGTAAATAATTAACTTTGTATTAATATGTAAAAAATGAATGTTTGTTTGGTAAAAGGTAGTTTGTTTATGTGGTGTCACATTTTTCCAATAAATTCGAACGGACGGGCTTCCGTAGCGAATTCCGTGTTATATTTGCGTCAGCGTGACGCAAGAGATAAAGCACTCGATAGACGACGTAAAAAAAAAACAATCCACCTGTCTATCGATAGAGTCGCAGAAACAAAGCAGCCTAAAAGCGTAGGCGGCGTTTACCGCTACGCCCGGATTGTTTTAACGCAAATCCGGAAAATAATAATAAGGCTCAGCAGATGGTTTCGTTTATGACGAGAGCTGCGTAAAAAATCAATATCTAGGAGATAAACCGATCCTACCGACTGCTCCAATCTGACGAGATCTATGTAAGAATTGATCTGACGTGAAATTCAATTAAACAAGAAGAATGGATGACTATCACACTCAATTTGTTGTTGTATTGTTTGTCTGGTTAGCTAACTTCATCTGTAGCAAAATATATCCGCCATTGCGGAATTCTAGATGTCTAAACTGTCACTAATTCTAAAGAAAATGGCAATAGACAACACCAAACACCAAGCACGAAGCTGTTTGCTGGCTTTGGAATCCGCTATTTCCAGGAAGATCAGTTCATGATCTTTAACTTTTTCGCCGCAAATTTGATCGAGTCACCATGTAGTGCCTTTGCACACCTAATTATGTTTTATTATTCTACACGTTTCTAACTTTAAGAAAGTAACTAGAAATGTAGCAGTATAGCGTGTAAACCACATCCCGTGTGTCTTTTATAATTTCGAGGTCGATAGGGAGGTCAACGTTGTTCCGGTTTGTTGCAGGCGTGAGAAACAGGGTACATCCAACCGGCAGGTACATCAGGGGTACGCTGTCCCCGACTTCAAACGCCGCCCCCCAAAACACGCCGGCTTCTCCCGGGGGGCAGGCGTTATTAAGGGCAGCCAGAGATGGAGACGAGCAGTACCTCAGGGACCATCTGCGCAGAGCGCTGACCGTCGGGATACCGGAACAGGACCTGAACGCAGTGGACTGCAGCGGAAGGGTGAGACTTGCCTACTGATATCACCTGCCTGCGACTCTGGTTAATAATAAAAAAAAAACGTATCCATTCTGCCTCTGTCCTACATTCAATCTTTTTTACGATTTTCACGAGTAGTGCGCGCCGATTGCATTACAAATTCAATTGCGTGACCCAGAGAGTAACGCTTGATTAAGCCAGACGGTATTGTCGTGCAGTTGTTTTTTTCGTATTATAAAAAACGTTTGTGCGCCACCCCTATAATTTGGATCCCAAACAAAACGATACATTGTAACGAACTGGGACGTCGATGCATGCAAATTGTCCGGCTAGGTCATGCGGAACTAAACGGTAGCAGATTGTTTTTGACACGCACCCTTGCAACCCGCCAGCCCCCTTCCACCCCGGCAATTATAGCCTGTTGCGTTTCCCGGACCACTCGGCACTGACGTCAACAAGGATACCGTTTTACCGTTTGTAAAACTACTGGGGTCTGCGTTATTCGTCATTCAAGGTCTTACATTAACATCAGCATCAAAGATCAGCTCGGGGAGATCAAGTTCCATACACGCTTTACCGTTTTGGTGAAAGTAGATACAGTCCTATTATCAAACAGGGAGTAATCAACATAATCGTAAATATGTGCGAAGAACATTAGCAAGAAACCAAACGCCAAAGCTAATTTGCAAGGGAAAAACACTAAACCCGAAAAAGTAGAAACATTTCCGTAACTTGGTTGCAGCTTGAACAAAAGATGGAATCATTCTCGGGAAATTATTACTCGAAAGCACGCTAAGCATTCAACAGCTTCACACTTATAACACGCGGAAAACTAGAAGGCAAAAGTGGTCCTGGTATGTCGGTCGAACTGTTCAGGGCAGCAGTAGACAAAAATAATCGCCAATGTCAACAGATGATAAGGCACTAGAAGAAGAAGAAAAAGATAGAGTTCATTTCTACATCATCGAAGATATTGAAAATTTTAAATTTAAATATTAATAATTAAATTAGTATTCATCGAGGATTCTCATCTTACACCTTCACACTGGAATTTAAATATTAAATCAGCATGAATCTTCTATCCTAAATATTTATAGTGAAGTCTGTATATTTTAAAAGATCAACACCTTATATATGAATACTATCTTATGCTTGTCTCAATTGGTCAGTACTGCTTTCTCCATCATTAAGTATTAGAACGTAAAAGTGGGATAAAAATTTTAAATCAGCATCAAAGATTAAACATGTGAAATGGAATCCAAATTTGGGTAAGAGATCAACAACTTCCATATGGGGCGCTTTGTTTTTTATAAACTTCGTCAAAGATTCCAAATTGCCCATTTTGATTATAAAGCAAAAATTCTGCTGTGCACAAAAAGTCAGCAAGTTTCATAAATGACCGATAGTTACTATCTTATCATTTGTAAAGGTAGTCGGCACTTCATACTACCAGACCTGACCAGGCTCCATCTTGGATATTTAGAACTTAACTTGGAACTTGGACAAGGAATCAGTAACTTCAATATGAGGTCCCCAATCAACTTCAGTAGTCTCGAAATCTATGAGCTATGAGTTTTGGTTTTTGTTTCTCATATTATTTTGTAGAGCATACTAGTTCAAAACATCTGCTGGTCAGGCAAGAATACTCTTGCTGAGCATTACATACCTCAGTGTAAATTGTAAACCTATTTTCAAACTGAATCTTGTGTCTTCTACTCTTTTGGGAGTTGCTGGTAACAACTTAAAAAACGGACAGATGTGGTGTCCTTAGCGGAAACGTATTTTTCCACAAATCAACTCAAACGGAGATCACCCCTAGTACTTAAGACTTCTTTAAAGTTAAAGGGAACAAACATCGAATTATTAGGAACTAAACTACCATCTTCCTGTAGTAGTAATTTTTGATATAATTCATCCATCTTTTACGAATATCCATCAAAATTTCCAGGACATCTGATGATATAATGATGTTAAGTTTGGCGGTACTCCATTCTGATCCTGCTAGAATAATCCAGACCCAATTATCGTCAAGTTTATCCAGCAGTCAATATCGATGACCCTACCAGAATAATCAAAACGCGTCCATTTTAGTAGGTCATAGCAGTTGCAGTTGACATCCAACCACAAAGGTTTCTACAGTCATATTTTCTTGGAGTCAGTCGAAAGCTTGGGTTGTTGTTTGCCGGTTTCCAATTTTAATGAAGCCAGATACGCCTGTGCGATCGCATCGTTTTTGCATCAATCAGAAGTCGTCGGTGTCATATACTCATTAAAAATTCATCTCGATAATGACACACCGTCTGCGATAGTAAAAATAGTCGTTCATCATTCGTAATGCATCGAAAACGGTTACCCGCATTGTCGACTAGCAACACGTGATATTAAATAAACGAATTATCGACCAATTTCGTCTATCGACATTTAACCCGGTTAATTATTTTCATTGGCAATCGTCCTGTGGCTAACTAGGCGTAACCGGCCAAATAAAACTCGCCGGCAAATAAACAGCGGTTTTATGGATAGCAATAACACCAAATTGCGTTAATTTAATTGTTTAATTATAGAATTGGAAGTCGCCAATTAGGGAACATTCTCCTAACCAACAATACTCAGGTTTACACAAGAAAGCAAGATTAATTTTTTTCAAAAATATGCGACATTACTAACTGTTTTAGTGGTTCCTCAGTTCCTGCGGATGCCTTTGAAATGGGCATCGCTGAAAGATCAAAAATATTAATGGTTGATAAGAAATCTGTGGCTTTCAGCTTTGAAATAATAATTATCATTGATGTGTCAGCAAGGAGTCACATGCCAATGGTTACCATTCACAGGCAGAGTTTGATAAACAGCAAATTATATCAGTAACTTGGTTTACTTTTGAAAAAATAGATGTTACTAAACTAAGGTCCTATACTCTAGGTACAGGATCTAAAAGGAAAGCTGGAGTCTGTGATTTGCGTATTTTGGGGTGCTTAATAGCCAAATTCATCTAACTTTGTTACCTTACTTTATCGAAAACCAAAGCTAAAATCTTCATATTTTGGGGTTTCACCAGCCTCGTCTAGCTACCAAACATGAATAAACTATCTTAGAAACAGCTGACAAACAACTAAAGCTTGTTTAACATTAGAAAAATAGTTCGTATTCGATCTTGCTACGTATAAACTTTAAAAGATCAACAATTGGGGAGAAATCGGAGTATCTTTGACTTTGAAATCTCATCAAATCCACGTACATCTATAATACGTTTGCCCATAAATCAACAACTTAACTCATCTATCAATCTAGACCCACTTAAATTGTTTAGGTTTGGAAAAAGTATCATCACTACTTTATACGTCGTTTTGTAAAAGCAATCAGCGCCATGAAAGGTTAGTTTCTTCTTCGGAATTTAGATATAGATTACATATAGAATGCCTCTTCAGCAACTTAAGGTTAAAGTGCTCATCAGCTCATCTTGGTTGGTTGGAGTAAACCAATCTTGAATAGCTTTGTAAGAAAGCTGACTGTTGTATTTGAAAGCGGAACGCGCCGGTTATAATTCCTGCACAACCGCGTTATAGGTCGGTCGTTCTTGCTTGTGTCACTGGGTCTTTTACCTGTTGATATTCAGCTAATGGAAAACCCAGACGGTTCGTACAAATGTGTTCGCAAGGAAATCAATATTGAATAGAAATATGAGAAGGGGGCGCGGGGTGGCAATTCCGCCGACCAGCGGCGTAACCGAATCGCGGTTAGTTCGATCGGTTTTGGTCGAACGGCCATGACGCGTTGACGATGGTGTTGTTAAATTATTGCCCGGTGTTGCTTCCCCCCGCCCCCTTGTTCCGGTCCTAACCCAATAGCCAACCATGAAATTCTCCGATAATTCGATTTACGAGAGACCCGAATGGCCAGGGTTCATTGGGTCGATGTCCGATGATCGAGGATAAAACCACAGTTAAGATGTCGCGCGTATGCCGAGCTTTATGTCAAGAAGTCCCGCATTTAAGCCTCTACCTCTTTATCCAATGAGATATTCGATTTACTAACAAAAGTGAAGAATAAATTAATTTTGTTTTTGAATGAACCTTGATATTGTCAAAAATTTCGCGGATAGAGTGTGATAAGAGTGACGTTTTTAAGATAATACTCTAACAGTTGTTTAGTTCGGCCGTGAACTATACAGGGTGGTGTCAGAAAATATTCCAATCCAGTTAAATACGTCTTGCTGTGAAAACCTGTTTTCTGCGAAATATTTCGATATTCCTAGTTAGAGGAGTAACAAAACCAAATCATTTTTGTTTAATGCTCTTGGGTCTATCTCTAACAGGAAAGTGGTGGGGGACTTTTTGGACATTTTCGGAAAAAAATGTCGATAACTCCAAAAAGGATTAACGCGTTTTAACGAATTTTAAAGACCGATGCGATTGTTGTTGCGTCTCAAGATCATTATCCTTGCATAAAATATCAATAAAAGAGTTTGAAACAAAAAAAAAGAATTTTGTGAAGCATTTTAATTTTAAGGGTTACCAGTAATGCCCAATCTTTTTTTTATATATCATTCTCATTTTTTTTAAATACTTCGAAACGCAAAGAATACCTACCCCCCCATGAAGCAAATTTAACAAATAAAATACTAAAATTTATTTCATTACTACAAAACTACGTAGTTCCAGAAGCGCTAAAAGTTCTTAGCACCATGAAGTCGTCTATAGAAAACCCAACATCCTTTATACGTAAAAAATAATATAAAGTTCATTTAAAAAAAGTGCATTGTAATTAGCGATTACAGATAAGAGATAGGGATGAGATACTCTGTACATTATTTCGACACTAGCATTTCATATAATGAAAACATAACTATTATTAGTAATTAGAAACATTATATTGTATGAACAGCGGAAACCACTTTCATCCCCGCTACATTCCATCCGAATAAAGAAGAGACGAGCAGTTTTCATTTCATAATTGCTACGGGAGCGGAGTTAGGTCTTAGTTTTCCTTTAGTCGGCGATTTGCATGCATTTTATCCATAACCCTAGTCCCCGGTATGGTCGCCATTGGTTTCACCCCTCTGTTATTTAGCAGCACATTCCGCTGGAATCAGGACGGTTGCCGCATTTAGACCGTCTGACATTTAAAGCAGACCCGTCGGCATCCGAATCGTTTAAACGAGGACATTTATTCGAATGATATTCGCCGATCGATATCGATACCCTTCCATTGGCGAAAAGCCCCCCCCCCCCCATCTTGAATGATGTTTATTGTTTCGCGCTTAAAACAACTGAGCGTCGCCGCCACATCCGTTTGACGTGCCTACACGGCTTCTATTTATCTTCCCTCAATGCTGCGCGTTGGCGTTTTAGAACGGGGTATCAGTTTTGCGACAATAAAAAAAAACTTTGAAAAAAGAGAAAATCGTGGTTTCCAACGACATGGCTTCCAACTCCAGTCGCTTTGGAAACCAATGTCGGAATAAAAAGTCGTATTCCGTGCTTGGGGCTGTCATCCAACACACGCTCTATGTCAGATCTACAAAAAAAGAGGTACTATCTAAAATTAGATGTCCATTTTAATCTCGGACTACAACAGCGAACGCTACTCCTTGGTACTAAAAAAATGTGTAAAATATATCCCATTCCTGATCTGCAAAGACGTGATGAATTTAAAGCATTGGTTTTTCGTAGAGGTCCGTGTGAAACTAAAAAGGATATCTGCGTTTACTTCGACCTACATTTATAATATATGTAATACCAACAATATTATTATATATTATACAGTAAAGTTTACGTCATTAACTGATCATACAGGGACGGGAAATAACATCCTTGTCAACATGATCAGATATATATATATATATATATATATATATATATATATATATATATATATATATATATATATATATATATATATATATATATATATATATATATATATATATATATATATATATATATATATATATATATATATATATATATATATATATATATATATATATATATATATATATATAGATAGATAGATAGATAGATTCATTTATTGACTACGTTTCGTACAAAAGGGACGTACAATTGTAGCAAGTCAGAAGTGATATTCAAATGCAATAAAATCAAATTAATAAATAACATAAAAACACACATCTAATACAAACAAAATTAGACAGTACTATACAGTTTTATAGCGCATCGATACCAGTGACAGTGTCAATGTATGCTCGCAGGGAATAAAAACAATGAATTCTTTAATAGTATGTTTAAATTTTCTATTGCTCATCTTTTTCACAGTACCTGGCAAAACATTATACAATTTTATGTTCAATGAGTTGTTCTCAGACTTCCTCAGTCTAAGGAGATCCCCCGAACGAGTTGAATAGGCATGGCAATCGGAATTAGCGCTAAAGTTTCCTTTCGTTCTTTGTATCTCTAATAACTGGTAGTAGATATAGATGCAAGGAAGGGGTATCACTTTGAATTTTTTAAAATAAGGTTGCCAGTGGTCCCTATATCCTATATTAGCAACGACTCGAATGGCCCTTTTCTGCATTCTAAAAATCTCCACAGCAGCTGAGGAATCACCTCACAGTACCGTGCCATAGCATAAGTGTGAATGCAACAAAGAAAAATAGACCATAAGCAGAGTCCTTGTTCCTATCAGGCCTCTTAGTCGTCGAAGAACGAATATGTTGCTGGACCATCTATTTTTCAGGTCTGAGATATGTTGTTTCCAACTTGACGGACTGTCCACTATTTACCAAGCAATTGGAGGAAAACACAATACTCTGGGTCTTGTCTAAATTTAATTTAAGATAATTATCACTCCTGATCTGCAATGACATGTGCCGAATTTTACACACAACTATACGAGATTTGTTATTGTAAATTGTTGGTTGTTCTTAGAGGTTCCTGGGAAATTAAAAATACATTTCCTTAAACTATATCTTAAAATTCTAAATACATTCGAGAGATTTCTTACATATTCAACATTTTTCTAAGTTATATATAATAATAATCTTTTTGTTATATTTATTAGCTGGCCATGCAGGGCTGAAAAATGATGACGAATGATATCATCAATTAGGGTCCTCAAATTCGAGTCACATTTTGTTCACTTTCTCAGACTTTGGACTCATTCTCAGGCTACAACAACGAACGCTACCCCGTGGTGCTAAAAATGTGTGAAGATCTGCAAGGATATGTGACGAATTTTACATGTAACTACGAGATTTGTTAAGAGAAACTATTGTCCCTGTGAAACTAAAGAGGGTATCTGTTAGGTTAATAGGTTAAAAAGGAGGTTAAAAGCTAAAAGCTAAAAGAAACAGTTAACAGCTTCTACGTTTTGGTATAAAAATATACCTTTTTAAGCTTCCAAACATATAATAATAATAATGTTGATGGTGGTTTCTTGAAAACGAAACATCTGATATAAAATCTAGTGCCAATGAGAAAGGTTATTAGGTTTTTCATATCTCTTCAAAGAAAATAAAAAAAAAATAAAATCATTTTTTCCAAATTGCATTTTTTTCCAAATCTTTCAGCAGCATATGAAAAATTGTCATTCTAAACGGCATATAAAGAAGCTTCAAAGAACACAAATTTTCCCTAATTCCCTAAGCTACGGAGATTCAAAGAACACAACTTTTCTCTAATTCCCTAAGTTACTGAGATTCCCATACTTAGTATCCTTGTCTTGAACGCTTTGGAGAGCAAAGTTCAGGTCATTAACTGGAACGAGGAACGTGAATATGGCCCGAATTTGATCGGCGTCAAGTCAAATTTTAGTCCCTTTGGGTTGCTGCTGCACGATGAGCGCTTTCTAACCATTAAATCATTAAAAAAAACCAAATCCACTTTTGACCCCAAAAAGTGAGATTAATTATCATTTTCAGGTTACTTTGTGGCATCAAAAACACGTTTTTTTTTGACAATTTGTGTGACTAACAAGTAGCTACCAATAATGATTTAAAAATGGCGTCACTTTGACGACCAATCCGGCTATTTAATGTTAAAGGGACATTTAAGCAATTTTCAACGTGGAAAGAAATACAGGCTTTGAAAAATCGCTGTGAAGGAGCGGAACCGAAAGTGCTCACTCGACGTGTTTTAGGTAATTGTTTATATATCGCGTGTTACTCAAGGCCTATTTTTACTCGGGCGCCTCTCCTATAAATACGAAACTTTCGCTTCGGAACAGCGGGCGCGTTTCGGCTCAACTCTCTCTCGATACCGTTTATCAATTTTCGACCATTCATTCATCGTTCGAGAACCGAAACACATTCGTCCAATTTATTAATAATGCACAGACACGCGTCAGCACCACCGAAATAGCAGTCCTCGTTAGCCAGACGTATAAATCTCGTTATGTCAGTGTTTACTAGCTACGGCTTAAATATGCCGGAGCATTATGTATTTGTTCGCGCGAGCCGCGTCTTTGAAGTCGGCTTCAAACAATGGATCTAAATATAGGGAGGGAACGGCGTCCTACCGACTGCGCCATACGAGAAATCCGATAAAGCAACAATTGAACAACAAAAATAGCAGACAACAGATATATCGCGAAAGTCCCTAAGAAGACAGTTTGTTTTGCTTGATTAGCTTGATTTTCCATAAGCCTGATAAGGACTACCCGAAAAACAACTTTTAGGTCTCAGATTTCAAAAGGTTGCGACTTGCTTGGTGCGTCTAGTAGAAGTACCTATAGTTGAAGCAATCCTTCGAGAAAGCTGAATCTACGGACACCGCGTCATCCTACTGACTACGCCGTAGGACAAGTAATGCCATACAACAGGTTAATTAGTTAAATTAGTTTAGTCCTTACAAGAATAGCAGAAAACATTATATCATCATATCATATCATATCTGCGAAGCTATGGGGGATGAAGCCAAAAGTTTAAAACAAAAGTTGATTGAGATATTACTAACCTTTAATTTATTTTAATTTTGTATATACAAGGTGTTTAATTTTTCGTGGATGAATATCAACTTTCTTATTTTAAATGTAACACCTAGTATATTACTTCATTTTTGGATTCTATACAAAATTCTCTAGACATATTTTGTGTATAATGTCTATTTTATTAATGAACGATCAATAAAAAATTAATAGCTTATTATTGTAACAGTTGTTCAATATATACAAGTAGTATAAAGGGCTTCTAAATACATAATGACATTTCTAACAGATTCAGTCCCATTTAAATATCTATTCTCCTCAATCCATTCTCTATGGTGTGCATTTATGTAGGTGCTAATTTCTTGACTTCCGTGTTAAGGAGCGCCATCCTGCTGCCATATTAAATTTCGTTGTTCTGTTTCAAGCACTTCACTTTCAACAAAGGGATGGATAATATTTAAAAGCTCTAAGTAGCCTTGCGAATTTAAATTCTGATCAAAAAATACTGGACCTATTTTTCAGAACCTTCAAATGGCGCACCATACTTTGACAGAAATTCTACTTGATCTTGTAACTTCCATACGTTTTTTATTATTTTATTGCTCCAGTAATATTAGCAAATAATATATTTTCTAAAAAGTGTCTTTTCATAAGATGTTGTAATTTTGTTGTTCTAATTTCTGCACTCCACAGAATTTATAGGCCTTGCAGTTGAACGTTCGAAGCGCCGTTCTTTTGATATCTAGATCTAAAGACGCATTTCGGGATGAATCTTCAAGCGTCTCTGCAAAATGCAACAAAATATTAAGTTGCTCTTCATCATTCAATATATTTTTAATTGTTGGTAAATCCCTTTTTTTTTGGGCCAGCCGATATGTAACTTTCTAACATATCTTCTGTGTTAAACATGATACGCAAGCAACAGAAAAAATTAAATTTATAAACAATAAATAAATAAATCAATAGCGTGTCAAAAAATATTTGAATTCTGACAGAAATCAACAACAAAACGCGGCGGCGTTATAGCACTTGTTTTGTTTAAACGCTGTTAAAGCCGCCTTACACTAACTGAATTTATATCGCAGCAGCATATTATTTGTGATAGACAAATGTTGAAAAGGAAATATTTCAAAAAGACATTTTTTGAAATTTCATTTTTAATCTTAATTTTCGCGTACCCTGTATTAATATGTATCGAAATTTCTTATGAAATCGGTTATTCGAGTCCGTTGTCTACAATGAAACTTACTCAAGTGAAACAACAAACGCTTCCGAATGAAAAAATTGGCAGATATTTTACGTCTTGCAAACGTCATTTTTGGCATAAAAAAATAAAAATGTCAAAAGCAGTTAGGCTTATGTATAGGACCTTATACACAAAATATTTCTGGAATTTTGTATAGAATTCATATAAAATTAGAATGTTGATACTCGCCCAGGAAAAATGAAACACCCTGTATATACAACAATATAATAAATTCGTTTAGACCCAAAACCAGTGCTGAATATCTCTCTTAGGTTTATAATAAAAACTAATAAAAAAAATCATTTATTTGGTATTTATTTCGGGATTGTTGTCCCGTGAAATCCACCACATAGCTTAAATAATTCGTCAACAAAGTTAAATCGACTGAGACTGCGGTATCCTACCGACTGCGCCGTACAAGTGGTCGTTAGATTAAATTGTCCCGAACCATAGTCTGCGATAACAAAAAAATGAGGCCGTTGACTCTACTGCCCCAAAGGGAACTTTTACGTGCCTTTTTTGATTGTCTCTTGTTTGTTAGGTCGTCAATAGTTTATTTTGCGCGGTTGCGCGAAAACCGTCGGAAAAAATATAAACAAAAACTACTCGAGTTTCAAGTAAACGTACTGTGCAAGACCTCCTCTTCGCGAACGAACAATGACGTAGAAGCAATAACCCGAGGATTACAAGTGCGGTGCGTCAACGTGACGACGTCATCCCTCGCCCCTCGCGCCGTACGAAACGTATGTAGGGCTTGTGAACTTTGACCTTTGACGTGCGGGCACACATCTACGGGTTTTACTTCAAAGCGTCCCTTCTCTTCGCGCCGTTACGTTGTAGCAAAATTGTACAATAAATCTTAGCGAGGTCGTAAAAGATAAAAATTTCTAAACAAAGTTAGGTTAGAATTTTCCATGGCATGTGCGGTATTGAGGACGCAATGTTTGGGTCTCTTATAAAACGTGCACGTTCACCATAGCATACAACATGGCACACCGTAGCAAAAGCCAAATCAAAGAACACCTTCTGTGTTGACGATAGAACGTGTTTTGCAATCTAGAAGGGATAACAGTGGTTTCAATGGGAAGAGAAAGCTTATAAGTTCATGATAATCACTGCTTTGACTAAAAGAAAACATTATGCGTAAAAATTTGAAACAGCAGTAAAATGAGAAGCCATTTTATATTGCTACCAAATCTGACAATTTCTAACCATAGGATATTCCATGGCGTCCACGGAAGTTAGTGTCACTTATAGCTTTTTATTTATATTATTTTTATTTTATATATTTATTTATTTATTTATTTATTTTTATTTATTTATTACAAAGGTGCCCTAACATGAAGAACTAACTTCACAATTTACAAGGACACACTAACAATTATACCATTATTTAATTAACAAAGTAAAACTTATAAGTAGGGACCTACCTATATCTACGATAAGCAGAAGATAAAAAAAAATAATAATAACAATCAAACTTACCAAACTAAACCAAAACTAACACTGTATATTAAGTGCGTGAATTACAAAAAATAAATGTGAAAAAATAAGGAAAACAAATCAAAAATTAAAATAAATTTATAGAAAAACCCTAATTGCTTGATTTCGAAACGAATTAAGTGATAACGCAAAGATGTCAATGTGCGAAAAATAATTATTATAATGTCTATGTAAAAGAGATATTGGGGAATTGTTACCTAAGTTTGTATTAAATCTAGGCACGTAAAATAATGAAGGAGTTCTTGTTATAACGACTCTGGCATTGAAGGATAGTTTTTCCAACAGTAAAGGACAGTCAATCCTACTATTAACAATATTATGCAAAAATATAGCACTGGAGATAATTCTTCTAACAGATAACTTCAGTATATGGTAGAAATTAAGACTAGCTTCATACGAATGAGTTAGTAAGTTACGGTTAAATCTAAAATTTAAATGGAAAACAAACTTTTTTTGTATTCTCTCGATTCTGTCTATATATTTATGATACTGAGGGCTCCATATCACACCGCCATAGTCAAGGTGAGATCGAACGTAGGAATTGTATAGAATAATAAGCGATTTGTGATCCTGAAATTCCTTGCTAACTCTTAATATAAAATCTAAATTTTTATAAGCTTTTTTTACTATATTCTCAATGTGGATATCAAAACTTAATTTTACATCTATAGTTATTCCAAGATCCCTAATCTGCTCTACTTTTTTTATTTTTACACCATTTAATGTGTAGTCAAAGTTTATATCATTTATCCGCCTGCTGAACTTAAGACAGTAACATTTATCAATATTTAAAAATAGACGATTTTTCACACAGTATTCATAAAAACGATCAAGATCTTCTTGAAACTTATGACAGTCATTAAGGCTTTTCACGGGCGCGTATGATTTCTGATCATCTGCGTATGATGCTGATTTAGCAAAAAGAAAACATTTACTGCCATCTGCGATAAACAGTGAAAATAACAATGGTCCCAAATGGGACCCTTGAGGAATTCCAGATGTGATGCGGGTCGTGTGGGATTTTGCAGAATTCAATTCTACAAACTGAGTCCGAGGACTGATGTAGGATTGAAGAATTTTATAAAGACATTTAAGATATTTAAGATATTTAAAGCACACCGAATAGCGCATGCCTAAATGAAACAAAGCAAAACCAATAAACTAACTTCTCTAGACGATAGAACATGCTTTACAATGTAGAAGGGTTCAAAGTAGTTCCAACTGAAAGCGCTCTGCAGATATAATAGATTATTATTAATTATAGATAAAGTGTTATAATGAACACTAACAAAACTACTTCCACAGTTTTGTGATTATTATTTTTATGCGTTTGACATTCGCCTGTACATTTCTTTTTTATTTGATTTTACTATTCTGCCACTGAAAATATGTTTGTAATTAATCCTTATAAATCCTCTTTAATCATATTTACAAATGATAATTATACCTAATATTAAAAGCAACGCAAAAACCTTTCTCAAACAAACTTCCACTACTACTGTATTACTATTTGCAAAACTCCTGGATTCCTCCCGCGTCGATTAAGTTTCAGTCCCAGTTAAGCTCTGAAGAAGCCAGCACGGTGATTGACGAAACGTCAGCAAGTTCGGCTCAACAACAACCAAGTAGAAAGTACCAAGAAGTTTTGTTAACAGAAAGTAAAAACCTCTCTATAAAGAATTCTGTTTGGCCTTTTTGTAGCAGTTGCAAAAGTTTGGCACTTGCTGTTCTCTGATAAAATTTAGAGAACACGTTAAAATTAAAGTCGTCACTGTCACTCACAAGATACTAAAAGGCTTCTTGCGTACCATCACAGTTTAATCATATATAGAGGAGTATCGAATTCAAAAAGTTCACAGCTCCTGTCTTAGACTGATATATGGAGATCTGATCTAAAATTTCACCATATCTGATTAGTTAAATATGCCAAATGACTTTCTTAGCCCTTTGCTACCAAATTTAATTCGGGATATAATTTTGTCAATGTCATTGTTATTAATGGTCAAGGCAATAAAGGTATTTATAATTTTTTCTACTCCCGTCTGTAAAATACCTCATTACCCACCGATCTAGGGTGCGGGAAGCGTCACTTTACCACGTCAGTTTTATTTCCCACGGATCCGAGCCACTTCGGACATTTCCGGGTTTGGGAGCAATCGGATGTTTCCGGAGACATTTCCCACGCTTTAAAGTAAATGTATTCTTGTTGTTTGGCGAAAATGGACCCAAAAACTAACGGTCGTAGAAAAAGTATAGTATGCAACACGTTCGGTAAACTTTTTAACTCACTCGTTTATTAAAAACTGGCTCCGCTGCGCTCCGCTCGTATCAAATAAACTCGTGAGTCAAATGCCGTTTACCGCACTTGTTGCATAATGTACTATTTTATTAATATTAAATCGCCCAGCGAGATTCGTTGGACATTACCTTTTTTCGTCCGTTAGAGATAGTTCCTCGCGTTCATTTGTCGGTGTCATTGAAACGTTCGCCTCCGTTTACAGTTTTAAATCTTTTTTCTACCCAATTAAACGCGTTTAATGGTGCCCGTTCCTAATAAGGCGTCGCGTATCGATCAGCCGCTCGGCAGCTCGCGATAAATTAGGCGTTTTTTAGTCACAGTTATCGGGATTTGCACATGTTTCGTTTATGTCATCGGCATTGATGTTCGCAAACCGCGACGGGAAACGTTTAGGAGTTAACTTTGGTCACCCGAGATCTTTGAAGTATAGGACCACAGCTTCAGCATTAGACAGACTGTTCATTGGTTGCAGGTTCCCGGCTATGTAATTCAAATAGTAATCAGTTTTGATCAATAAGAAACAATCATTGTGTTAGACTCAGTAGCTGATCTTGGTCATAAAAAAGAACACTTGGATCGTCGAGAACCTACGGGCTATCAGACATTTAATTCTTTTCTTATGATTTTTCCCATTCAATGCCTATTGTTACGCGGGTTCCGTATACTGAAAGTTGCATATTTTGGTCCTCATGAAAAGCCATTTACTTCCCATCTAAAGAAAATATAGTTTAAGACCCTCTACCGTTTGCTGTCGTGCAGTCGAATAGGCCAACGCGGCTGACCCGTTACTAAAATTGGATCAGAGGTAAACGACCAGCCTAGTTGTCCTCGTTGTAACTCGGATAACTAGAAATCGCTACAAACGCCACTCGTCCAGATCGATACATAACCGCGGGACTGATAAATTATACATCTGCAGCACCCCCGACGGTAGGATTTGATTTGATATTCGGGCCCACGGCCGAAGTTCTACGCCCGCATTACCGACTTTTCACCTCTTTTTTTTGCCGTTATTACCGAAATTTAAATTATGGCTTTTAGAGCGCGCACCAATTTGCAATGCAAAAGCGACAGTTTGCACCTCCACATTTGAATAATACTTGTACCAGCTGAACCTGCGTTTTTGAAATCCGTTTCCATTAACATCATCGCGAAGCTTTAATTAGACTCTATAGAATGGATCAAAAAGATCTGACACAGCGCGGAAGGCAACTTGAACTTTTGAACCTCTCTGCTGCAGTCGCATCGCAATGAGCTAGCGGATATATATCCATAAGGCACTTATTCAAGGAAAATAGATTCGTCGCTAGTTAATGTAGAACCGCGTGATTCTGATGCCGTTGTTTTTTCCAGACCCTACTCAGTTACGCGGCATCGAATGGATCTATTGACATATTAGAAATCATCCTTCAGCTGCAAGGATTAGACCCCAACAAACCAGACAACGAAGGGAACACTCCCCTGCACTTTGCTGCCCAGGCAGGTAAGGTTCTCTTTTTTTCCCGATTCAGTCTGGCTCTGAAAAAACGAGCTGATTGTGATTTCTTCGTGTGCAGGTCAGGTGGAATGCTTGAACTGCCTCGCCAGCAGGTGTAGGGGGGTGGACATCGATGCCAAGAACAATCTGGGCTTCACGCCCCTGATGAAGGCCGCCCTTCAAGGAAGAAATAAATGTGCCAAACTGTTGCTGTTCGCCGGTGAGTGTGCCTTCGCGCAACTTTGGCGGAAAATTCAAGTTGTCCGTTTGGGGGAAATTTAATTTCCTATCTGCGGGAGGCCGCATATCGGCACTCGAACATTGCCCGGTTTATATTTCTGACCTACTTAAACGGACAAAACCACAAACTAAACGGGAAGAACGCAGCAGTGGAAAACTAATTTATTGCCAAACAGTGGCGGCCGCACAGTTCACTTAACGCTACTTCCAAACGCTTAATTCTTACTAAGGTAAAATATCTCGCAGCTTTTGCTTCGCGCTGGTACCTAGCGTATCGGGAAATGATATCTGAAAGCTCACGACCAAATCCCCTCTCCTTCCCGACTCCTTTGGCGAGGGTAGTCCGTGACCTTTGACTCGCCTGATCGTTTCTGGCCTTACGACTTCGTCTGCGAAACTCAAATTGGTTTTACCGCCCTCCAATAGGGGTATCGACACGGTAGCCCCGCATAAAGCTTCTTTGAGGGTAATCTTAGCGACGTAGTGCAGGTCGTTGCCGTCGCGCTTGAACGTGTGGTGAGGTTTGTCGCGAATTACAAAGATCACGTCTGCGGGTATTCTGTTGGGACCTTGGTCGCCCTCCCTCGGGAAGGTTATTTTAGTACCGGCCTTCCATCCCGGCTTGACGTTAACAGTCAGCGTTTTGCCCTCCTTCCGCACCCTCCCGTCTGCCTTCAAAACGTTTCTAGTGATTTTCATTGTTTTGGTGCAACCTCTTAGCACTTCTTCCAAGCTCACGTAGAGATCGTATTCTATTGGGGGGTCCTGACGCCTCGTCGTCGTCCCGCTAACAGCGAAGAATGCGTTGGAGTCGTTGGTATCGAAACCGAAAAAATCGTCGAAAGGGTTCGCAGTGCCGAAGAACTGAGCGAAAGTGGCCCTGGGATCACCGTGGAACGTGTAGAAGGCGGTGTTACCTTGGAACCTGGGAGCTCCTCCTTTGAGACCTTCCTCGCCGTGCTGATCAAAAACTTCTCTCTTTCTCTTGTCGGATAGCACCTCGTAAGCTTCGGCGACGTCCTTGAACTTTTCCTCCGCTCCCGGCGATTTGTTCTTGTCCGGGTGGTACTTGAGGGCGAGTTTCCTGTACGCTTTTTTTATGTCGTCTTCGGTGGCGGTTCTGGGTACGCCCAGAATGGCGTAATAGTCTTTCGCCATCGTCCCGAACGGGAAAGACGTTGACTGAAATTGTGACACCTGCACTGGCACTGACTTTGACTGATCGAAACATTTCGAATGTTGCCGTTATAGGGGATGAAAATCACGAGACGGAATCCCACGCCCGAGTGACCGAATAAACAGAGCTCCGCGACTTTACGAAAAATCCTATCGCGAAATAAACTACCCCATCTCGTTCACGCTTTGTTTAACCCTCCGAGAGCCGGCAAGCGGGTGCAGCGAAGCGTCCCGGCGCCTCCGTCTCTCTCGATTCGACTTATTTCAACGATTCTTCGTTACCGCAAACAGTACCTCATTTTTTTCCAGGAGCGGACCCGACGCTGAGGGATAACGGCCGAGGGTTCAGAGCGGACCAATGGGCCCGCTTCTGCGGACGTTACGTATGCGCTGACGTCATCGAAAAACACGCTCGGCAACGTTTACTGGAACGCTCGACGTCGTACGGCAGCTGGGGCCTGGAGCACGACATGGGAGCTGCCGTGGTCATGGGAAAAGTCATCCCGATACCGCCGCCCGTAGCGCACTCTGCCTCCAACGGTAAGTCCATCCCGTGTTAAGCGCGAAATTGAAACATTAAACCGCCCTTAACGACGAAAGGCTTTTAGCCGCATTCTGCATTACGAGCAACGTCGTAAAGGTTAATATACTATGTGAGCCTACCGTTAAAGGGGATGGGACGAACATAATAAAGGGGCCGCAAACGATCTAGTTTACCCACTATTCAAAATGAAGCAGCTGGACACCCCATGCACGACGTGGAAAATTGGGGAATGCTTATTCAACTTTCGAGCTCTTCCGAACCTTTTTCGAATAACTTCCCAAATAGCACAAGGACGTCCGTAAAACATCCTCGGGATATCTGACGGGACATAGCGTATATCCTAAGGGACATCCTTAAAACGTCTCAAAGATATACGATGTTACTAATTGTAACGTCCACAGTAATCAGATACATATGTCCGTAGAATGTTTGTTAGGACTTACCAGTTATACAAGTTATACATTATTAGGTTATTTCCAACAGCCTACGAGAAATCTGGAAAGGTAATGCCAGTAGTTCAATTGGTTGTTTTCTATCCCAGTATTTGGTACTCGCGTGTGATGGAATTAATCTATTGGGTTGGTGAAGTCATCGCTGGAGTAGGAGGCGATATTTGAAATGCACAAGTTTTCTCCAATTAATATTTAATCTTTAGTTTTGCATTTGATGGTAAAAATGAAGGACTGCCGATTGATACAATTAATAAAACACATTTTGTACACATCCAATTTTGTTCTGTTATAGATATGAAAAAATTGTAGGTATATAATATAGCAAAAATATAAAACAACCTAACCTAAAGTATCTTAAAAATAGAGTAAGATACTATACCTTGAAAAAACTCTAAAAGAATAACTAATATTTGACAGGTTTTCTGTCATTCTATTGAATTCTCACATTCTTTTGATATTTATGATGTGTTTGCCTTCTTATCCGCATGTGAAAATATTTTACTATTGAGAAAGATAGGTTTTACATATCTTTACTTTATATAAAAAAATTAATAAAACAGATTTAAAAGATCCCTTTATTCATCTTTTAAGTAAAGGCTTGATCTATCGCTGATAGTACTCTCATGAAAGTGATCTTAGATGCTAATCTCTACGATGATTTAGGTATACATTTCATTAAATACAAACCTCATTAAACTCTCATTTTTTCTAGTTTTTTTGCCCTTGATGGTACCTTCTATCACCATGAAAACAAGCCTTCAGAAAGTAGGAAAAATGTTTTCATGAATTAACCCAAGAACCATTTTAATGTGAAAATTGTACTTTATGAAGGGTGATTCCTAAAATTAATACTTTGTTTTTGCGGGGTGATTCTTGCATCCATTTTAAGAAAAAAATATACTAACGATACTATATAACTAAAAATTATAATTTTGTTAAGGGGATTTTCTCTAACATTGCTTACTTAAATAAAAAAACTAGTTTAGTTTTCTTTACCTAAATTTAACTGCTCAAAAAACATGAAGAGAAAGTAGATTTTCTTTTTGTTTTCAAAAACTAAGCAATAAGATACAAAAAGAAATCTAGAAACAAAAAGATATGGAAACTAAAACGGATATAGGTTACAAAAAAGTCAGTTTTATTTTAACTCGGTCGAGCAATCACTCCTTAAAAAAAGTATCAACTAAGCAATCACCATAATAAATATTTTATTAAATTATATTTCTTATACTTTATTTATATTACATTTACGTCCTATTTATTTTTAAAAAACATAACACCTACCTACCAAGTATTAATTTGGACAATTTTAATTTCGAATATTTCTCCTTTTCCTTTATTGCAAGTTCATTTGAAATCAGCGGGCTCAGAGCTTGTTTTACAAACTCATAACTGCTGCCGCCGCCTGATCTTGCTATCTATCTCATTGGTTAGTTCAACTTCTAATTTATCAAATCTTATGTTATATATTACCATAAAGTTTTACTTACATGAATTATTAGTTCTTCAGTAATAATACCACAAAAAAATAACAGAAATGAAAGTACTGAAAGCAGTAAGCACAGCACACAAAATACTCAAAATAGACGCCAAGTCGCCGTATACCTTATACCACCAACAAAAATAAGGCTGAAAAGATGGCGGACGACGAGACGGAGAAAAAGCCGACGAGACTCGAACGAGTCCGGCACGACACGATGGCGAGTAGTTGCGTCATTGGTTGCAGCCGAACAGTGTTGTCAAATGGAATTTTATAAACCAATATATTATTTTTACGTTTTTGTAATTTTCTCACTTAGATGAATCCGTATTTTTGGGCAGTGCTTGTTCAACTTTCGAGCACTCCTGAACTTTTTTTGCAGAAATTAGTAGCTGTAAATTCTTCCCGAGGGTTCAATCTGATTCCTGTAAGCTTTTGTTCTCCAGTCGAATAGTTCTAAAAATTTTATTTTCATAATTGTTCCGATAGCTTTAAAAGCCTTCGTCGTAGATTGAGCACATACCCTTCTATATTGTAAACGAAGCTTTCCCCTTTGACATACAAAGTAGTGGATGGGTGAAACTGCTGTCATAACTTGCAAGGCATTTCGGAAGCAGTTCAATATGCTATAATTATTCTCATAACCAGTAGACTCTCTTAGACCGGTAAGCAACCGAGTAAACTACTCCTATAATCTGCATTTTATTGCCCATGTTCACATGACTGTAAAATTTCACTCCTAGGAAGGAGGTTTTGTTCTCTTTCACGTGTATCACTACGACTGGTTCTTCTTTCCTGCCGGGACCTTTCACCTTTGACCTTGTTGAAGTCGCGTTGGGATGGCCGTTTAATTTTCCATTTATGTTTTCTACGAGAAGTTGAGCCACGTCTCACCTTCACTCGATGTTTTACTCACTAGTAGTAGAATAGGTTCACCACCGGCCGGCATCAGATCCAAGTAGCATCGATGTTAGAGACTCTACTTTTTTTCCAGGTATAAAATCCAAACTAAGGAAAGTATTTCGCACGTCTTCCGGTCCAAGCGACACCTTCTCGAGTGCGCGGCTCGTGACGCAACTGACGTCGGCAGCGTTGTGCGCGAGCTCACCAGTGCTTCCATCGTCAGGTGCGGTACCGCCCGTCGTCAAGTCCCTCATACGTCCGTTGACGGTGCCGCGTCTGCAGATCACGCTGGCCAACAACAACGGCGACTACCCGAACCGTAACGTCGAAAGAGAAGAGGTGGTAGCGAGTGGCCATAAGGAGGTGGCCGACACCAGCCGCGCGGATTCGGAGCGGAACCAAGTGGTGCCTTCGGCAAAGCCAGCCCGGACGAAAAAGAGGAAATAGCATCAGTGCTACATATGTAGGTTCTATTAGATACGTATTTATACTATATTTGAGGGTGAGATTCGGCGGCGATGACTGAGCACGAGTACCGTCGGTCTCGGGCGAGGCGGTACTAGTTACCATTTACCGTATTTTTTTCTCGAAGTTGCCAGCCGTGACTCGGTGCGACGGAAGACGCGTGTGGTCGGGTCTTTATCCAGAAAATTATGTTAATCAAAGCCGCAATCAAAACAACCCTTCACGGGACAGCGGCCCGTAAATTGAATTAATTGCGGAGTTTGAGGGGGGTCTGCCCGCGTAATGGGGTGGCAGCTTTTTTTTTGCCGTGCCTATGGACCGACGGCGCTTGTTTTACGTTCGGGTTGCCGCATTGTTTTTACTAAACGTTTTACGTAATAAACTATTTACATATGAAAATATCCTTTTACATTTTCTAGAAGTGAACTTTTCATTGATGTCAATTACTTTAGGACCTAACCTAGCCGTACATGCGTTTCGGATTAGGCATTTCGTTCTTTTATTTTCTACGGATTAGAAGCGATAGGGTTTTTAGGTTAAGTTTAAAGTGACGTCATGAAGTAGTATAACGTTATGTATACAGGATGCCTGTCCTTTTGTGGACAACTCTTAGTGTTTGTAGCATTTTTTTGTCAAAAGTGACGGTTGCTGGACTAAATATGTCTATATATTTCTCCGACCAAAAGACTGAAAACTACCCAGAAAGATGAACATCCTCAAGCAACAGTGTTAAATGAATAATACAAAAATTTAAATATTTTTGAACTGTATCATAACAACAGCATTTTCTATATACTGTATTAATATAATAAACTATCTTCCTAATTCGTTTTTTTACTATTTCATATTAAAATAGCAATAATAAATAAAAATTATTTCAAAACTCACATGAAGTCAAAATAGTGACGTTTGTTTTTGATCATTCTTCATTTATTTATATATAAAATATCAACACATCCCCTATAAGGAAATCAACCCCATACACATAATAAAGGATTTTAGTCGGAGAAATATATTTAGACCTCTAAACGTCAATTTTGACATAAAATTCAAAATTTATCAGAAACGGCAAGATTTAGGTATAAGATATTATATACAAAATAAGTCTAAGAAAGTTGTTGTCCACGAAAAGGCATAAGTGGGAATCCGAACAACTTTTTGTTGTTTAATACTTTTTAGAAAAGGTCGCCAACAAATGATATGATGATGATTATTCATTATTTATTTATGTTTAAGCATTTTTAGTGCGAAGGTTTCAAATATGACGTCACATTAAGCTTATAGCGGAAGGACTACATATTTGAGCAAGCGTGTGATAAAAACAGAGCAAGTTCCTAGAGAAAAAAATGTATTTAAAAGCACCAGGGTTGAGAGGGGGATAAATTGTTTATATTTAAAGGAAAATAACGTAAAATAGGCCGAATTTGATCCATGGTGGTGCTAAATCGTAGCTGAGCTGGTTTCCTTTCGTCATCTATTTCCTTCTAGGCTTAAGGGCATTGTAAAGGACCAATACTGTATCGTCTTTAAAAACAATTGTATAAAAATATTAAAGCTGATGTACCCGTACATATTCTATAAAAGTTTGAAAGTGCAATATTAAGCGTTGATGTATTTTAATATGCGTTTAAAAATAAAGCCTACCACGTTCAATTAGCGAGTTGTTTTTCATACGACACGTCGTCCCGCGTACGTGTACATTTCTCCTCGTTTTCTATGTCAAGGTCACGGGAAACATGTCCCCGCCAAACGCGGATACCTACAGGTATACCTTTATCTATCGCGAACCTACTCCAAACGTACCCAAAAACTTTTCGTTTTCGTCATAGAATTCTATCGACCGAAATGTTACTTTCCGTAATGTGCGGCGACAAATTGGCGTCTCATTACCTTTGCCTGGATTATTACCAGGTCGGGACGCAGACAATCTGCGCGGAAGGATTTATGGTGTTATTAAGCCTATAACAATACCAATTATAATAACATAAATGCTTGTGAAGAAGTAGAAAAAAAAGCCTTAGACGACAAAGGATAGTACACAGGGTGACGTTTGTGGGAAATACTATAGGTATCGACTTTAGAATTAAAGTAAATTATTATTTATGAACTATCTTGAAAAAGACCTTACTCTTATACTAACCAAAAATGTCATACTCACGAACTAACCTAGTCTTCACTGTAATCTCCATTGGGCTTCAGAATGGCATCCTGTATTAAGAAATTAAATTATCAAATATTTTAGACTGATTTTAGCATTTCTCTCCTAGTACGTTTTATTTTTATTTATTAATTTGTATTTTTTCTCGAAAGCTTATTATATTTTAACCGTATTTCCAAATTGGAACACCAAGTATACAAAACAAATAGGCAACTTTTGTGTTACGTTTTTGTTTGTAAAAAGGGTAATAAATGTGCAAGCAAGGAAATACTAACATTAAAGAATTTAGTTTTTATAAAATATTTTATAGTTCACCTCCGATAATTTAATTTAAACGTGCCTTTAACGGTCATCACAAGTATACAACCCCATAGGGAAAATAATAAATAATAGTGCCCGATACATACTAAAACTAAAAAGACCGTTTGCCATTTGATCAAAGCGTTCGGATGCAGGCAATGTGAACTACAACCGTCGCATTAATTGTTAATGTAGGCACCTACTTTAGCAGCAAATAAATTGTCTAAGTAAAAAATTAATATATTATCAAAAATAGTGAAACGAATGTAAAAGAAAAATCATTAATTATAATAAAAGTATAAACATGTATAAGAAAAAATAACTAAATTAAAAGGTGATTTTCCTTACCATGTCCACATTTTCTACGATCATATTTTTATATCACAACCTCTATATCTACGACACACTACATTGTCAATGAAACGTATCCACATAGGGTCTTAGGAGTTAGGAAATGCCAATCAAATTTCATTTAAGTTGTTTGAAAATTGTTTAATCTTACGTCTATCCTTGGTCTAACCAAAATCATACCTTAGGCGTAGCAGCACCTGAATCTGTGGGTAATGAATGAAAAACTGAAACATTTCAGCTTAAACGAAGGCACCTAGAAAAACGGACATTGTTTCGTGCCTTAAATTTGACATTTATTATCTTTTTATCTGATTATATTTACTATTACTGAGTATATTTACTATGTTAATATCGCAGACCATAAAATCTTGCACGGAAGAAACAAATATACCTATGTCACAGCAAAACAGTTAAACAAATAGGTAAGGACGGTCGGTCTTCTTCTTCTTTACCATTTATTTAACGTTGGGCACGTCTACTAGGGATTGTCGGCTTCCGTCACAGACCGGAACTTGATGACTTAACATCACTATTTCCAACTTGAAATTTAACTGATTCTAAAAAAAGCCACTACTATCGGCGTCCATCTGGTGTGAATAACGAAAATGGAGGAACCGTGCGACACAAATACACTTAAGTACAAGGCTGACTACTAACTATTACAGCTTCAAACAGACTAATACCAAGTATTTTTAACCGATTATAAAAGATTCTATGGGGAGCGAACTAGGAATAACCTGCCCTATGTAATGCTCCCACAGAATCTAATCATAGATAAAAACAAGGAGGTAGAGATTTGCTATGTTTCTCCTTCTTCAGGTGCCTATTCGCTTCGAATGTCAGCGATCATTCTGGCTATGATGCCTTGTTCACGGCTGCTCTGAATAATTCAGTAGTGGTTTTGGAAAACCATGTTCTTAAATTCTTCAACTATGATATATTTCGTGTTCCAGGTCCTCTCTTACCGTAAACTTTTCCATGGAGTATTTCTTTGAGAAAATGGTACTTGCTGTTGTTTCGCATTATATGGCCTAGGTATTCAAGTTTTCTTCTCTTTATAGTGCTAATCACTTCCTTTTCCGTGTTCATCCTCTCCAGTACTGACTCATTTGATATCCTGTCAAGCCATGAGATGAATTCTTCTTTACAGCCACATGCTTTACAAATGCTTCCAGCCTTTTTTGTGTTGCCTCGGTCAGTCGACTCCACCCTGCAGAGGAGTATTGAGAAAACGTAGTATCTTAATAGTCTGATTTTGATGTTGAGGTCTAGATTGTGGCTTTTAAAAAGTTTTGATATTTCGATAAACGCTTGCCTTGCTTTCTCTATTCTGCAGTTAACCTCTTGAGAGTGATCCCATTGTTCATTAATTGTCGTTCCCAGATAAGTGAACTTAGGAACCCGTTCCACTGATCTCTCTCTAATGAACAGTTGACAGTTTTGGATATTTTATTTAGTTATTATCATGAACTTGGTTTTACTAATGTTCATATTGGTTACTAGCGTCGTTTATCCTGTTCATTAACTTTTGCAAGCTATCAGCGAACACCGCAGTGTCGTCTGCATATCGAATGTAATGAATATTTTTCAAGGCTGTAGCGAATATTTCCTCCGAGTACAAGTTGAAGATCAAAGGAGAAAGAATACATCCTTGTCTAACGCCACGTTGTATAGCAATGGCATTGATTTGCTTATCTGTATTAGACATTAAGATAGCTGTTTGATTCCAGTATAAGTTTCTTATGATTCTAATCCTTGTCTTCCATTCCAGTGTTCTTCAGTACTTGCATCATCGTCACGTGTTGTAGCTTATCAAACGCTTTCTCATAATCGATAAAGCAAACATGTACGAACATGATATGTTCACATCACGGCAACGCTGGAACAGCACTTGCAGACTAAACAGAGCATCTCTTGTACCAACTCCTTTCATAAAGCCAAACTGCGTTTCCGTTACTCTTTCTTCGCATATCCTGCATATTCTTTGGTGGATTATCTTAAGAAATAGTTTCAGCGAGTGACTCAACAAGCTGAGTAGTCTGCAGTCCCCACATGTTTTGGCTCCCCGTTTTTTTGGTGCCATTCAAAGATAAGCCATTCTATTGGGATGTTTCCCGTGTCATAGATATCGTTACAAATGTTCGTTAGTAGTTCTACAGATTTGTCATCAAGAAGTTTGAAAAATTCTGATTGTATTCCGTCTGGCCCTGCAGCGTTTCCTTCTTTCAAGTACTTAATGGCGTCCCTAGTTTCATCAGTTAGTATTTTAAGGCCAGTTTCTGCTTGGGAGGGTGGTGAGTCTCCTCTTTTATAGTGGAATAGATTTTTTATATATTTTTCCCATGTTTTTTTAATGTCTTTTCGGTCACACATCAATTTTCCGCTTTCGTTGAATCGCTTACCTACGGTTTTTTCTTATACATTCCACTTATTTCTTTAACTTTTTTGTGTACGTTGAATTCATCAAATTTACTTTGTAGCTTCTCAATTTCTTGACATTTTCCTTCTATTTCTTTTTGTTTCGTTTCTCTGATCTTTCTTTGTATTAATCTGTTGAGTTGTTAGTATTTTTAACACGCTTTTATCTAGTTCTGCGAATTCTTGGAAACTTAAACTGCAAGTCAAATAGCAAGTGCGTTGGACACTCTCCTCTTATTTACTCTACTTTATCCGTGCGGTTTGCCCTCGTCCCGAAATTTCTTTCACGAGTCAAACCTAACGGTAAAGCGGTCATCTTGGCCCACTTCCTCGCGCCTTCCTTAAGCCGATCCACAGTCTTCCGCAACGTTCAACGAACTCGACGCGCGCCAGAGTGCTCGGAAATGATTTACTTCGACGCCCGGTATCCGACTTCGCTACCCGACATCGTCGTTAAAACGTGCATTGTTTAAACTATTATCAGCGCTTTTATCTCGTCGTACGCGTTTTAACGTAAAATTTTAACGACGGACGAAAAATGGATTCCAAGTCGCGTCAGAAACAGAACGGTAAGGTGCGCGAACGACTTCAGAAGTTCGAAACGTCGGCGGCGAGAAACTTGTACCGCCTCCTAGCCGGCCTGTTCGGCTTCAAAGTGACGCCCGTGACGATGCCGTCCCCGAAACCGCCCGCCAGATCCCCTAACGGGACCGTCTCGACGTCGCAACGGGGGCGCAAGAGCGTGTTCTGGGCTTATTTCTGGTGGCTGTTCGGGGGATTGTTCGGGATGCACTTGTTTTACCTCGAAAGAGACGCACAAGCGTTTTTGACGTGGACTACCTTCGGCGGTTACGTGCTCGGATGGTTGGCCGACGTCACCAAGATCCCCAGGTACGTGAGGGAGTGCAACGAAGACCCACACACGATCGAGGAGCTGTTTTACCGCATGCGGATCAACAGAAAGGTATAGTTCGATTCGAATTATGCCGTCGACCTTAAGATATGGCTGTTAACCAACTACGTTGATTCGGCCTTATCGTTGACGTGAATATGACGAAAAAATGACGTGAAAATGTCACAAGCCCATTTACGTATATCAGGAGACGTAAAATAACGTCATATTAAAACGGAAATTTTACGTCATTCTTTGTTGTTGTATGACGCACTTTCCACGATCCTAATTAATGTAGTATGGAATCCAAAAAAGACGAATATTATGAAATTTTTATATAAAAACAAAACATTTTTCTAAAAAACAAAAAAAGATGTTATACATATTAAAAGAGCTGTGGAGGTCTACGTAAAATGCTCAAACGACCTTGCAAAGGAAGGATAAAACATTTACATTGTAATTTGTAGGCATCCCAAGAACAAAATTGTTGATATAAATTATCTAGACCACCTATATACAAATCAACTGAAGTTAACGGATAGGTAAACGCTTTCCCCGTCTTTAATTTCAATAATTTTATTGTCAATCTACCATACTTATCAACATCTCCTTTAAGGTGAATCAGAATATGAATGTTGTATATTAGAAACTGTGGCCCATATAAATGATTACAATGTTTTACAAAATTCTTTAATAAATTATGAGCCAATTCTGTACCAAATTTCGCTATAAGAATAGAAGATATAATTATTATAACAGCACAACTCACAAGCGGAAAATTCCCAATATCTTCTTATTTTGCTCTTTAATGTAATTGAATGATCTTAGAAGGCTGATTTATAGATCCATAAGTGTAATGGTTTTATTTCCTTGTTTACTGCTACTTGCATAAAATATAATACATGATTGGTAATGGACTGAACAGAATGATGGGTGGCCAAAAACAGTTAGATTTTCTAGGAGTCAACAAACTGTAATGGACTATAGATAAGTCGCCATCGTCGTCGTCTTTCTCAAATTCGATTCCTATGAAATCCATTTCTGCATAATTAATAAAGAATGTGCTTACTAAATTAACCTCGTAATAAACAACAAAAAAACAAATATGATACTGCAAAATACTCACATATATATGGAAATCACACTTCGACTATCTAAGTATCAACCGGAAATACGCTGTGTCCGTTCGACCGTTGGTTAGTCCGTATTGGTTGACGCAATTTGAAGAAACGGCACAAATAATTTATTAATTTTCTAGTTTCCAGTACATTTCTAAAGATTTGAAACCAAAAATAAAAAAGAAATAAATATCTCTTTGTGTAAATACAAAATATTACCGGATTTTCATAGTGAATTTTAAAATCGATGAATACCAATTGTAAACAATATAAAAAAAATATCAATAAACATTCGAGCATGTTATCTTATATATCTCAATCAGTTTACATATCAGAGAGATCTTATTTACTCAAAAAATAAATATACCGTTATATATATTATACATTTAGGATCATAGTGGTACGTTACATATACGTCCTATTAATGACGCCTACAGAACGTATATAATTCCAAGTCTTCGACGTCGATGACGAATAATTACCAATTATCGACGACTATACGACGTGATATTGTCAGCTGGGTAGGTTCCGACATTTTCCAAATGGCACAGGGACGGGTTGAAAATATTTATTAGTAAGGTACCAGAACTAAGCACTAACAAAGACTCTTTATTTTACATAGACCAGTTCTGTATTAGGAGAGAAATTCGCATTGTCAAGTTTTGTTTGCTGCAATACCAAAGCTGCATTTTAACACATAACACATAACCTCACTTTTTCGCGTCCGCGTGACTGCAATTTTTACGTTGCAACAAGTTGCTTTGATTTAAAGGTGCGACTTGCCGCCATTTGTAGTTGCTGCCATTTGTTGCAATGAGCGTATTTACCCGCTGATATTCTCCACAAATAACGACAAGGTTTAAGGAGCAATTCCACAAATAATTAAATAACCAAAAATGACTTGATCTTATGAAGATGACGAAATTAAATTACCTTTACATTAGTCCAAATGCTATCAACGTAAACTTTCAGTGGGCAATAAAGAAGGTTATACTTACGGACCAATTAAGTGGTAATTTTCGTTGCCAACTGAAAATTTACGTTGGTGTGATTGATGCTGGGTTATAATTAGGTAAGTTCTAGCAAATTGGTGTAAATTCCCATGCAACGAATTGCAGGCAGCAAGTATCACTGTGAAATTGCAGCAATGTCAAAATCGGCCTTTAGAATCGCGAAAAAGTGAGGTTATGTGTGTCTACTAGATATTTACTGATCCAGTAAATTGAAAATAATATATATTTTTATTTAAAACCATTTATTGAACCATTCCTAGATGGTATATACCTCATTTATATTGTAAGCGTTTTAAGAGTTCTGTACGCGCCACAATTAAAAATTGCGAAAAAAGTTATCAAAATGTTTACAAATTTTGTCTATAAAAAATATCAGGATAGTCAAAGGATTTTCTGAAAATAATATATATTTAAAAAAAATGAACATTTGCTATTCAATTTCGAAGTAACATTTACTCTGTACAATATAATATTCAATATTATAAATAATCAAGATATTATAATACCTAACGTATCACTTCAAGAATAAAGAAATGAATTATCAGGAACGTCCGATGATAAGATGGAACTAAATTTTCTTTCAATGGCGCCTGCGTACGAGAACCATTTGCGGCATTCAAAGACAAGTTTAGCAACTAAAGTTCTTAACTACTTATAGAAAAATCGAAAAATTTATTTCAAATTTCATTATTCTGATATGCACATACAGGCTTTAATACTTAAATCAAATAACTTTTCATCATTTGACACAACCGATTATAACTTACAAAAAATCCTTAAAAAGTAGCGCCAAAAATATATTTCCTTCCAAGAAATTACAGTTATATATGTTATTATAAATCTCTCTCACCTTCCGTAGCCTCCCTTTTCCGCCAGCCGTTTCATTTCCGCCCTGATGATAGCCTACCTTTGGGCCCAGTTGATAATGTGGGCGATCCCGGAGGACGAGGTGGCCGGAGTCAACTGGAACACTTACTTTCACTGGTTCATACCTCTCGGCTGTGCTCTAGGTATTCCCCACTACCCCTTGCACTGCTTAGTTCAATAACGCATCGAATTTCTGCTCGTGTACAGGCGTTTGGACAGTGGGCAACATCGGTAGCGAGAGAGGCGCCCCCTGGACGACCATAGCGGTATCTTACGTCAGTTATCTCACCAGATGGTATTATTTCGACGAGAATATATGGCTGACGATAATGACGTTCAGCGCAGCCTTAGTCTTCGACGGGTTTTCCAAACAGTGGAAAATAAAAAAGCCCAAGAGAAAACCGCTGTGGAAGAGAGTAGCAGTAGTAGGGCTTTGTGGAATGCTCTACTGTGCACTATGGGCTTCCTACGTGTACTTTAATTGCAAGATCACCGATTCTAACGGTGATGAAGTACCCGTCCATCAAGCTATCCATCATTTTTTTACCTCACCTTGGTGGACGGATTTGAAACAGTCGCTGTACGACACCTACCAGTACGCTCAACATCACGGCTGGTAAGTAAACTAACCAAAACTTTAACTGTTTTCTGTGTAATAGTCTGTTTATTGCCAGGTACGAAATCTATCTGCAAATCATAGACTTGTCGGATCCTCAAGGCGAGCAGAACGCTTATAAAGTTTTGGGGGTGAGTCCGACAGCGAGTCAAAATGAAATCACCGCTAGGTGGCGCAGTTTGAGTAGAGAATTTCACCCCGACAAAGTCAAAGACCCAGAAAAGCAGCGGGCGGCTCAAGAGAAGTTCATGGAGATTCAGCAAGCTTACGAGATCTTGTCCAATATCAAGAACAAACGCAAAAAACGGAACAAGAAGTCGGCTAATGAAAACGAACACGAACTTTGAATTGTGACGGTGCTTGAGAAGACTCGAGTACAGCGTGTAATATATTTACGTTCTATATAGCGGTTATTTTAATATTAAACTAGTTTTATGGAATGCGAAGTTTTATTAATTTACTTTCTACAGATTACGTTCCCTCCTTTTGGTCATTGTTCTATGGGCTATACTGACCAATATACTACTTTGACCCGCTGTCTGTACAGTAATGTTGCCATCATGTTGTCCTAGGTTGTATTAACTGAAGAATATTTTTCATAGTAAAGCGGTTATACCCTTTATATTAGTTACACTTGGTATGCTACACATAAACAATAAACAAATGCTTCTCCTCAAATCATATAATTAGGGCAATCATTTAAGCGAATGTAATACATTAAATCAATACCTACAAATCCCTAACCTTTGAAAAACCGGCAACGTCGCTCAGCGCTTAAATTTGACAATTGCCAGTGACCTGTCAATATAAAAATTCATAGCGGTTTTCATCGAGTTGTTTACATTCGGGTGGGATTAGATACATTTCGTAATAAATACAGTCTCCCCATGCGTATTGAGTGAATTGAAAATGGCACAAAGTACCACCAGCGGTACGTCTTCAAGACGGCACGTTCGTGACCACGACACAGCATCCGTAGCATCTTCCAGGATCGCGGATGTTGCTGAATGGGAGGCGAACGAGGTAGGAGGTTGCTTTTTGTATCACTTACTCAGTAATCCATTGGACAATGACCCACTTAAATTTGTTTTTTTTTCATAAGTCTATAGAAATTTTAAATCTCAGGCTTTGCGGCAGCGCGAGCTTGAAGAGGCTAAGGGCCGAGCCGCCCAAATGGAAAAAACGATGCGGTGGTGGTCAGATTGTACCGCCAATTGGCGAGAAAAATGGAGTAAAGTGCGAAATGAACGAAACAAGGCTCGGGAAGAGTGTAAACAGTTACGGACAAAACTGGAATCTTCAGTGAAAGAGAATTGTACATACAAACGAGAAAAGGAGGAATTGGAACTTCAAAATGACCAACTAAAGAAGGAAATTGAAAAAATCCATTTGCTTCTGCTGAAACATGCTGGTCAATTTGACAGTCAGATTTTTGAGGCTTTGGGCGAGGATCCATTGAGGGATTTTGCGTTTAGTAACACGTCGCCGCCGGCTGATAGAGAAAATGGGGTGTCTTCCTCTCAATCGAATCCTGAGTGTGATAGCACTGGCCCAACGGATTCAACTTTCGGTCAAGACTCTGCTTCTAAGTCTGAAAATAAACATGTTCAAAACTGTGATAAGGAAAACGCTATCGAGGAAGAGTATGTAATACAGAAGATTTCCATGCTTCAGCATCGGTTAGATGAGGCATCCAAGACGATTCAGATTGAGAGAGAGTAAGTATCCATTTTTTGAGTGTTTTTACTAACCTAATTTTTTTGTTTTGATTTTTGATCAATATTTCGCCATAAAGAGTTCCACCTTTTTCGTTTCGAGCTTGATTTTCCGCAAGGAATTGATAAATTTAAACCAATAAAACTACATATCCCCATTCGAAATTTCTGGAAACAATGACGTCATTGTTGACAGTGCGTGTGTTGCCGATTGACCGACCTTTATGAAAACCGACCCTTGTTATTTGTGCTTGTGGTCAGTGTATTAATGTTTATGCTTTCTGTGGTTTCCCCAGGAAGTTCAATTTTTTTGCGTAAATTAGGTTGTCTTATTGGAAATATGTAACTTCATCCACCATACTATTTTTTGTTGTACGAGTTAATGTATCAGTCCCTGAAAGGAAAAGTTATGTAGGTTTTGTAATCCATATTCACTCTGGTCCTGCTCCGATTCTGATTGGCCGGCACGGACGTCTAGATCTTTGTCGTTTAATTGGTGTCACCCATTTCCACTAAAATTGAGTCCATTTGGTATTAAAAGAGTTGTGTAAGTGACAGCGATTTGCGTTCAAGGTGCGTATAAATATATTAAGAAAGACAAGGGCTGTTTTTGTATAGGGTTAACTTATAATTTGAAGGTTAACTTTAATTATTGTCAGTTTTCGGGGTGTTTTTATTGCCGATCTCGATATAGCATTTAGTAAATAATATAACAAATAACTTGGACGCCATCGTTTTTATACTCTTTCTGCACTCATAAGTTTGGCCATTAAGGGTATATATAATATATCATAATATATCCCGTGTGGCGTAAAATAATGAAGTAAGGAAAATTTGGTAATGTTAAGTTTGTTTTCTGTTCTAGATATGGATTTAAAATCAGTGTTTAGGGTCTTTTCGGTAATATTTTTATGATTTTTATTTGTTTTACGTCTTTTTATAGTGTCTTAAAGATTTTTTTGTTGTTAGCAAGTTTTAGAAAGTCACATTTGTCAAATAACCATCACTTTTGTTGAGCCTTTTGAACTGCACCGTTGCGTTTGTCGATTACTGGTATCTAATATATCCTTGGTGGTGTAAGATACCGTTTTGTGTTGAAAATTTCGATTTATAGTTATAGTTTTCTGGGTTAGTAGTTGATCTAGTCCTAGTCCCAGTTTTCAATCTGCGACCGAATAGATTGAAAAAAAAAGGGTTTGGGTTCTTTTGCGGTAATATTTTTGTAATTTTTATTCGCTTTAAGTGCTTGCTTCAAGTTTTGTATCGTTTTTTTATAGATCTACTATAATAGACAGAGATGAAGATATCTTTTTGCTTTATTAATTATGACTTCATGGGTTTCTTTATTTTCCAATTGATTTTTTTTTGAGATTGTACAAATTTTGAGTTCCTTGTTGTTTGTTAAATTAAAATTTACAAAAATAACAGTTCCCCCCGTCCGAGTTAAAGGGTGAGAAGCCGTCAAGAAAACTGTTCTAAATTTGTAAATTCGTTTTGGTTGTTATACTACCACAATTTTGTATTTTTTTGTTAGGTTTTTTTTTCAATCAATCCACTAATTTCCATCAGCTTCAAACCACGATATTTACAGAGCCCCTAGAAGTTTGAGGAAAATGATTGGAAATAGTTTTGATTGAAAGTGGTCATATAAAGGTTCCAGATAGCCCCCCATATAACATTGTTCGCATATTTCATCTGCCATCTTCTCTATTTTATGTTCGGTACCCAAAATGACTCGTTTTAGGGAAAAACTCTCATTGCACCGAACTATCGAGCGGCTGACGGGAGAGCTGCAGGAAACGAAAGAAAAATGCGACGAACTGCGCGAGGCCAAGCAGGAGGCGATGCGGGAGCTGCTTTCGTTGCAGGACGACCACGAGAAAGAGATCCAGGTGATCAAATCGGACCTTCTCGACGAGGCGAGCTCGCGCGAAGGCATGGACAAGAAACTGAACGATCTGAGGACGGAGGTGAGTTTGTTCGCGCGTGCCCGTCCCTTCCAATCCTGAGGGTGGTTTCCGTTGAAGCTGGAAAGGCTGCAGGCGGAGAACGCGGCCGAGTGGGGCAAACGGGAACGCCTGGAGACGGAAAAACTCGCGCTAGAGCGGGACAACAAAAAATTGCGCAACGAGTTGCGGGACATGCAGGAGCGTATGGAACGCAAGGGCAGCAGGCAGCTGAGCGGGTCGGACGCCGAGTTTCGACACCTTCAGCAGGAATTGGGCGACAGGAATAAGGTAATCCCCGAAAGCCTTTTAAAAGTGATTGCCGTATTTGGCCAAATGTTCATTTGTCCAAATCGTATCGGGGCGTTTGTGGCAGCGCGAAGTAGGAGGCCGGCAAAGCTTTTCCGTGGAGAAAGAATTTTTTTCGATAGAGATTAATTATGATTTGTTTGCATTTCAATGTTTTTAAAATACTTCTGATAATATCTACATTGACTCAGCTTAAAAGATTCAGTTGCATTTTAATTAATTAAAAGGCCAGAACTATTATAAATGTGTTTATTTAAAGGTTCACATTTATTTTAAATAAATAATTGCGGTCATAGTAAAATTGTATTTAGGTACCTTTTACTCGGAAAATTGTATACGGCGATTATCACGAATCATGAAAGGTTAATAAAAACGTGTGTCCAATTGTTCCCACAGCTAAAATTATTGATGATTTTTAAATTTGTTCAATAAGCAAGATGATTTATCAATATCTATTTTGAGGATATGGTTGTCAATTAAAACATTTTGGATTATGCGAAAAATTAACCAGCTACCTACCCAAGAATCAAATAGTGAAAGTTACCTAGGTAGTTATCAGGATAAAAAGTATGAAGAAAATAAATTTCATTAAAATTTTACAAAAGAACAGCGCCCATTACTTAAAGATACCCATTTTAAAAGGTCAAATTGTAAAATAAAAACCCCTTAGGCGCCAATGAAATACCTACCTACACCTTCATAATATGTTCAATAGAAGATGTAGGTTGTTATTTATATCATGTTCAATAAACTATACTTTATTTTGTAAACTGTTAATTTTATTTTGTTTGTAAGTACACTGTATAGTGGAAGCCACCTATAGAGATAATTAACCAAAGTAAAATAATTTAACTGCATTTGATAAATTAATTTGCTGTCTGAGCCGTTTTTACACTTGTATTTTAACCTTTCTCTTTATTTGGACAAATGTTTCTGCCGCTTTCGGGTGTTCGCCGCCGGTGCCTCGTGTTATTTGGACAAATGCACATTATATAAGGTTGTTCGGAAAGTCATTTCGTTTTTTCCCGTCAGAGGACTTAATTACGTTTTTTCGAAACCAACTTCACACTTAAGCCGCATAACCATTATACGTCTTGAGAGCTGATATTGCAAGGCTTGTGTGTGAAAAAGTTCTATTAATTCTACGCAGTAGTTTTTGGTTGGTGCCCTTTTAAATATGGAGAGCAATAAGCAGCATTTTCGTCATATTTTACTTTTTTACTTCAGAAAAGGTAAAAATGCTGTCCAAGCGAGAAAAAAATTGACGGACGTGTATGGAGAAGGCGTGTTAACAGTACGCCAGTGCCAGAACTGATTTGCAAAATTTCGATCCGGCAATTTTGATGTCGAAGATGCACCACAGTCTGGAAGGCCGGTCGAAGCTGACAAAGATGCGATAAAGGCATTAGTTGATGCAAATCGGCGAATAACCACACGAGAGATAGGTGAGAGATTAAATTTGTCGAATTCGACTGTTTATGGGCATTTGAAAGGCATGGGCTTAACCTCGAAGCTCGATGTGTGGGTGCCCCATGTCCTTACGGAGCGAAATTTGTGTCGTCGCGTTGACGTGTGTGATTCGCTCCTCAAACGTCAAGAAAATGACCCATTTTTGAAGCGGATTATTACTGGGGACGAAAAATGGGTTGTATACAACAATGTTAAACGCAAGAGGTCATGGAGCAGAAAAGATGAACCGGCTCAAAGCATGTCAAAAGCCAACATTCACCAAAAAAAGGCGATGCTCTCCGTTTGGTGGGATGTCAAAGGAATCGTTTTTTTTGAGCTTTTGCTGGTCAATACAACGATTAATTCAGAAGTCTATTGTCATCAACTGGACAAATTGAATGATTCACTTAAAGAGAAGAGGCCCGAATTAATCAACAGGAAGGGTGTAGTGTTCCACCAGGATAATGCGAGACCACACAAGTTTGGTCACTCGCCAAAAACTTTTACAGCTTGAATGGGACGTACTGCAACATCCACCATATTCTCCAGATCTGGCGCCTTCCGACTACTATTTGTTCCGGTCCCTGCAAAATTTTTTGGATGGCAAAACCTTTACCTCAAATGAAGATGTCAAAAACCACCTGAACCAGTTTTTTGCCAGCAAGGATCAAAACTTTTATGGGAGGGGAATTATGTTACTGCCAGAAAGATGGCAAAAAGTGTTGGACCAGAATGGCCAATATATAATTTAATAAAATATTTATTCATTATACGAAAACTGTCTTTCATGTTCCCCAAAAAAACGAAATGACTTTCCGAACAACCCAATAGCATTTGTGGTTTTCCCCTTTTAAAATATCTAAAAATCAATTGAAACTCCTGAAATCTACATATTTATCGGATATCGTTAATAAATGACGAAATCCTTTTGAAAAATCTCGAAATAGCTTTAGTTAGTTTCTAAATGCTTTGGAAATCTCCAAATAGATTCGAAATCTTCAATTCATATTCGAAATGATTTTAAGTCTAAGGAAATTCTTCCTAAGTCCTGTAATTTGATGAAAGTCGATCGGAATCCCGAAATTTATTGGAAAATGATTCATAAACCGGAAGTTCATTACGAATTAGTTTCGCAATCTCTGAAAGTAGTTTGAAACTGCTTCCGAATTTATGTAATTTATTGAAAATAGATTTAAAAACTCCAAGTATTTTTAAATCCCAGGAAATTTTTCTTAATCTCATAATTAATTGAAATTTGATTCGAAGTGAAATTGTCGAAAATCCCTGAATCTTACCGAAAACGCTTTTGACATGAGAATTTTTTCGAAATTGAAATGGGCAGGTTCATGTCTCGTAGTCGAAGTTCCGAAATACTTTCGAAATCCTGAAATCACCCAAAAACTGTCGAAATTCGCATGAGTATGGGTGATAAAGAGAAACTTTAAAAGCAAAAGTTTCAGGATCTTTTAATTAATTTATTTGTTTTTTCCTTTTTTGTTTTGATTCGATCGGAGTTGTTTTGTATCACCCACATCGGCCGACGAGAAGAGCGTAGCGACGTGCTCGATTTTGCAGGAATTGTCGGAACTGAAGCATTCGTACTGCAAAAGCAAAAAGTTGCTGCAGGATAAGGCTACAGAGCTCGCGCACGCGACACGCCGCGCCGAGCAGTACGAGTCTGAGGTGAAGAAACTGCGGGCGCGCGTCGAAGAGCTGAAGAAGGACCTCGCCGTGGCCGAGGACGAGCTGGACACGGCGACGAACCACGCAAGGAAGCTGCAACGCACCAATGACGAGCTGCAGGAGCAGGTCGACAGTTTTCAGGTGCAGCTGCAGCATTTGCACACGAGGTAAGAGTTACTCGCGACATTAATCGAGATCGCGCTCTATTTTTTTCCCATGCTTGCGGGCTTCCTAATATACTGTACGCCATTTTTGTATTTTAAACGCGGCCCTGTAGTATGGAGAAGGAGGACGGTGGCGAGGAAATGGCCGTCTACGATGACGAGAACGAATGCGTAAGTGCGCTTGCGTTTTGCACGGTGTGTGTTTCGTGGTATCCCGCAGGGCTCCGTGTTGGGGCCCTTGAACCTTAACGTTTATGCGTGGCGGAATATAACTGCTTGGAAACCAAAACAAAAACGAAAAAGAAAAAGTAGATATTTTTCCAGCTTGTTAAATGTGTCGTGGCATTGTGTTTTTTTTTTCAATAATTTTTTTAAGTTTGCTTTGGTAAGTATAATATACGAATTTTCTGAAACTTCTTTTTTTTTTGTTTTTTGTTTTGTACTAGTTCATTTTGTTTCTTATAGATAGACTGGGTAATTTGCTTTTTTATACTAACAATTAAATGTTAATAATTTTGGCATGGATTAGTTTTTTTTGGTACCTCGATTTTGTTCTGTGAGGTTACGTTTCATGATTCGTTATAAAGCTAGAATATAAAAATTGCCAAACAATGGTATCAGTATTTAGTCTCCCTATGAATTTCAAAACGATTTTTATGGTATTAGTCAATTTTTTCTGTTTTTTAAATTTTCTCTTTACGTTTTCTTTACTACCCATTTGTGCTGTTTGTTTCACTTTTTTGTGCAATTTTCAAGGCTTTCCTCGTTTTGCCAATAAAAAAGTAGTTCTCCGTTTTGAAATTTCTCTAAAAAGAAAATTATTAATGTTAATAAATAATTATCAAAAAATTGCGATAATCGTTTCTGTGAGTGTTTTCTTTTTTGTTTCTTGTTCTAATTTTTCTATAACCTGCTTAATTTCGTGTGTTCTACAAACAGTAAACTTTTAGAAATGTTCCTAAGAATGTTTCCTATTCATTTATTTTTTCTGTTATTTTCTTTCTTTAAAATTGCTTCTTGTCTCTATTGTCGACGACATTTTCCATATTTTTGGGGGAAAGATTTTCTAAATTTTATTTTATTAGTTTTACTTTATTATGAATTATGTTCTCGCGTATTTTTTTTTTTTAAATAAATACGTTTGCCTGCTTCCGCTTAACAAATGGGATTCGTTGGGTGTTGTAAAAAGAAAGTTGCTTAACAATAATTGCCTGTAGGCTTAACCGTCCACTTAACCCCGTAATGTATTAGATCTCACTACTTTTATTTGCGAAAATAATTTTTGGTGTTTTTTACCACTATCGTGTTTACCAGTTTTTTTGAAAAACACCGAAAAATATTGCAGATTGCGTAACTGCAGCTCCTCCGGTTTGCTCGTCCATCACGGAGGCAGCATCGCCGCACCCGACCGGGGCAGCGACGACGATCCCAACGATTTCTCGTAACGCCGCCCCCACCCCTCTCCGTTGCAAGTTAATTTATTCGCGTACCTTTGTTTTACGGACGCCATTGCGGCGCCCTTTTTATGTACAAATCCGATACTCAGAGGTTTATATTTTTTTATATCGTCGCGTTAACTTTGGTGTGGTCGTGTTGTTTGGTGTCTTCGTGCGAACGAGTTGTTTGAGTACGCGGAATCAGCGAACTCTTAAACTTTAACGGCAACAGCGTGATAGAAAAGCGAGGCAAATTTTACGATAAAAAAGACGGCTAGTAAGGATTGTCTTGCTCGTTTGTATAAACAGGAGAATGCGATGTTCTTATTGTTTATTATTATTATTTGGCAAAAGTACATATCCAAGAACAACCAATAGTCAAGGTTACGTATTAATATGAGCTACACTTGTTTCGTCCACACGGACACCATCAGACGTATAAAACGTCAACTCAAACGCACCCCGATACAATAAATTCCAATTCCAATAATTTTCCAATTTTAGAAAAGGTTTCTTTGAATTCTTATTTCTGTGAAACCAGGTCTATTCCAGTGCGAGCAACTTGTTTTATTTTATAATTTGGTGGTTAAATCATTCTTTCTTTGTATAATATAAAATTTATAGTAATCTTACATATTAAAGACCCTTCAGAAAAACCCCATACAAGTTGATATACAAATAATATATACAGATACGTAAATTCCAATTCAAAACACACAATTGGTTATAAAAGACCAGTATATATTGAAAATTATCATTAAAAAAAAACTTAAGGTGGACATATTTTTTCCTAAGACCTCAGACCTTGCAGATGCCTTAAAAATTTTAGAACTGGAATGATGCATTTGTGATGAAATCCGCCATATGCAGCACAACAGTTAATATATCACAGTGAGTTACTTTGAAGCAAGACAAACTACCCAAAAAATCCGAAACAAGTAGAAAATTTCGGGAATAATATGAATAATCTCTTATCAGAGTTGTCTGTCATTAATGTTAATGTGTATCACAAAGACAACTATCCCCATTATTATCCGTCCCACTCTAAATAAAATTTGCCTCATTGCTGCGTTGCCAGAATAATTTCATTATTCATAATTTCTTTTCCTAAAGTTTGCAGCGGCGGTTGTAGTTTTTTTCGGTCCTTGTTTATAAAAACTCTGTGTTAAAGAGTTTACCAATTTACCAATTCGTTGAATTTTGTGATTTTCCATGCATGTTTTTTATACATACCCGTGTTTTGTTAAGTTGAAATCTCCGCTCTTTGAAATAGAAGAAAAAGGTTCTATCTGTTGTAACTTTTTGTTTTTGTTTATAATTATTTTGTGCATTGTACTTAATAGGTGTATTGTTTTAGCATTCTTGAAGTATTCTGTCGTCTTCGGTATTTAAACTAAATGACAGTTTCTGTTCCCTGTTTCCTTTCGTTTTTTCCCCTCTCCTTTCTTATGCCGTTCTTCATTTTTTAAAAATTATCTTAATATGTTAAATCAAAGGAAGTACCTTTTAAGGTAATAATTTAATAGGTAACATTTAGATTTCTTGGTAACTTTAAAACCAATACCAATAAAAAACAATCCTTCCCCACTAACCTTGAAACGAGGTTGACGGTTCTCAATCTAGAGTTTTCCTTTTCCTTCACCCTCTTACGTTAAAATTTTTGAAACTGTACACAGTATATTATCTAAACTTTTATTAAACTAAACATTACATCGCCTCACGTCAGACACATGCGTACGCACAAACTGGCCGCTGCAAGTCGTAAATTCGTTTTTCATACAAAAAAAAAACAATTATATTGTTAACGTATAGATAATACGTGCCTTATTTTAATTTCCGATCCTTTTTCGGCTAAATGGCACTGGGTGCTGAACTCTCTTTCGAAAAATCTCATTTAAATATATAGGTATAACGTATACATGCATACTGGTGTATAGTCAGAGGAATTGGATGTTACCACAAATAAAAGTCTAATTATTTGGAACGCCTTTCGACTCGACCCCATCGACTAATACCCGCACTCGCGCCCCCGCGCCCCACGGTATCAGCAGCTGACGAAGCTCCCGTCCGGGTTCGTTTTCCTCACCGGGAAGCAGGTCTTCTTGCCATCTGCGAACACGCATGTGTTGGTGAACATTCCGCAAGACGACGACTGGCTGTAGTATACGTTCGGCGTTTTCTTGCCAGTGTTCAAATTCTTTGAGCCCGCTTCCGATTTCGAAACCGATACGAAATTCGGCAACGCGTTTCCGCTCTTGAGCCGGTACTGCACCGGTCGGTAAACCGGTTGATACGTGTAACCAGCCCCGTAGTGTCCGTTTCTGTACAACGTCTTGGACGCTACCGCGTAGACCGGTTTCCTGTAGATTATCCGACCGCTTCCCGGTGAAAGAGTGACGCTCTGCGCCTGCGAGTTAGTGCCGACAGCGTAGGTATTGGCGCCGTTCGCAATCGATTTCACTTTGCCCCGGAATCCGGCGGGAATTTGGTATCCCGGCGAACCCGGTATCGTTTGACCCGGCTGCAAGACCGCTCCGTCCTCCGGATAGACCCCTGCGCTTTGGTGTACCGTCGCGTCCAAGTTTTCCAACGGATCGAGAACGATGTGTTGCTTCTGGCCGGGCGACGTCTGCGACACCACCTTGGGCGATACCAGGTTGCGTTTCGACGGTCCCGCCACCCCAGCATCTTCCTCCTCCTCGTCTTCGTCGTTGTAGTCTGCGTATTCGTCCTCTTCGTAATCCGCCGGCGGAGACGTAGAGGTCGCTTTCTCTTCGACTGACTTCGTTTGGGGCTCGGGAGGTAGAGTCGGTAGCTGGTCCAAATTTGTAACCTAGAAACGACGAACTTTTAGACCTTGGGCACCTTGTTGATGGAGGCTTGATAAATTGACTGAGGATCCTAAAACGCAAAGAGGGCGTGAAATGATGTATGCCAAGAAACAATATCGCATCTCGCACAATCAATACCGGCGTTTTTGAAACGGCGAATGCTAGTGATTCATTGTTGATGGTTAACAGAAATTTGGTTACCTGTTTGGAACCTGTAATTGAACGAAACGGTGAACTAAAGTGAACAGGCTTTAGACATCATCAGTGGGGGTATTAGCATCAATGGAATCCTCGTCAATAATCTCATACTTGGAAGAAACACAAGAAGACTCGCAGACTTTGTTCTCGCCGTTATTAACCATATGGCTTTGAAATGACCATAAATAAAACCCAATTGTAAATGAAGGGGATGTAGGCCGTTCATACATAGAAATACTTGGCACAATAATCTGCAACGACTGAAGGCAAGACATTCAAATTTAGTGGAGCATTTGTCTTTTAAAAAAATGAAATTATTTATCCATAATTTCGGCTGGTACATCGAATTCAGAAAGCGTATTCTCAAATATAAACGAGTCCAAAGGAATTACTGCCTTCTATTTACAAATAATCTGGATTCCTCCTGCGTCGGTTTTTGCTTAGTCGAAATTGCTGACGTTTCGTCAATCATGCTGTTTGCTTCTTCGGAGCTTAACTAAAACTGTCTCGCATTCTATTCCGTTCCTACTTATATATTGTTTAGCTATTTGAATAGTATTACAGTAGTGAAATTTGAGTTGTGAGAATATCGCCGCATGTTACGAATATCGAGAAGGCACTGCGCAGAAAGGATACGAATTATTTCAGAGTCTGGGCGTAGAAGTTAGTTCTGGTGAAGTATATCTAAGAACAAAGTTAAAATTGCCTTATTAGTTGTCAACCTTCGTAAAGAAGAACCCTACTCACTTGTCGTTGATGGTCGACATAAACTTGCTAAGCTGGTTCGAATTAAATCAAACTGTAAACCCTAGTGATGATCGACACCAAATGTCGAAGGATTATTTGAAAGATTATTGGAACACACTTACCTCTTTGCTGGTTTCCGCCAGAGTCAAATCCGGTTCTGCAGGCGCCGGAGCCGCTGCGATCGCCGTCTTCTGACTCTGCGACTGCGTATTGATGCTCCCTGGAGTGAACGTAAAGTTGATGGGTTTGAATGGTCCCGTGGGTTGAGTAATGTTTCGCAGATCGACCCGTCCCGACCCCGCTTGCGCGGCCCCGCTGTACTTGATTCCGTACCGGAACCTTCCTTGGATTTGCGTCTGGGTCATACCCGAGTAGGTGCCGCTTTGAGCACCCGCGGTGCCTCCTCCCCTATACGGTACCGTTTGGTCATCTTTTTCGTGTTCGTCGTACGGTGTAAACCCGATCTGTGCTTGGGACGAAGTACTACCCGGGCCGTTGGCTTGGGCGTCCGCCACGCCCCCTTTCTCGCTCGCGCGCACTTGAGTCTGAGTGCCGTGACTCACGCCCGAAGTCTGCGCGGAGGAGAGCGCGTCACCGGTTTCCGAAGAGAGCGTCACTTGCGCTTGAGATTGTCCCAAACCTCCGCGTCCTTGGGCGCTGCTCTGAGCCCCTTCTTTGCCGCCGGAGACCTGAGTCAGCGCGCCTCGTTTTCCGTCGTCCGAGCCAGCTGATGCGCTGAAGGAACCCGAACCGGAGTAGGTCCCGGATACTTGAGATTGCGCCGTGCCTCCGGCGAACTTCCCTTGCGCTTGCGCATTGGCGGTCGTTTCGTTGTTGCTCTGCAACACGGACGTTTGCACTTGCGAGTCTGAATCATCCTCTCCTTGCACACGGATTCCTGCGAAAGAAACATTTTTTTGTATCGCCGAATAAAGTTTTTGCAGCAAAACATTACCCTGCCCTCCTACTACATATTGTCCGGGCGGTACCGCACCTCCTGGTAATCCCTCGTATCCTGGAACACCGTAACCTGGTGTTCCTGGTTGCGGTCCACCGATTCGACTTCCGTAACCCGGTTGTATGCCGTAACCTGGTTCTCCCGGCTGAATTCCGTATCCTGGTTGCCCCGGCTGGACTCCGTAACCCGGTCCTCCCGGTTGACCTCCATATCCTGGTTGTCCTGGTTTCTCTCCGTATCCTGGCGGAAGTCCGTAACCTGGTTGTCCCGGCTGAATTCCGTAGCCCGGTCCTCCTGGTTGCGCTTCATGTCCTGTTTGTCTTGGTTTCTCTTCATATCTTGGCGGAACTCCGTAACCTGGTTGTCCCGGTTGCACTCCATAACCTGGTTGTCCTTGTTGCCCTCCATATCCTGTTTGTCCTGGTCTCTCCCCATTTCCGGGCGGAACTCCGTACCCTGGTTGTCCCGGTTGCACTGCGTAACCTGGTTGACCCGGTTGCACTCCGTAACCTGGTTGACCCGGTTGCACTCCGTAACCTGGTTGACCCGGTTGCACTCCGTAACCTGGTTGACCCGGTTGTACTCCGTAACCTGGTTGACCCGGTTGCACTTCGTAACCTGGTTGTCCTAGCCGGACTCCGTAACCCGGTCCTCCTGGTTGTCCTCCATATCCTGTTTGTCCTGGTTTCTCTCCATATCCCGGTTGAACTCCGTAACCTGGTTGTCCCGGTTGCACTCCATAACCTGGTTGTCCGGGTTGTACTCCGTAACCCGGTTGTCCCAGTTGCACTCCGTAACCTGGTTGTCCCGGCTGAATTCCGTATCCTGGTTGCCCCGGCTGAACTCCGTAACCTGGTCCGCCTGGTTGTCCTCCATATCCTGGTTGCCCTGGTTTCTCTCCGTATCCAGGCGGAACATCGGATCCTCGTTGCCCCGGCTGAATTCCGTATCCTGGTTGCCCCGGCTGGATTCCGTAAACCGGTCCTCCTGGTGGCCCTTCATATCCTGGTTGTTTTGGTTGGTCTATATAACCCGGTTGTCCCGGTTTTACTCCATATCCCGGTTGTCCCGGTTGAATTCCGTAATCCGGTCCTAGTTGTTGCACTCCGTAACCCGGTTGTCCCGGTTGAACTCCGTAACCTGGTTGTCCCGGTTGCACTCCGTAACTTGGTCCTCCCGGTTGAACTCCATAACCTGGTTGTCCCGGTTGTACTCCGTGTCCTGGTGGTCCCGGTTGTCCTGTATGCACTCCGTAACCCGGTTGTCCAGACTGACCTCCGTAACCCGGCTGTCCCGGTTGCCCTCCGTATCCTGGTTGTCCTGGTTGCACTCCGTATCCTGGTTGACTCGGCTGGACTCCGTAACCCGGCACTCCTGATAGTCCCGGTTGCACTCCGTAACCTGGTTGTAAACTTGGGATTTGATAACCTGGTTGCACTATTTGTCCGGGTTGAATGCCATAGCTTGGCTGACCTGGTCGCGAACCATATCCTGGTTTCGCCGATATTTCAAGATCCGGTCGTCCGGTGGCAGGGCCCGGTGGACCTTGCGGACGCGTTGCTTCATACTGTCCGGAGAAGGTTCCAGAAAATCTGCCCGAGTGTCCCAGGTGACTTTGGTATTCACCAGACACGTGTCCACCAAACGTTCCTTGTTCTTTGCCTACGGCTGTAATTTGCCGTCCCACACCTAAAAATTATTGTTAAGGTTAGAATCCCGGTACGTTATCACTTTTTGCTCCTACCAGGATAACCAACTTCGCCCGGCCTGACTTCACCTGGCACGGCAGTTCCAGGAATCAAACCGGGAATCTGCACACTTTCACCGGGTCTTACAGCGCCAGGGTAGCCTTCACCAGGTTGTCCCACACGTGGATATGCACCCTCGCTAGGTTTTCCAGAATAATTTATTCCAAGAACCGGGGCACCTGGATATGTCTGGCTAGGCCACCGTGTTCCAGGTTTACCAGGATAATCTACTCCACCAACTGCACTCGGTCCAGGATAAACTCCTCCTGGTTTCCCGATGGTGCCTGCAGACCCTCCCGGATATCCGATTCCCTCTCCAGGTGCTGATCCCCCGGGGTAACTGTCCCCAGGCCTTAGTAATGGTCCGCCGGGTCTTTCGGGATATCCTCTACCTTCTCCGGGACCTAAAATTACTCCGGGTCTTCCTCCCGGGTATTGTCCAAAAACCTCGCCTGGGTATCCAATTCTATCACCCGGGACTCCAGCTCCTGGGTAACTTTCTCCCGGTCTTCCTATCGTTCCGCTAGGCGCTCCAGGATATGTAATACCCACTCCGGGAGATTCTGCTCCCGGATAACCTTTGCCTTGAGGACCAACGGCACCAGGTCTTTGATACTCTCCCCCAGGTTTTGCGCTACCTGGATAATTTACTCCGGGATAACCAGCATCTGATCTTCCTCCACCTGGGCCTATTACTTCACCTGGTCTTTCCGGTGTCCAACTTCCTGGAAAACTCGGTGAAATTGCTTCCCCAGGTTTTCGGGATGGTTCCGAAACAGTAGGTAGTCCAGGTCCCGCATATTCTTCTCCCGGTCTACCAGGATACCCAGGTCTTCCTTCGCCAGGTCTACTTCCTGACACTCCTGGTGGGTAAATTATCGAACCCGGACTGGAGAGCCTTTCCGGCGGTACACCTCTGCCGTATTGAAGTATTTGATCTTGAAATCCGACACCGCATTCGCCGCAGTCTACCGGAGAGCTTTGACTTTGGGCTTGCCCCATACCGCTTGTACCAGCTGGAAAGAAAGTATTTCTGGATCTATCGTATGAAAAACCGCCCGACACTTACTGACAACCGCTTTGGTTCCGTTAGAGGTGCTTTCAGCTTCCGCCGTACCTGGTTCATTCGAGTTGCCGAAGTTCAAGTACTGCGACTGAGTTTGACCTCTAACCCGGCCAGAGAAGGAGTTCCTGGTCTCCCTCTTTTTTCTAGCACTTTCCTGGTCGACGAGCGGCAAGTCGTTTAGCATGACTTTGAGGTCATCGCCGTCATTTCGGTTAGAGTCGATGAGGTAAGTCGGAAAGCCTCTGCAGAATTCTGTGATCCTTTGACCGGCCAACCGCCATATTTGTCTCTTGGATAGCTTATTGGACGTAGCGAGCGCTTTGGGCACATCTGTGGGGTTTCCGGTTGCGATTCTGCGCGCTATGACGCTATCTTGACCGTTTAGGATTTCCAACAGGCACTTGGACTCGTCGAGGTCTTTGTACGCGGCTACCCTCTGCGAATCGCGATTTTTTTTAGCTGTTGTGGCCGCGGCCCGTTGGGGAAGGTTCTTACCGTTTGGTAGTCATAGAGCGTTCTAGATTTTCCGCTGAGCGTTCTGTTAACGTAATCCTTCTGAATGAAATTCTAAACCCAACAAACATAAGTCATAAGATAAATCTCAAAGCCAGCCGTTTTTTTCTAAAGGTTCAGCAGATCGCTTTCTCGTCTATTAATAACCGGAATAGATTAGAGATGTGTCGAAATAAGGACATGTCACCGTCGGTGAACCGCGACTGTCGTTTGTTTTGCCTATTCGTGGGGACTAAAGGAGCGTTATCAACTCTTCACACATAGATGTACCGGCTCGAGTTCTCATAACTGTATGAGTTTAATTTAATCCAAAAAGAAGATGTCGCAGCAGAAATAGCATAACAAAGAAAAAAATTAATTACAAATTCGAAACGTTCGGCTTTGTCCACCAAAATATTTTCGTGACCCATATTTGAATATTTATCAGTATAGTATTAAACATTTTGAATAATTGGAGCGTACCGAACGTTGAAGATAAAAGCTAAGCTAGTTACATCCGCGACACCGAAAAGTAGGTTATCGGATTTGATGTTTGCGATGGAAAAATGAGTAGACGACGTTGAAGAACGCACCTGTGGAGGAGGTGTCGATGGCGATCACAGCCCCAAATAAATTTAAGTTGCCCCAAGAAACAAATCGCATTCCAATATGTTCGCGGATTATCAGTACCATGACGCAAATGAACAAATGGATATACCTGATCCGGCGTTTCTGCGGCGGACGATCGTCGATAACAAACCAGATAGTGCACAATCAGAAATCTGACCAAGATGACGCTCGGTCGCGGCTCCATCGCTTATTCAGATCATTTGGGCGCCTCGACAGAAATGCTGAATCAATTCCTGTTTGTCGCTGACCCCTGACACGCGTTCGTAGTGTCCCCCATTTTCGAGATAAGCCCATCGCCACTACGGGGCGCGAACACAAAGTACCAGCTTAATTTTTACTCGATATTTGATTAATTGATTTCATGTTTTTTTCTTAACTCAGCAGCTTCAACTCTTGCACGGCACTACGAATTTTAAGCAACTCGGTGTGGGTGAAAGTGTGCTTCATCAAGCCTATTTTACCAGCGACGTGATGATGCCATTAGTGCGCTCTTCCTAATATAACCGAAAATTGGGAAATTCTCTAAAAATTTAATATATTGATAAGAACAGAATTTAGATATCACGAAATTTACTGTTTTTTTTTTGTCAAATTTAATGATATTATTTCATATATTTATAATTTTTAAATCAATCAATTATTAAAAAACTTGTAAGTGCATAATAATAATAATAAATTTATTTACATTTCATGTTACAATAACTTATATAGTACATGGCCAATAAAAGGCTTTCTTTTAAAGAAAAGTTTCATACATCTGGAAGAATCAGATACTGTTCAACCCTAGTTTTATCTATGTATCTTATATAACAAAAATTCTTCAAATATAGATTCCAGTCGCTAACAGTTCTCTAGAATACGCGCTCCATAAACTAGACATTGGATTCCTTGTATCTGTCAAAGAAGGGAGAGGCGGAATTGAACGAAAGTAGGTTATAAAAAACGATTCTGAATTATATTGCATCTGATTATTAAGTAGATATCTTTTGTACATTTGCTTAAATGTTTTTATTGAAGTTGTGTTGACGAAGCTTATTGAGTTTGCCATATGCGCAATGTCGTACTAAAAGAATCTTTTGAAGATTTCTTTTTGGTGTCGCGGCACTCTGAATCTGTAGTTTTGACTTAGGTTTAATGCATGTACCTCCGACCAAAACGTAATTTTATCGAAAAGATACTCAGGCGATTTGGACTTAACTATTTTAAGATAAAATGTAGCACGATGTAGTCTAAGTTTATTAAACATGTTGAGTCAACCGGAAGCAGCCAAATATGGAGAGATAGAGAGAATAGAAGTATAATAAACTGGTAGTGTGATTTGTGTTTGTTATACGTGTACCTAGAGTCTTAAAACTATTAAAAATTTGGGAAAGCCATCCACTAGAACAACGCAAGACAATAGTTAATGTCTTAGAATACGCCGAATAGTGTCTTCCATTGTGTGTCCCATTCTAAATGCCGAGGTGAATATCGCGTTGAATCAGTGCCGCTTGATTGATAAATAGCAATTTAGGCATTTGTTTTACCTACCCCTACGCTCTTAGAAACTTTTTTGAACCAGGAATACTTTTACTACTTAAAATTGTAAAATTTATCATTGAATCTTAATAATAGCACTCGTAACATAACCGAATTACAGGAAATATTAAATATAAATCGTACAATGTATACAGCGGACGGAAAAACTAATCTAAAATCTGCTAATCTTATAATTAAAAAAAAAAAGAGATTGCGGAAGTATCGCCTGGGGACTATCATAATATAAATCCCAGTACGATGATAGTTTGTCGAAGGTTTTGAAAATGGATTTTGGACCTGAATAACTGCGTTGAGAAAGTAATGAAGAAATGAAACAGATTGCAAGTCTCTGCGCAAGCTCGGAGGCAGTACAGCGAACCTTCCCAGCAGAAGATCATGATTAACTCCCCTCGCAGGATAGGAACCGCCGTCCCTGAACATTAGATGCTTCAGTAACCTTCTCTGCACACTCTCAATTGACTGAGCGTGGCAGTTTTATATTGGTGACCATACCAGCGGGCCATAGTCAAGGGTCTAACACTTAAATAGCATTTTAACGAATCCTAAAATTTGCATTGCACTGGAAAGCATTTTAGTAATGTGAGGTAAAAAAGAGAACGTCTGGTCAAATAGAGTTCCCAGATCCGTTACAGTGGTAAGTCTAGTCAGGATAGTAGCATCCTTATTGTAATTGAAGACTATAGGAGTTTTTGTGCTGTGGTAAGAAACCACATTACACTTGCTGATGATAAGGTGCAATTTATTTTTACTATACCACTGACTGACAATATTGATGTTGTCCTGGAGAGTCATGCAGTCCCTGCCGGTTTTAATGCAGTGATATAGTTTTAGGTCATCCGCACAGAGCGTCTATAAATATATTAAACAGAAGTGGTCTAAGGTTAGAACATTGAGGCACACCAGAAGTTGGAATAAAAGGAACTGATCTAAACCCCTCAATTTCAACGAACTGAAAAAAAGACAGATGAATAAAAACAAATTCCGGTGTAGTACCGTGATGTGGTACGTATCACTTTCGGAATAGGACTGGTATCTAGAGTGTAATTTTTGTCGCCGTTTTTGGTCTTTTTCTCTTTGACGAAACATTTTTAATTAATCTAAATCGCGAATTATTTTCGATTAACACTTAACTACGACGTTATCGGCGGAAAGGTCAACACTTTGCGGACCGGTGTTACGTAAAAATCGCCCTCGCGACCGTAACGTATTTTGTAAAAAAAAAAATGACGGTTTGATTCAAAACATTTATTGGACGTATAAAAGTACACAAAGTCTACCGTAGATTATTCATATAAATACCGTTTCGTAGCAGGAATGAGACTCTACTTACAAGAAAACTTCTACCGACACAATAATAGTAGGAATGAGTACTATAAATAATTAAATACACGTTAACGGATAAATTAATATTGCACCGTCGGCCGCCAAAACATTATCGTTTTGTACAACGCTACCTAACCTAGAAAAAAAACTTACTCTAGTGACTAGGATTCGATATCATTAGCCGATACAATGACACAAAAGTAAAATTAAAAAAGAAAAAAAGCATACGAAATAAAGAAACGTAAAATTAAATCGATTTTTGACAGGGCGAATTGTCGCGCCGGTCAAGAAATCTGACAGAAGACTAGCAGCACTCCATTTTCGTTCGGACGAAATGCGCCAATAGCAAAGTTCGGTCGCTTTTGGGCAAGTGTCGTTGAGAAAAAATAAATAAATAAATAAAATTAATATCTAATTGCGGTTATCGGCTAATGGTACATTGCTGATACCTTAGCCAGTCTGTTTTCTCCAACTATTTCTACGTGTTCTATCAGCAAACCATTAAAAGTACCATACGATTAAGTATTCCTCTACAGAATAATACTACTAACTTTAATTAGCCTAGTAGAACCATTTCTACTATCTACAGTTCTAACAAATTAAGTACCAGCTGCCGTGAAGAGCTCAATGGGAACCTAAGATCTAAGCACCAAAAACAGCTTTAGAACTAACCATAAACATAGGAAAACGTTAAAAACGAATACTTGTGGCACAAATAGAATTCACAGTTTCTAATTTATTCTAAACCTAAGCCCATTCAAAATGGTCCCTTTACAAGGAATTGCTCTCGAAAATCTAATATTCAAACCGCTATGGCGAGTCCCAACGAGTAAAGGTTTTTCTGTGCGCAACTAGGTTTATCCCTAGTCGAGAAATCAACCGGCTGTTCTTGGTGATGTTGCATTATCTGGGTGAACGCGGCCGCGTTGAGGATCACAGAGGGGTGCTTGATGGTGGAGTAGAGTAGACGCTCCGGATTCGGCGATATCACTGTCGAACGGTAGAGCATCGGTGACCTAACCGCGTTCTCCGTACTGCGGATGACCGAGTCTGTGAGCCTCACCGCCGATACAATCACTGGGGTCGGCGATGCGATCGCTTTGTCTGCAAGAAATCGTCAATAAGTTAATATTAAGGTTCAAATCCTAAGTAAACAAGGTAAAAAGCCAAGTCGCTATATGAAGATTCCAACCCAAGTGTACATCTATTGGTGGTCTTCAAATGCTTTAGGTTAGTAATATAACCCATGAGGCAGCACATGGGACTAAAAAGGAAGGAGTGCAGGACACAGGGATATCTCCTTAATCGCAAATGCTGTTAAATGTTGTGTTTCTTTGAAGAATAAAGAATAGAAAGAAAAGAAAAGTAAATTAGAGAAATCAAAGGATCGAAAATTTCACCCGTATATGTAGACATAATATAAGACTACATAAAGATGAACTGGCTGGTAGGTCATAAGAATATCTCGGCTCGTAAGCAATTTTGGCAACTCTCATCGAAGAATCATCGGCGGCTTACAAAATGTATAACTTTGAGATCGCAAATTGGCGAGACTGCTATTATTCGACGATGTGGGAGAAGATTAAAGAAACTTAGGTATGTTATTAATGGAAGAAGTTCCGAAATTTCACACATGTCGTAGAGGTTACGTAAAGACTACATAGGTCATAGGAAGATCTCGTTGCTCGTAACCAACGTTGACAACTCTCATGGAATGTACAAACCTAGATTGGGAAAATGGGTGTGCTATTAGAGGACGAAGCTCCGCTTTAATTTAGTTTAAACGATGGGAAATCTCACACTCGTGTGTAAAGGTTACCTTTATCCGGTGAGCCTTCTCTGGACGAGTGCCTTCCGTTAATCCTCATGCAAGAAGACTCCTCGTGCTTGTACAGGTACGACTTCAGGGCGAAGGCTTTGCCGCACCGGCCGCACACGTGCGGCTTGGTATTGGAATGGGTTTGGATGTGCGCCCTCAAGTTGGACTTGTCAGCGAACGCCTTGCTACAGATGGTACACCGGAAGGGTTTCTCGCCGGTATGGGTCCGTATGTGGCCCTGCAGCAACCACGGTCGTGAGAAACACTTGCCGCAGAAGTGGCATTTGCAGCCCTGGTTGTGGGTGCGCACGTGCATCGAGAACGCCGGCATGCTGACGTAGAGCTTGTCGCAGTGCGGACAGCGACGCGCCTTTTTATCCGCCGGACTCCTGTGCGTCTGCCGGTGGCGCGCCAAGTTACTCGACGTGCTGTACCTGCGCGCAAACATACTCAGTCGGTAACGGGTCGAGATTCGCACCTTGAGGCGCGCCTTTACCTTTTGCCGCACTCCGAACATTCGTGGTCGTTGGAATCGGACGATGAGCCGTCGTTTTTCTGAGTGTGCGTGGGTGCGACCTGCTGACCCCCCGGCATATCGAACAGGGTTGTGTTCATTTCTTCGTCCTGAAACGCGAAAATATACTCTTCATGCACACTTTGGTGTCCGCAACGTTTGCGTCACCTTTAGCGGTCCGTGGTGGTGTCGAGTTGCCCTCGACGATTTGTCGAACAGTTTATGCGTGTAGGAGCACGGCGAGTCTGCGCGGTGGCCTCTTCTTTCCATGATTTGACCGGTGGCCACCGCCACCTCCGCGAGCTTGGTCAAGTTGTAGAGCTCATCGGGGTAATCGGAGCTGCTTTCCGATGACGACGCGTGCAGGTCGGAAGAGTTTTCCGCCACATTTACCGAATGTTCGGGACTCGCGTCTGAAAACCGCATCAGTGGAAGGTTCGCGAACGGCGTGGCGTGTGACGCAAGCGATTCATTGTTGTCGCGGTTTCCAGATGCCAACAAGTAGCCCGAATTCGTTTTATTTATAGGCGTCTACCTGTACGGTTCGGCGAAACGTTCAATTTTGCGACGCCTATGTTCGAGAAAAATCGCGAGCCACGCGATCCTTTGGTGTCTGACAGCAGACGCCAGTGGTGGATGGTTTGAAGGAAAACAATACAGCGGTATCTAAGATGGTCTCCTGGTTTCTATGGACTATTGACGTTGAATTGATGTGATTGGGAATTACTTTGTTTAGTAGGGGAGATCGGTATTTCTTATAAATAGAAAACAAATTACAATGTTGTAATGCCACGTAATATTCAAAGAATTAGTCCCAATAAGACCCAGGCGAATTGGTTAGTTAGAGGTCCATAGAAAACATCTCCTGGTTAGTTTCAACCATTAAGCGATGGACAATTGACAAATGATTAGTTCATGGTACTATATTGTTTGCTATAAACAGCGAACATGCGAAACGGAAACAGCTGGAAAAGGTTATTTAGTATTCTTGTTGCTACTGATTTTAGATAGTTGGTATGCTACTTTTTAATTTTTTATGGTATCCCTTAATCCCTCAAAGAATTAACTTCAAAAAGGTAGTCCAATTGTTATTCTCGTTTTTATTAAATCTAGGAGAGAATTATACTGGGCCTTGTAGGATCTTAATGGACGCGATCATGAATTGGTTAGTTTAACAAAAAACTTGCCCTGGTCAGTTGACATCATTAAGCGATAGAGGATTGACGCCTGGTTGCTGTATGGTTCGTTCTATTTACACCAAGCGAACAATGTTAATATATAAGTGACATGGAAGAATTACTTCTCGTTTCTACTGATTCTGGAGTAGAGTTCGTTGTAAGAATTATTGGGCTTGAGTTAGTGTATTTAAATATTTCTTACAATACAGGAGGTGCTTGCTATTTCTTGGGTAATATTCCTCAAAAAGTTAATTTAATTGATCTTCTCTGGTCCTTGTTTGAATCTTAATAGATGCCTCGATGAATTGGTTAGAGATTCATAAAGAAACCTTTCCCGCCGGTTGGCTAGTTCAAATCATTAATCGATGGAGGTGTGACAGCTGGATCGATCTGTTTTACCTAAGATACCCACGTATCTGCTATAAACGAACAGCCAAGGAAACTGCTCGCAAAGGATAAAATGTACTTTATTTTGTTCCTCTCCGGTTCTAGAGGGGGAGTTGGGTGTAATTAGATGCGTATCAATGGGGTGTTATTAGCCTGGATGAGTTTCGAAGGAGATTATAGAGATAAAACCTCTTCTCAATAATAAAATAATCAAACAAGTGAGGGTAAGAGAGATTTCTTTCTGTTGAAGGTAGGGTGTGCAAGGAAGGTTTTGGTTAGTTTACCAAAAGCACGAAAGATTTTTCCAGACTTTGGGTATACGGCATGACTATGACGAATCCGGTTCCTATTTCTAATCCAGGAAAGGTGCTACCCGTTGAACTTGAAGTGGGTAGATATCTTGGCATCGAAACGCGGAATATACGCCGCTGTCTAGGTTCGATTTTGGTGGACGAGGCTACGCGCGTCCGATAGAAAACTAAGTTTATAAAAAAAAATCGAGGCCAAATATCGGTGGTGGTGGAGGGCCAGGCGTGTGCGTTTTGGACACGCGCCAAGCGATAAATTCGCTGCCGATATTCGCCTTACGCGATAATGGTTTCGTTTATTGACAAACTCGTTCGGTTTTCTCCGATGGAAATAGAACAGGTGGAAAAATTATCCGCAAAACCCGACTTGAATATAGAACGAGATCGCAAAAATGCCGAAAAGGTCGTGCGACAATAGTTGCCATAATTAGTACACACACAAAGATCAGGACAAAGAAATGAATTTGGTTAGTAAACGGCCCATGTCAGTGTTAATAGAACAAGTGGACCCGTTTGGAGGATTGTACGTCAGTGAGATTGTTGACGAGCACTAATAAAATAACTTAAAAAATTAAAAGGATTTCGTGAAGATAATCTGCTGACCGATGCTGACGATTTGGTGGATGGTCTTTCTAGTGCGCGCTAATTTTAGAGAGCCATTGAGGCTATGCCAGCGTAGGACTGAGTTTTAACGCCGCCGACGAAAGATTTTACAATTTGCGCGGGTCCGCGATTTGTTTTTTCACCAACAAAGTGGAAATCGTATTGTTTAATGGCCCCCGGCCGTAATTTGTTTACGTCATTCTCAATTTTATAACCCTCGTTTGTTTGTTTAAATTTTACTATGACCCCTTAAGGAACAATAAACAAACGCGAGCTTGATGTTCGGGCGGTAATTTCGCGCGCCCGTTGATATATACTTTTCATGGTGAAACTTTTAAAGTGTGAAAGTGATTTGATGTTTAGAAGGTTCAGTATAGGCCAAATAAGCCTAAATAATGCATTAAGATAGCTTTGTTGTGGCCATTGCCGCTTAAATGTTGTAGAAATAGTGTGAACGTGCGAATATTCTTATATTATATTATATTACTGAAAGTTCATAGCAATTTAGGGAGGAAAAACAGTGACTGATGATCAGTAACAAGTAGATCAGATAAGAGAGATAAATGGAAAAAGAGTTACAAAGAAGTTAGAAGTTTAAGATTACCTTAAGAATAGAAATCTATCTATCTATCTGAAATTATTGTAGACTTGGGTGCACAAGGTAGATTTTGGTTAATTCACCAAGAGCAAAAAAGATTTTTCTAGACTTTGGGGATACGGGATGACCATGCCGAAGCAGCTTTTCCATGGGGAATGTTACAAAAGGTTATAAAGTCTCATATGAAATTTCCATAACATGTCATTTGTTTTGAAAAGTTATGGAAGAGAGTCTTTATGCTCGTCAAACACAGAATGAGATAAATGAGGACGCGCAACCATTTACTATTTTTTCATTCAACATACAAAAAATTAATATTGTATTTATAATTAGTAAAAAAAGAAACACAAAATTGTTAAGAAGGATGCTATTTTTTATTACTCTTTGATCCTAAGACGGGTTAAATTAAAAATTAATAAATGCAATCGCATTTCAATACAAAGTCATTAGCTATTTATCCTGAATTTAGTTTGTGAGAATAACTTCAAAGAAGTAGATGAAAGTGAAATTGAACGTCCGAAGTGTTAAATGAGGTTGCATGCGAGTTAAAAAAAACGTCGTTTCCTTGCTAAATTTACAAGTTGCTCCAAGATTGGATACATAATTTTGCTCCATGCATTCGCGGAACTTATGGTATGAAATTGCGAATTGACATGCCGCAACGACCTTCGAGATCAGCTTACGCATAAAAAGGCAACGAATCCTACCGCACCGCTCAGATATGGCGCCCGGAGTCTTAGGAACTACCGCTTACCCTTCCTGCCGTCGGATCCCTCTGGATGGTACCGTTTGTGCGTCATGAGGAAAGCTCTGGGCATCTTTTACGAGTCAGTTGGACAGACGCGTCAGTCACGTCTGTCAGTTGGCATTCAAAAACCACCTCACCGCGGTACCGGTGGTGCGCATATATTTTTTTTTTGTTTTTTTTTTAATTTGAAATGGAGAAAGTGTGTTCGCGCACGCGAGAGGAGCTAAAGTGTGACTGCGAGACGTTAAGTCAGTAGCCGCGGCTATATTTACACACGTGGACGCGTGCCAACTGAAATTTCAGGTGGGAGGGATGCTGAAACGGAGGAGCGCGCGCGCGCTCGCTCTGCCTCTTTCTCCTGAAACCGCCCGAGGGTCGTCGGCGTCTTCCATTTGGGCCCCACGCCGACGGCGCTCGCGCCTGTTGCGCTTAATGAACCCGCCGGTGTTTTTTCTTACCCGGTGGGCGAGAAGTTACCATAGATTTTGACCGGTTCTATAATTTTAGCTACATTCTTCTCTCTTTTTTTTCGCAGTGCCATGACAGTTGTCGATTGTTGGCTATCACGTTCGCGTTCATAATTATTGTCATTGAATTATTGACTGCTGAAAGGAATAATTGAATTATAATCATTCAATCCCACTTTCGCATACTACCTAACACTATATTCATTATAGAATATTATTAGGGAGCATAATCTATTCAATCAATATAATATCGCGAAGAGTACACTTCAACTTACATCAACATCCAGAACAAAGACAATGAAACAAAATTCTATCTAGTTCTAGGTACCGACTAACTAGACTATTATAATATTTGCAACAATGAAGTAAAGTCGAATTTGACGTATAACTTGGCCTACATAGGTCTACAACGCAAATGTCTCTGCCACCAAGCATGGCAGGTCTACAATTTAATGAGAAAAGCTGTATGATCTCATTGCAGTCTACTATTGAGTAAAAGTCATCGTTACAAAATAAAAGTGTTTGAGAAATATATCAATAGGGGGCACTTTAATTAGAATTTTTTTTTTTAATTTTCCTTGTATTTTATTTATTTAGACTGACACTGCAAAATAGAACAGATAGCAGCAGAATCCCAAATTCTCAACAATTGTTACTCTTGTTTTAAGTCGATAAGTGTTATCGTTTAGCCGCAAATCGATTTTTTATCCTCGGCTCGAATTTTACCAGTAACAGGATTTAATAAAATTTGAAAGTCATTGTCGCAATCCGTTAAAAATTAGGTTCTATTAAAAGAGCTTATTATCCAACTGCCACTGTGATGGCCGATCAGGAATATTCAAATACTGAATATCGCTGTATGAATTTTTGCTACGGAAGGGCAAATGGAAATGCAGATCAAATACGTCGCCTTTGTATCGAGGCTTATCTCAGTAGACACGTTCCATCTGCTAAGCCGTTCATCAACTAACTTGCTGCTCGGGAAAGAATTTCTTGCTCTACAGTTTGGAAAGTTTTGAATGAAAATGATCTTCGGCCCTTTCATGTTCCAATAGTTCAAGCATTGTACGAGAGTGATGAGCAGTTGAGAGTAATTTTATGCAATCAAATTTTAGGAAAAATTCAAAATTGCCCACAATTCTTAAATGTCATTTTGTTGACTGACGAGGCTGCATTCAGTCGTATTGCCGTTTTAAATTTTCGAAATATGCATCCGTGGAACATTGAAAACCCTCGTGCATAAATTGGGAAGATGTATTTGCAATTTCTCCAATAGCAACGACCACCTTTATTCGAAGTGGTACCCTTGCACTGGAGACGAAACGTGTGGTTAATGCAAGATGGCGCTCCACCATACTTTACATTGGATGTACGAAGGTATTTAAATCAGGCATTTGAACATTTATGGACAGGTCGGGGCGGACCTCTAGCGTGGCCGCCTCGCCCATCAGACTTTAATCCGATGGACTTCTTTTTTTGGGGGCACTAAAACACCTATAACAGATATCAATGATCTACTGTAAAAAATAATAAACGCTTGCGAAATTGTTAGAAATATGTGGTGTATTTTTTCGTATTCGACAGCATTTTTTAAAATTTATAAGAAATTGTTTAAAAAATGAACGGTGAATAATTTTTTATATTCGAAAATGTTAACTCAAATTAAACATGTTATTGCGTTGACTTGTTGCACATGTAGTGCACATTACGATTTAGAATTTTTGCTACGTGACGGACTACGATTATTTTACCACGTTGAACCGTACCTCCAAGTTTCCGAAGGCCCTGTATGTGCCACATTAAATTGACTTTGTTGACTAGTTTTAACAAGTCCCTAATAAAATCTTTTTGAACATGCTCTTTCTAGTACCTTTTGCCCTATATGGACCGAGCAATTTTTTTTAGAGGAATTCGTACATAGCATTTTTTTGTAAAACGGAAGTTGGTCCAATCTCTAGCCCTTTTCCTTTTTTGAGAGATACTTTTCGTACAAGTTTCACCCCTTGCATGCTTTCTATTTGCTGACCTACCGATAAGCTAATAAATAAGTGTTCCCTATGTATTTTTTTTTGCGTATAGTACAGTGCCGCACACTAAATATACGGGGTCTGATTGAAAAGTTACCTGACCCCATGTTAATTTGTGCCCATGTTTAAAGTTTTGGTAATTAAATGCTTGTTATTTTTCAAAATGTTATCCAATGAATGAGAATTATCGATCACGATATAGCAACAGCAACTATGATTTTTTAAACAAAACACATTATTCCACCAATCTTGTTCACCTCTGGGGTAAACTTAATTTTAGATAGGGTCTTTTGAAAAACGGCCACCGGAGCCAGGTTTGAAAAAAAAAAACTTTCAAGGCCTCCGCCGACCTCCGGTTGCCAAGTCGAAGAGCGAGAAGAATCCCCGCGACTGAGTCAGTGGCCGAAACACGTAAAAAACGTGGAAAAGTGGTTTATGGAAGCCGGCCAAAACGTTCCAGACGTCCATGGCGTCGCGACGCGCATTCCACGGTCCGATTTAGACGACTTAGTAACGACGCCGGCATCTCGGTTCAGTGACGTGTCTCGCGGGCGACTCGCTCCTACGGGGTGTCGAAAAGAGTATATACCCAACTACACCCGTGTATATACAAGGATATCCGGAACCGAGCGTCTGGCGATCTGTCTAGCCTTAACGACCCCGAATGTTTAAAAGGTGCGACAAGCCCCGCACTTTAACCCTCACCCCCATTGATTAATTGCCGAATAGTTGGGATAGCTTCGGGGACGGTCCCCTTCAATAATGGATCGACTATTTGTCTCTAGTTTACCAGACGCTTTCCACCTGGATGCGAGAAGGGTACGCGAAGGAACATTTTTGGTATACATGCAATTTCTACGTAAAGTTCCGTGAAAGTCAAAGTTTAAGAACACTGATGTGGAGTGTTGATTCTCAGGCCTATCTCTAATGAAACGTCAGCTCCTTCTTATTTCACTGATTGTTTATTGTGGCTCGAACTGAGTAACTGTTACTGACTTACTACTTACCGATACATACCGAAAATACTTAATTAATTAAGGGAATCCGTTTCGAATGAGTTATGAAAGTTAACAAATCGGTTGGGATGAAAATAACGTCGGTCGTATAAAACAACTCTCCAAGCCCCTCTGAAATTGCGAATTGGCGAATTTTTATTTACTCTTCGACAAGGTTCTGTAAAGTTGGATCAACCGTAGTGTTTTGGTTAATCCGAACGGATAGCCAGGCTGGAGCAACAGAATAATTTTGTTCGGTATCGTGTCGAAAGCTGAATATTGTGAAATCGAGTTATACGCAAGAGTGTTTAGAAAAGTTTTTATGAAAACCTCTTCGCATGTTACCAAGGGATGTGAAATTAACCGTTTGCTTAGTTTAATGGTTTTTAAAGTCAACATATATATAGCAATCTCGATTTGTTGGAAATATGGCATTAGGCAGTACTGGCAGTGCAGTGCAGTTTGGTTCCCTGATTTTCGTTAGTTCCAAAGAATTGCGTTACCGAACCAATAGAATAAATAATTAGGGTCGGTATCTTTTCGGAAGCTAAACCGACATAAGCCTTTTAATCATCATATTCTTAAATCTACAGCAGTGGTATGCAAGAATTTGTAGAAATTTTTTCATAAAAAAACCACCACAAATTAACCACTTGGTTGATATGAGGGCTTTTAAGTAATGAAATATTCACTAAATGTTGAGCGAATAACAATGAGAGAAATATCGCAATTTCTATTGATTGAGGCAGTGCTGACATCTAATTGGAGAATTTTTGTCATTACCGTCTCGAAAGATTTATGGTAGGCATTGAACAGTGCTGATATTTGATTAAACTTGCCTTCCTCGTGATGCTGCTACCCTCGTTTTGAAGACGTTAAAACTACGTTTACTAATGCTCATTGTTGACCAAATAGTCAACCAGGAAGGGTAACCTCAATTTCACGGTCGGAACCATTCGTGGCCAGATTTTGTTTGTATGGTTTCCAAGAACGCATTAGCGCGTTTGAACGATTACCGAGAAAGACGACGTCTTGAACAAAGACCGGTGGATAGGAGGGGCGCAGAGATTGGAGTATATATCGAGGAAATTCATGTTCAATGTTAGGATTGCGGCGGTCCAGAAATAAACCGGTAACGGATTTGGTTCGCGCCGCGAAAGCGGATGTCGGAGGTGGTGGGAAACTGAAAATAGAAATATAACCGATTTGTTTGGTTTCTTTTTTCGTAAACACACCGTGTGCGTGCGGCGTTCTGGCACAGAGGGGTTTTCTCTCTCTCTCTCCCTCGTTCGCTCTTAAAAATAATGGACGGGCTCGGGGGAGGGGATGGTTGGGGAATTAGCTTGGTAATTTGAAACCGCGTCAGAGAAACGATTCAAGGATCAAGACCAATCGTAAATTAGAAAGTTAGAAGGTCTGAATCAGCTTTTTCGCCTATATAAAAAAAAACGGTTGGAAAATAAGATGCTTCGTCGGTCTTCCTTGCGATCTACACCGGCAGCCAAGCGACAATAAATAAAATACAGCGCAGCAAAATAATATCCAAGTTAGTTTTGTCATGGATATCAGGCAGGAAGGCTATAGGGCAGCTATAGAGACACGTCAGCTCGTGGAATTTACTGTTGGCTTAAGAGGCACCTGGGACTGGAAGAAAACACTGAGTAAGTTTTCATCTGCTGGACTTAACCAAATCAGAGGCAAGAGGTAGATGAAGCTATATAACTATGATGGTGGTCACAATAGATCATTTGGATGGCATTGACGGACAGGCTAAAACTTTTTATTATTATAACGTGCCTTGGGACTATCAAATTGGGCACCCCTTTAGGAAACACCCTGTGTAACAAATCTTTTTCATGGAAGTCGTTTAGGTCTGTCTCCGTCAGCGTCTAAAATCGTTTGTTTACGAATGGGACTCCGGAAGTTGACGCGTGCGGGGTCGAGGCACCCTTAACCTAACAACTTGCGTGGCTGCGCCCTTTTGACATACCCGCATTAACAGTTGTCGCGATATTAATAGGACGTTTTGGGTGAGACGCCGTTTCAAACGTTCACCGTCCTGTCGTCGACATAACCTTAAAACCCGGCTAGTTTCTCGCCATTGTTATCGCTTTGGTCGGTCGCGCCTGCATTAATTCTTAAAGGGAAACATCTGTTGATACGGCAGCGTAGCGTTATACGTGAAAATAAACGCGGTCTAAAAAAAGCGGCTTCTTGCGCGGTGTCTGCTATTTACATCTCGTTTCCGGAAGATAGGTAACGTTTGCGGGCGATTGATGCCAGTGTACAGGGTGTTCTACGACGATACGTCTCAGAAAAAGAAGATTATTCCCTATAAAAAATTACTAAAATTTGTTTACTGACGTTACCATAGAATTATAGCATCAACGACGTTCGACAAGTCAGCTTTGACGTTCGAGCCAGAGAGAGTGTTTTGGGTTACTTGTTTAGATTTAAACGATTAAGATAGATGGCAATATGAAGCTGCGTCCGAGTTCAGCGGTTCAGTTTGGTCGTTCGAGCCGGATTTCGAAGAAGAGTTGTCAAGTTTGATATATTAAAGTTGTTATATTTAACGACAGTAAGGGCCTGTACGTTGATATTCGCGTGAAAATTAGTGTTTGATGTCGTCATCGAGATAGACAAGTATCGCATGGAAAGATCTTTTATATATATTATAGTGAATTGGCTTGGTGGATTACGTATAATGAGACACTTTAGATGTGTTTAGATGTTTGTTTTGGATTATTTTGTAGATATTGAAAAAAGAGTAAGAAACTTCTGCGCTCAGAATGGATTAAAAACTACAATCAATATAATCTAATGCCATCATCAAGGTAGACAGGTGTCGCCATATAGTTGACTAAAATGACGTCCATATTACTTAATAATATCATAAGGACCGACAGTCGACTTCAACAACAAAATATACCTAGTTGAGTATCGAGCCGGATGCAGTGCGTTTTGAGTTCTCGATTAAGATATCAAGCGCTTGTTGTGAACAAAAAACATCGAGATAGACAACTTCATTTCAACAAATATGATAAGGTACGGGAAGTTTGTAGTTAGATTATGTGGTCTACGTGAAGCGAAGACACAGTTCAATAACAAAATGAATGTGCCGCCGATTTAGCTTGTGGAATACAATCTGGTCCTTCGAACCGGATTTAGTGACTTTTGGATTACTCGATTAAGATATTAGGCGCGGCGAATAAAGAAACGTGGAAACGACGGAAGCCGGATGCCGAACCTGTGCCCCATATTAAGAGATAGTTTATCAACAAAGCCGGTAACCTGTAGTGACGATTTCCGGCGTTCGAAGCGTAACCGGGAGCGACAACAACAAAAAAAAGAGAAGAGTTGAAACATCGTCGAGGAAAGCACGGGGCCACATGTCCGTCGACGGGATTGCGCCACGAAGCTCCGCGGCATCGGCTTCCTCTCGTTTCGCCGGATACGTTTCGAAATCGTGGAACGTGGATACGGAGAGAGAGAAGAAAAAAAAGAAAAACATCGCGCGCGATTTTACGACGTACGTATGACGCGAAACAGCCGGTCGGATCGCGTGGAAATTAACCGCCTTCGCGATCCCGTTTTTGCTTTCCTCCAGCGACGGAACAAGTCTCCATGGGGTTCCTAAAATGACAGTTTTAATCCCCGGAGATCGACTAGATTCCAGGGTAAAAGGGCATTTTTAATTACTCTTTTTTGAAGATATAAAGCACGCAAAAAGAAGCACATATTCCAGGGTAAAATTGCAATTTTGATGCCTCATTTTGGGATTAAATACTTTGAGAATGTAAAGCACAGGGGTCGTCTTGGTAAAAAAAGCACTTTTAATCTATCATTTTAGTCCCTGGACATTGACTAGATTCCTTGGGGAAAGTGCAATGGTGAATATTCATTTTATGGGCCCGCCAAACTTTGACTATATAAAACAGTAGGTTATGTTATTAATAAGAAGGCACTTGACAAAATTCTACTCAAAGCAATGATTTAAAAGAGATATATTTCAAAACTAAGAGCGAACTGGCAAAGGATATTAAAAGATGTAAAAAGCAATACGCCGAAACACTTTTAATGAGCAACAAAAAGAGAAGAGGTGATGTATGGAACTGTGTGAATAATATCTGTAAAAATCGTAAAGCCAAAACATTTATAGAAAAAATTGAACTCCAAAATTCCTCACAGATAATAGAAGAAAAACATGAGATATAGAAGTTGGAGAGATTGGCCAACTACATAAAAAATGTCTCATACAATGAATATATTAGTGGGGCTAAACTTCAGAGAAGTAACTTTCAGAGAAATACACAAAATTATTAAAATTCTTAAAACTAAAAAATCGCCTGGATATGACGAAGTAAGGGCTGAAACAATCAAAGAAATTGCTACAGAGATCACACCAATCTTGACTTATTTGCTACATTTTAGTTTTGTAGTTCATTGTTTTCCCGATGAAATAAAGTTAAGTGAGATTAGGTCGTCACTTGAAATCAGGTCAAAAAAAAATAGGCAACTGTAGACTAATTTAATTTATTTCGAATGTTGGGAAAATTTTTGAAAAAGCGATCAAAGATTGAGTGGTGGCATTTCTAGATAAGCATAAAATTATTTCTAAAAGACAGTTCGGTTTCCAGAAACACTAATCCATAATCTGACTTTGCACATTTATGATGCAATAGATAACAAGAAAGCTTCCGTGTGCGTTTTTGTTGATTTTACGAAAGAAATCCTTCGATACACAGTATGTCATGCCAAACTAATAAAAAAAACTCGAAAAATATGGCAATGTTGACAAATGGTTTAAGTGTAATAAACTGACTTTAAACAACACTAAGACAATTTCTTCCTTTTGCATCTTACTCTAAAACTCTACCGCATTTTGAAACCATCAAACTGGTACAAAATAATAAATTTTTGGACGTAATTATTGATAGATTTTCTCATCTCAAAGATTACTTAAATATTCATTATCGTAAAAAAGTTTACTACTCCCCCTTTAAATCGCAAATAAATTACGGTACTGTAATTTTGGGTAACAAAATATTATTTGGAAGAAGTAAACGTTTTGCAAAAGTGGGCGCTAAAGTTAATATTTAATAAAAATCAGTTCTACCCTACTTACATTTTATATAATGAAATCAAAATAGTAGACACCCGTCAACTTTACTTCAGTAGTGTTCATTAACAGAAAAAAAATTTAACTTGAAAATATCACATATAAACAGAATACCCGACATAAAAATGATTGTGCAGTTGTCCCAGTGAGCAAAAAAACCGTCAATCAAAGCTCATTTATGTTTCTGGCCCAAAAGTTCTTCAACTACGTACCCAAAGAACTTAAAGACACTGTATATGATAAATATTTCAAAGCTAAAGAAATTTTTGATAATTACAGACACATTAGAAACTCATAGCGTTTTTTGAAAAATCGTTTTAGTCTAAAAAACCCCCATTGTGACTTTATCTCAATTGTGACTCATATAAAGTCAACTCTGGCTGTATTCTAGGTAGTAAAAATGGCCTCCTATCGCTATCTTAGGCGTGAACAAGCAATAAATATTTAAACTCTATTATTAATATTGTTATTATTTTTTTTTATTATTATTCTGCTTGATATTATTATCATTATGTAGGTTCTAGATTCTAAATAAATGGGCAGTTTCTATATATTTTGAAAATATAAAACACAATACGTTGTGTTAGCAATAAAATGACACTTTTCATGATCAATTTAAAGTAGTTTTTTTTTGGCTCATCTCGACCATTTTTACTGACTGTCTCTGTCTCCTGCGTTCTTGCGTTAACTTGGTTGTTTTGTGAACTTCTTTTAATACTCTTCTAATATTTTTTCGTACAACGCTTTGCTCATAAAGGTTTAGCTGATAGTAGTGTATGTAGGTTGGCATTTCCAGGCTTTCCAAACAAGTTGTTAAGGTCCTTTAAAAGTTTGAACTAAAAATTAAATTAATAACTTTTTGTTGACTAGTTTCCAGATGATTTTCTTAATAATATCTCAGTCTTGTTTCAAATTTCCAAAAATGTTTTACTTTCTTTATACAGGATGTCCAGAAATGATAAGAAAAAAATGTGTGGGCAGACACTACTCAATATTAAAGTTTCTTGTAGTATTTTTTTCAAAATTCAAATGTAAGAGAAATTCAGAATGCACATGGTTTTAAAAATAAATTTTCCTTTTTTTTTCGTTTGCATATTACTTAATTTCTTCATTATGCGATTTTAAAAAATACAAAGTTTGTATATGAAAAGCACGAAATAAGCGACTCTGTAAGCTCTCTTTAGACGGCGAACCACCTATCGAGCCCGAGCCTCGTAATTTTATATAAGAGCGGCCATACGCGGGGGCAGCACACACGTAAAACGATCTTTAATGGGCACTTAAAATTAAAAATACGTTTCTCCGCGCGGAGTGTGCGGCCGCGAAAACCCAGGTGCCACGCGCGTTTCATCTCGTTTTTCCGCTCCCTCGAATCGGCCTGCCCCCCCGGATAAACGACGTCTGCGACACTCTCGAGCCCGCTGGGCCGCAATTTGTAATTATCGCACACGACTCGAAAAGGGAAATGTCTGCACCCACGAGAACCTGGATTCAAAAACATAAATTTTCTATTTTTAGTTTAACTCGATCAATACTCCACCTGGGACGATGCTGGGTTATATATTTATTTGCTCAACAGGCGTTGTACATCTAGGTCTCTTCTTTCTAATAGTCTTTTCACTATTTACCTTTAGTCTTTCCTGAGGCGTTTTCTGACCTCATCAAGATCCTAACATCTTGGGGCTTTCGACTTGTTATATTTGTTTTCTTAAGTTCGTCTTATTATTTCAGTAAATTTCTATGTATCTATTGGTACACTGTCCATTTTATTAACTGCTCTACCGCCCTTTCAAACCCAAGCAAATCCATTTCTAGATTTCCATTCTTTGTTATTTGTTTGTTAAGAGATATGTATATCATGTATACGAGTGTGTTCTTAAAGTCAGGTGACTTTTGTAATGGGGCGGGCAATGTACATTCGATTTTTTTTTATGTTGGTACACATGTCCCTAACATATGTTCGCAGTTTCACCCAGTTTGTACATTTACTTTTTTTTGTGAGACGCGTTTTGTGTGCTCGGTGATATTCTGCTATCAAAAAAAAAATATAACAAAGAATTTACATAAAATTTTGTGTAAAAAATTGAATACAGTGCCGCAAAACACCTGAAATGTTGACAACGGCATATGGTGAATCTACTTTGAGCAGAGACGCCGAAAACGTTCAAGAGTTGGAACTAATCTTCTTCTTGACGTGCCATCTCCATCAGTGGAGGTTGGATATCACATTGGCAAATATCTCTCTGACTTCAGCAGATCTTATAAGCTCTTCGAAGTCCATGCCAGTCCACTGACGTATATTCCTCAGCCGTGACAGTTTCTTCCGACCCAGCCCCCGCTTGCCTTCGATCTTTCCCTTGACGATGAGCTGTGCGTATCGGTATTTGTCGTTTCTCACGATGTGACCCAGGTATGCAGTCTTACGGACTTTCACAAGCTTGAATAGTTCTCGTTCAGTTCCCAGCCTGCGCAAAACTTCTTCGTCCGTGTTATGCGATGTCCATGGTATTTTAAGTATTCTGCGATATGTCCACATCTCGAAAGCTTCTAGTTTATTAATGGTTTGTATTTTTAGTGTCCATGTTTCGACTCCGTACAAGAGAGTAGACCACACATAACATTTTGAGAGTCTTAAACGCAGCTCGAGGTTGATTCGTAAGTCGCATAGGAGCTTTCTGAGTCGTACAAAAGAGTTTCTGGATTGTTCTATTCTCGATCTTATTTCTGTGTTCTTATATTTGTTATCTATCCAGCATCCCAAGTATTGAAACCTGCCCACTTCTTCTAGTATCTTTCCATTTATTTGTATTGGTTATGGGACATTCTTTAATTTTTTAATTACCATTACCTTAGTTTTCTTAACGTTTATTTTCATATCGAACTCTTCGCAGGTATTGCTAACGCGGTCGAGGAGTCGCTGCAAACCCACATCCGAGTCGGCGATTAGAATAGTATCGTCAGCGTATCTAATGCTGTTTATGTTCACGCCATTAACTTTGACTCCCTCTGAGATGTCTGCCAGGGCTCTGTCAAATGTAAATTCTGAATAAAGGTTAAACAGCAAAGGGGACAAGACGCAGCCTGTCTAACTCCCCTGCCAATCCCGAGTTGGTAGGACTTGGATCCCTCTATTCTGATTCTAGCGCTCTGGTTACAATATAGGTTCTGTATTAGAGCATTGTCCTTTTCATCCAGGCCCACGCCACGAAGCGACTCTATGAGCAGATCGTGTCTCACTCGATCGAATGCTTTTTCGAAGTCTATGAGGCAGATGAAGATGTCTCGTTGTTGATCATAGCATTTTTGCGCTAGCACCAGTAGGCTAAACAAAGCCTCTCTCGTGCCCATTCCGCTCCTGCGGTTATGAATTATGAATTTATGAGTTATGAATTATTTTCAGTAGGACTTTTAACGCATGACTCATTAAACTAATTTGGCGAAAGTCTCCGCAGTCTTTGGGGTTTGTTTTCTTTGGCAATGGTACGAAAATTGATTAACCATTCTTGAAGTATTTTGCCAGTTTCATAAATGCGGTTATAGAGAGCGACAAGCAGGTCGATGTTTTCTTCGCTTATTAGCTTTAAGATTTCGGGTAATATTTCGTCTGGCCCTGGGCTCTTGTTTGCCTTGAGTTGTTTTATCGCGTACTCTACTTCGGTTTTCAGAAGACTTGGTTCTTCCGCGTTCATGTCCGTCTGGTAGGGCTCTGCTCTGGCGCCTTCGAACAGATTCTTGATGTATTTTTCCCATTCTTGTAGTTTTCCCTCTGTGGAGTCTAATAATTTTCCATCCGAGCTTAATATGTTGTGGACTGCAGTTTTTCTGTTCGTCGCTGTAAAATCTTACACTTTCTTATGTAGGTTGTCATGGCGTCCTTGCAATTCCTCTATTTCCGAGCATCTGTCTTCTATCCAATGTTCCTTGACACTTTTTATTTTGGTGCGGATTATTCTGTTAAGATGTCTGTACTTATTTATGTCATTAGCGGCTTTACATTCCCTCCGTGAGTCCATCAGATTTAAGATTTCCCCTGTCATCCACTCTCTCCTATTTCTTTTAGGAGTTGGTTTCAGATTTGCTTCAACGGCCCCATTTAAGTGGAACAAATGGTGTTAAAAAATTGTCGAATCACTATTACTGAGACGTCGGCGTGCTATGCAGTTTTTTTCGAAATTTTGGGTATGAAACGTGTAGCAGCCAAATTTGTTCTGAAACTGCTTAATTTTGAACAATAGGACTATCGAAGGAGCATCGCTCAAGAGCTGTTAAATGACGTCGAAGATGATTCTGATATGCTCAAAAAGGTCATAACTCGTGACGGGTCATGGATATATGGTTATGACGTCGAAACCGAAGCCTAATCGTCCCAATGACAGAACCGAGAATCGCCAACATCGAAAAAAGCCCTTCAACGTCGATTGAACGTGAAGAGTTCTTACTACAAGGTAGTACGTTCAATAAAGAAGTTATGTGCGGCTTCCGAGAAGCAATACGAAGAAAACGTCCGGAATTGTGGGAAAACAATTCATGGATTTTGCATGACGATTAGCGTTGCCCAAATGTAAGACCAAGGCAAGACTTAGCCAGCCTTCGTCTTTGTCTTGCACCAATACACTTGGTCTTGGTTTGGGTATTACACTCCCGTCTGGATTGGAGATGAATGCTGGAATTATAATGATTTAAAATAGACACTATTTTTTATAATCCCTTCGCTTTGTACCAAATTTTGAAGATTGTGCAGTCTATCAGTGTGACCGAGATCTATATGATCGCAAAAAGAACGAAACGAAGCAATCTCGAATTGACAGTTTCTTTAAGCCAAAAGTTTACTTTAATATTTCTCACTATATTGATTACGTATTAAAATTTTATAATTATTATTAAAAGTAACTAGCAATTTCATAAGTGCATATATAATTATTTTAACAACTTACTTTTGATAATAAAGTATGTATATCTTTTGTTGTAAATGCATTTTTTTTTAAATTTCGAGTTGTTGTGGATCCTAACCCTTGAGTTTTACATGTAAAAAAAAAGTTTCGATTTACGTCGCGTATTTTGAGAACCTAACATGCCGTAAGTATGAGGACCGCTTGTATTTATTTTTTGCCTTGTATCCACTGCCTGGAATGACACTGAGACCTAACTGCAAGACGCAAGAGTCTGGCAGTCTGAGTCTTGTTCTTGCTCAAGTCTTGCATAGTCAGTCTTGGTATTGGTCTTGCCAAAATTAGGCGGTCTTGGTCTTGGTCATGCAAAAATGCAAGAACAAGACCAAGACCTATTTTGGGCATCGTTGCTTGGGGGGGGGGAGGATTGCTTTGAAGGGGACGACATTAATTTTGATAAATAAAGAAATACTTTTTGATAAAACTTAAACACACCTTTTATCCTTTTATTATTTTTGAAAATATGTTTTTATAGATAAAAATCAGTATAAGTCAAGTCAATATGTACTTCACGTTTGATTCACAAAAGCAATAGTCTCACCAGTAAATTAAGAATTACTGCGACAAACCATTAATCACAGAATTGCGACTAACCTGTCAGATTTGCAATTTTGCCCACGGAGTGGGAGGAGTGTTATTTGTTGCAATTGCTCTGCAATTACTTCATACTGTGCGACAATAATTACCCTGCATTCCCCCCACCCCCCTTAGTTTTCCATGTTCTGTAGTCCAGGTCTCTCTTATATTCTGTGGTCTTACTTTGAAATTTTTTACTCTTTGTTCGTAAAACATTATTGTATTCTGTCTGCATTTGGACCTTCCGTCTTTACTCCATCCTCTAAAAAGAGCCACTGTGTTCTCGAAAAACTACAGGATTTATTGACAGTTTCCTGGGGCTCATTTAATTGAATTTTGTTGAATTAGTCATAACTGGCTGCTCCCTTGTATTGCGTAGCTAGTTAGGAGATGTATACGTGTGCTGTTATCTCTCATGGAACATTAAATGGATAGTGGTTTTAAAATTATCGTATTTATCCTCCGATGATGCAAAAATTTTGAAACCTATGTTTGCTTTCAGTTGTAAAGTTGGTTTGCCGTGTAGTTGCAAGCTGCAACTTCTGCTGCAATTTTCCTGCAATGTGCTAGATGGGTTTAAAAAGTCAAAAGCTATTATTATTTCATGTTTCTCGAGTGACATTCTTCAATAGAGAAATTTGTGTCGCACTTCGATTTCGAACCCGAAAGCTTTTCCTTTGAAGATTCGAATGATTCTCAATATCAACATAAACCGTTCCAAAAATTACTTCCGAAGTAAATTCACATTTTTTTCCGCCAGAGGCTCATCGATATGTAAAATTGTCAATAGCAATTAGATCGGACCCGGTACAAAGAGCGGGTGCAATTTTGCGGTCGCTGTCGAGCCGGCACGTGCCCGGTGTCTCGGGAATCGACACGTGCAAAACCAGGACTAAAATAACGTTGCGAGTCGTCGCAACCCTCGCGTTTCTATTTTCGGACGTAAACGATCGCGAACGTACGCAACGTAGCGCGACACCCTGTAGAAATACTTTAAGACAACCATATAATAATAAAAGCCTCTTATTGTATAATGTACTATCAACGAGCGTATATTACAACAAATTGATCGGGTGCAGTATAGCTTAAAACTACTTCACTGAACTGGACGTTGACATGTTAAACCAAGACATTTAAGTTTAGACATTACGCGTTCGAGCAATTCATAACAATACAAATTTTAGCCTTTTAGGGTCATTACCTATATAAAAAAAATCCTCTAAAAACCAAAAACAAACCGAATTTAACATAATTTTTTATATGAAAGTTTAAACACTGCTTCATACGGAAAATAACGACGAAACATGGTGGTCAAGGGGTCCGTCAATAATTTTCATTAAAAAACTAACTAAAGATGAGAAGTATGATCAAAGTTTCGGATCCCATAGACAAAACGGAGACATGAGTTTTGAACTCTTTGTATTCCAGTTCGACTCTCATGATCCAAGAAAACCGTAGACAAAATCACAATAATTAAAGTTAGATAAGACAAGTGACAAGTTTCTTTTCATACTTTTGCGTAGCGTATGCCTGTTGTTATAAAGCAACTTTAGTGATTGTTTTGAAAATATGTTCCTTAAACCGAAGTTGAGGATCCAATGCAACCCCCACATTCTTTGCAGTGGCTACAAATTTTAATTTAGTGTCATTAACTTTAATGTTAAGTCCACCGACTGAAGGCATAGTTTTGTTTTTATTTCCGAAAATCATGGCGCACGATTTCGTAGGGTTTAATTTGAAGTTGTGGCCACTAGAAAGGTCACTCATAATACGTAGAATCGTCGGCATCAAAACAAAAGTAGAGCTGCAAATGCCTGTTCCCTATCCTGTACAGAACGGAGTTCAAAATATGAACAGTATAAACTAAAAAGAGCAATGGTCCTAAAATGGAGCCTTGTGGGACTCCAGAAAGCAACCTGATCTGAATCTGTATTATTAGAGAATATTCTTTGAAACCTGTTTGATAGATATGATCTAATTAAACTACACGATGCTGATGAGAAACTATAAAACTTTAACTTACTTATAAGCAGACTGTGATTATTGGTGTTAAATGCCTTTGAAAAATTTAAAAGTACTAAAAACATTAGTCAATGCAACCGAAATACCAAAATGTTCCTTGAAGCGGCACTGCACAGTCAGAATGATATTGTTGTTTATAAAATAATTGTTAATTTAAGCATACAAAACGTTCTCAAATATCTTTGAAATTGCTGGTAGAATGCTGATTATTCATTGATCATTGAGATGGTTAGGATTATAGGAAAATATCGACAGGAAAACCACTGCCAAAAATATTTTCCATATATCGGGGAAGTAACTCTGTTCCAAGCAACAGTTTATAATATGTGTTATATATTTATCTATTAAAGGACTAAAATATTTTAACATTAGTGGTGAACTTCGTCGACCCCGCTTGCATGGGATATCATTGAATTTAAAATTTGAATTAACTCAGACCCTTCGGCCATCTTAAAGGAAAAGTTTATGTGATTGCTGTATTTTTGAATATCATAGTAGTTAACACGCTCATAGTTTGAAATATTTTGAAAAAAAATCGGATCAAAGAGTATTGCCGGTATTGTGATATTTCTTTGGGAACAAATGTTAAAATTTCCGACTGCTAACTATAGTTTGCAAGGATTATTTTCTGCACATAAGCTATAAAATACTTTTCTTTTCTTTGCGAACCTTACTCAAAGTAAAATTTCTTAGAAATTTATAGTTATCCCAGTCCCTCCGTAGTCAACTTCCCTTTGAAGTTTTTCAGAGCAGTGTCACGTTGTTCCATAAAGATTTTTAAGTTTGATGTTATATACCATGGTGCCTTGGGCATGTTCATCAAAAAGACACTTGATGAGATTACTTAAATTCTGGACTTTACTATCGATGTCATTTTCATATATTAATTTTAATTATAAATCAATTCCGGATCACAAATATTGCATTTAGTAAAATTCTTGTACTCTCTGTAACCCTGGTAGCTTCATTTATTATCTGTACAAGGTTATAATTTTCAAGAATTGAAAACGGATTATTCAAATTGTTATAATTTTATCTTAAAGTCGCCAAAGTAAAATATATGATCAACAACTGGATACAAACTAGAGAAAATGTTATCACCTGGAATTAGGTCACTAAAATTTCCCAAAGTTGGCTTGTAGAAAACCATAAGGGCAAAAATTTTATTGTTTCTTTAGTATTGAAGATAAGATATTCAAGTTGCACACTCGTGAGAAAATCCAGCTGAATTATTTCAACGTTAAAAACTATAGTTGATATTTTTTTCCCGATGCCCTCTGGAGCGATTTTTTATCGACCATGTGCCGCGAAACAAAAGATGGATGCGGGACCACCACCACCTTAACCCGTTGGAAGCCACGCGGGTGACGAGCGAGAATAGAACGACTGGCACAGATGTCGGACACATGAAGCGCCGGAAAAGATCACCTTGTATATGTGACTTAGGAGGTGCCCGAAATTTGTTTGCATCGAGAGAAAAAAAAACGAGTAAACCGGAAATTCTGCGAATGTTGGTCGGTGATTTTGTTCCTAGCAGGAAGAATTTTTTTTTTCGTTAAAGAAAATTTAATCGTTGTTGCCAAGTGCTTGTCGGGTACTATTCTGGCTATGATGGCGTGATTGTTGACTATCTGTACCTGAACGCTTTTTCTTGGGAGTTCGTATTATTTATTTTAATTATGTCCATCATCAGCATCAGCTCTTTTTTTCGCGTCAAAGGTAGGAAATTTTGCCTTCGTTGCTAAGTGCCTTCTGCGTACTATTCTAGCAATGATGGCAGTCTTATTGCCTAGCTGTATACCTCTCCTTTCTCTACTCTTTTTCTTAGTTTTTGAGGGTTGCATTTGAATGATCCTTTTGATCCAAAGCCACAGCTGGAAGGACTGAAGTCTCGTTTGTGTTGTTTCGTTATTAATTAGAAATACATATGTAAACTGACCTCAAAATATTAAGACAACTCAAATCGTTTATACACAAAATCTGACATCTTACTGATTTACAGGGTATTTTATTTAAAAATTATTTTTTCCCTATACGTTAAAATATTTGGCGGTATTTTAGATACTGTACGCCTCACTAGGTTATGCTAAGTAAGCTACAACCAATTTTGTGCCTTTTCTGGAATTGGCAATTTAGTACATTTTTTTGATTCCCCAATACTTTATACGCAACTTTTTGTAAGATAAAATTATTTTGATATGTACGTGAGTAGATACTTATTATTTAGTTTACTTAGTTTTTGCTCCTTAAGATAAAAATGTCATTCTAATTTGTATATTAATTATATTTATTGTAATACCTTTCAATGAACACATGCGTTCAACATCTAAAAACAAATTGCAGTTCTTCAAAAATAACAAAACATTTTCTCACAATTTAAATTGAAATGCAACTTTAATAACACAAACATGTCAAAATAGTAAATCATGCAACACGTGTGGTAAACGGCACTTAAGTCATGAGTTTATTTGGCACGAGCGGAGCGAGTGCTTAATAAACGAGTACACGTGTTGCATACTATACTTCTTCTACGACCGTTTGTTTTTGCGTACATACCCCCGTCTGTAAAATACCTAATTACACACCGATCTTTCATGCGGGAAGCATCGTTTCACCATGTCAGTTTCGTTTCCCACGGATCCGAGCCACTTCGGACATTTCCGGGATTTTACCGCACGGGTTTGGGAACAATCGGATGCTTTCGAAGAAATTTCCCACGCTTTGAATTTTGACGTTTGTCAGTTCTGACGGTCCTGTCACTGAATGTATTCGTGTTTTTGTGCAAAAATGTACCCTAAACCTAATACACAGAAAAATGTTATGCAATATATCAGACAATTTAAATACTACGTGTTATAAGCTACAATTAAAATCTAGTAGACTAGTCGGGAAGTAAAGTGACATTTATAATTTAAGTTTCCCACAGAACTTTTACATACCGTTCGCATGAAATTTAGTGGTTTTACATTTTTTATATTAATATCTTACCAAGACCAATTGTACTATTTTCAAATATCTTGGATGATTTTTTTCCAATTGTAGTCTCTTTCTCTAAACAAAGTATTTAATGCACAATTGTAATAGTTAAATAAACAACATAACGTTTTAAAATTGTGTTTATTCCGTTGTTTGTATGACATATCCAATAACACATCTCTCTTTGTCTAACGTACACAGTTAAAAAGAGACAACAATAGCAGAACCAATCGGAGCGGTAAACGAATAGGTTTTATGACAACGAGTAAATATTTTAGTAATCCGATAATCCGATAATCTGTTATTATTTTTAATTTGTTAATTTGTGTTTTTTTCGTTATGGTCGTAGAAAAAGTATAGTATGCAACACGTTCGGTAAACTCTTTATCGCACACGCTCCGCTCGTGCCAAATAAACTCGTGGGTCAAATGCCGTTTACCCCATTCTTTGCATATTATACTATTACCCAACGTGTTGCGTACTATGCTTTTTCTACGACTGTTCGTTTTTGGTCACAATTATTCAAAATAACACGAATGCATTAAACGTCAAAATTGAAGCCGTGCGGTAAGAAGGATGCTTAAAATTTTGTTCTTAGCTTTTGCTTTTATAGAGTTTACACATTTTGACGGAGCAGTATGTTGGTTTTTATATCCATCCAACATTTGATTTGCTGAGTTTTCCCGCTGTTGTTTACGAACGTTCTTAGGAAGATAAATTTGGAGCCCGCGTTAATGGTTATATTTTTAATACTGATTTTTCTTTCCTTTTTTATTTTTTATTCACTGTGTCCATTAAATGCTGTAAACCACCACTTGTAAATATGACGGTACCATCGGATATTCTATATATAAAATATGAACTTTGTTTCTTGGTTCTTCTATAATTTAGGTATTTAATATTAATAGTTTAATGATGTATAACGCTGCATTACTTGGATATATCCCTAGGACTATTTAGGACTCAAAACGAACGTAGTTTGTTTGAAACAAATGTAATTTCTCAAATTTTGTACACAAGACCGAGATTGAACATAATAAAAAACCCTATGAAGAGAAAACCTCCAACGAAATTCGAATAATATGAAGCATTTGCTTTGATAGGACGTGATGTTATTGTCTTTAGAAAAGGAAAACAGCCTTACTGCTAAATGAAATAAATCTCCGCATAGATAGAATTTATAGAAAATGTCGCACGGCACCCCCTACCAGCGAATTTCTGACGCTGTTATACAGGAATTGCCGTTGATTTTGTGGATAAATGTGTAACGAACGACTGGTGGCCCCCTCTATTAGCCAGTGGCCACACCGAAGTCGACAAAGGTTTCTCCGTGCCTATTGCACCATCTTGCAGGCTTTAAGTTGAGAGCCGCGCCTAAACCAAGATTTAGGAGCCCAGCCCATCACGTCGCTTTGCGGCTAATAGATCGCACCGCAGTAGTTTTCTAGTATTATGCAACCAAGTACGCAACTAGATTGATTGCAACAATGTGAAGGTAAACAATTAAAAGCAACTAAAAAGGTCTTTTATTAAAAATATTACTTGGACAACTTCAATTAAAAACAATAGAGAGCAAATAATAATAATCGAGACTCCGCGAGGTTAATTTTTCCAATTCGAGTCGAATCCCGCGGAATCAGAATCTGAATCGTTTCGCGCTAAAGACGAAAAGCTCCTCGTGGGCGTTTTGGGAGTGGTGGGGGTACTGCTCAAGCCCGAATCAAGCGCCCGTTTCGACTTTTTCCTCGTCAGGTACCCCTTGGGGCCAGCGCCGTCCTGCGAAACCACGGAAACCGGTACCACCGAACAGACGGCCCTTTGCCCTTTCCTACATACCTTGTTGACGTTATCGGCCGAGCCCCATCCCTTGTGGACTTTGTCCACGAACGGATCGACGGGGTTGACGATGCTGCAGGTATTGTTACCTACCCCTAGGAAGTTGCTGAACGCTTCCGTTGTCTTCTTCACTCTTACATTGAAGGAACCTATCCTTAGGAACCCTAGATCCTTGTCTAGGGAAACGCCATGTTATATAGCAACGGTGTTACGAACTAAAGCGGGATATTGGATTACCTGATTGTTTTTTGCGTCCCTTAACTGCTGCAAAAGAAATAATACCAGGCACTGTGAATCGAAACTTTATTCACGATGTTTATTTTTACATGCGTGGATAATACTGCTAAGTATGTATAAAATACTGTATAAGATAAAATGCTGCCCTGAACCACTACAGAAATAATAACTAGCGATTAAAAACTCAACGACTAACAAAATAAAATATGAATATAAATAAAATCAAACTAAAAGCGATGTAGTACGTGCGGGTGAGGTATATGGTAGGTAAAACAAAGCAATGGCCTCCCTGTTTTCCTAGGTGGATCCTATTTTGCTTACAGTTTTACACCTGATGCAAGTCTTAACGTTCTTACACTAGTAGAGTTAAAAACAAGCAGATAGTCTACTAGCAATACCCATAATTAACAAACTGGACCAGCAAAATTGCCTGAAAGTTCGATGTAACTGAATTTTGAGATGCCACCAATAGTGAAGAAGTGAAGTGAAGAATGAAGAAACATTTGTTCACATCACTACTAGAGTGCGGTTTGAAAAATTGTTCGATGGCAGGAAATACATATAGATTTTGTGGTTTGGTGGAGTCTGCAGTGTCTTAACGGGTAAAGGAACACTGGTTAATGAAAGCGTTTCAGGAGGTTGTGGAATGGTAATAATATGCAGATCTTCAGCAGCTGTCACTTCACCAGGTCTCTAAATTACTTTCCTGGAATTAGATATAGATTAATGGGAATAAAGAGCAAATCTTTTAATTTTCTTTCATTTCTAAAATTTTGTTGCGGTAAGTGTTAACTACTATTTTAGTAGGAAGAGAACACAAAACTAAGAAATTTAGCAGAAACCGAGCAAATTAAAACTTTTAGACTATGGTTTAAGTTTATGCAACAGTGGAAACATAGTTCATTTTTCTGTTGCACCTTATGGTTTGTATAATACGCATTATACGCGTAAACCAATGAAAATGACAAAAACCAATGAGGCCCTCAATGGTTTCTGCAGTTTCAATGAGAAAGTCACTGTAGACGAATGACCAGAATTATGTGAAAATTAATGAAAATTGTTTTTTCCGCGGTGTCTAATGGTGACATCTCCAACGTTGCTGGTCTGTCTGTCGACTTACTCCAGAGTACTTCTTGGCCAATAGGAAGTCAATAAAAAAAAAATCAAAGCTCTACAGAACATTAGTAACCCGCGTCTGATATGCCGATGTAAAAAGACTAGATATTTGACTACTGTACGGTCGGTATAAAAGCGCTACTTGGTGACGTGGTAGTTGTGATAAGTTGCGAAAAGCGGTGTCGTCGGCGCGGGAAGGGTGTTAGCGGCGTAGCGGGATGTGGGCAGGGAGATCGGCTTGTTGCGGAAGCTCATGGATTTCCGCGCCGGTTTCCCGTGCCCGGTTTTCCCTGATGCGCCGCCGGTCGCGGCCGTTGCCTCACGATACTCACTGCGCAGCGTCACGCCGCCGTTTTCCTTTTGCTCCTTGACGATGAGGTAGTACTCGGCGGTACGGCCGCTGTAGTCCCGCACGTTTGGGTCGGCTTCTGGAAGGTAAGTAATGAAAGAATTCAGCACCAGTTCTTGAGGTACGTCCTATAAAAATTTAATGTCGAGGATTATAATTAGCAGGACCCGGAAGCCACCTTTAATGTAAAGACTTTGAAAAACAGTCGTGTAAACAAGTGTTTCATAACATTCTGCAAAAACACGACATGCGCCTTCTCTATCTATTACTACTCGAAGTTATCGTCATAATACATTTCTTATTAGATAGGCCAGACTTTTCAATGGGTATAGTGGGGACAAGTTACGTCATTAATTATTTAATTCTAATTATTATTTTATAATATAATAATAATAAAAAATATTATCTGATTAATACAATAACAGCGTTTTATAAATACTTTTCTGAAACTATAATATATAAAAATCGATTGGGACATGGAAATGGTAACGGATAGACTCTACTACAATAGATCCGCCTTAGTCGAATTGAACAGAGGAGAAATAAGCGAATATCTTTGATATCACGATACCACTTCGATGATAACGTTAAAAGAGCGAGAAACGAGAAGTTAGATAAGTATCAGGAATTGGCGCTAGAGATAAAAAACTCATACGGGTTTTAAACTCTTTCAAAATTATACCAATAGTTATCTCCGCGAATGCCCTAATTGACAAGCAGCCCCCGAATTCCTGAAGCAAGCTGAACTGTCGGACTCGAAAACAATTATAGAGCCCTTGTCCAAAAGCTGTAAATGTAGCACAGTTAGAAGAGTTCTTGCCCGGAAATAAACCGTTGACTAAGCCTAGTCCCGTTTAACATGAAACACACCGACGCAAGTGGTGGTTTTAAAAAAATAAATATAAATAATAATAATAGATTATAACATATTCGCATAACAAAACTATAGCAGACTTTTATCAAAGTCACCCATTAGGGAATTTCCCAGACATGTTTAAGTCTCAACATACCTGGTAGTTTACAATTTGGATATCCAAGCATATTCAGAATAAAGATGAAGCAAATAAAGGTGTAGAAAGTAGCAAGTAGCAAACTCTGAAATAATTGAGACTGCAGGAAATCCAGTTTAGGTCTACGTTTGAACTCGCAGCAGGTATGGTCGAAATATTATGAGAGTATGTTCATTTCTGTGCAGTAAACGTTAGTGATGTAAATAATAACCTTAAATAAAACCTTGTTGAATAGATAAGGAGGAAACTTCTTTTTAATGGTGGTTTGTATAATGAAAATATGCCATATGTATAAAAAAAAAGCCATCCTTAAATTTGAAAAACGGTGACGACCTCGGACCACTTGAACTAACTTTAGGCATGAATCTTGAAGTTTTTGTACACGTCTGATAAAGCATTGACTGTAGCAGTAAATCACTTTTAATGTACCACAGGCTCTTCCAAGCTTATAAGTCACACACACATTTCGCAGATTTAAATCTGTTAATCTCAAAGTTATTTCCAAAAACGACTTTGTTCTAATTTGTTGATGGTTATCCTCATCAAGAGATAAAATATATAAAGATGATATATATAAAATGTTCAAGTGACCAATGAAATTAGCAAATATAAATAGTATAGACCAGGGGTCCCCTGATGCTATCTTGAGGTATTCCGGATTTAACGTCGCTGCTATTTGAACTTGCTGAGTTCGATTAGACAAGAATGATTTTTGCGAACTATGGGCACTGTCATTCCACCACATAAAACTTAATCTAGATAATAAATGGTTACGCTTTTAAGAGGCTAATTAAAAGCAATATAGATCAATAATGGGCTTTTTATTTTATTTTATTAAATTTGGATTTTGCCTTAACTCGTTCCAATTGATTTTTCATCTTACATAACGTAACTTCAAATTAAATGTTTAATTACCGTACTTACTATAGACTTCGATGAGCAGCTTGAACAGGTCCTTGTGGCCGAATTGAGCAGATATATGCAGCGGCGTATAACCCTGAAAGCCAAAGATGTTCATCATAGGGCAGAAAATCACGAGAACCAATGTAAATTTATTTCTTTTCCAGTGTAGCCAATCCAACAACTCAAATGTTTAAAATTTAATTTTTAGCGTGGTGCGTTTTATCCACGTCACTCTAAACTTGACCCAAAACTACTATATGGGAACCAACGAATTCGGCCGCGTGATAATGAAAAACCCGCTCGATTCCGACCAAACAAATATGTTTACAATTTTTATGGGCCCGTTAAAAAAGTGTCCGTGAGAAAGGGGTTGCCATATTCTCGCCGGATTTTTCTAATTCTTACATGAACGGTGGCCATAAAAATCGTTATGGAATGTTTCCGAGGTCCTTTTTTTAAAGCCGCAGAGCACAACGCCACACTCATAATAGAAGGGATTTTTATATAATTTTCTACGAACGCCTCTTATTAATACCTCTGGGGTCTCGTCTTCAAGCAGGTCCGTACCGAGCGGGATCATCGGGATACGTTTCTACGTTAACGAGACTTGGATTTTGTATGAAAAACTTCCGCTTAACTCACAATGGGCACGAGCAATTAAAAGAAGTAGACATATTACCCGACAGGGTTGCGTAATGTCGAAACTGGGGTCCGTATATAAAACAAAAATGAATCCGGACCTGCACGTGACCGGTAGCCGGCTACTTGTCAACGTCTCGGGGACTGACGGGCCGAAAAAGCGACGTTGCCGCGTTGATGATAACTATACAGGCCGGGCACGGGATTCCTCCCGGGATCCGATGTCACTGTCCGGATTAAGATTTCGAATAATAAAGGGAGATAACGACGTGTTTGACGGCGTCCCATTATCGCGTCCATTTTGATGGGCGTAATAGATGTAGTTGGTTGAATTTACAGACGATCGATTTGACGATGGCTACTATCATTGGAAGATATTAAAAATAACAACCCCAGTTGGGAAAACGAATAAACTGTAATTATATTTTTTTTAGAACGCTACAGTGTTTAAATCTTGCTTTAAACAGAATTTTAAGTTGCCAAAATATGGCCACGGAATTCATCAGCCAAATCTGTAGCAGATCTGCTACGCTACAACAAAATGTCGTAAGAATAATGGTGGGTCTACTGACAGGACAATGCCACGCAAAGAAGCATCTAAACCTAACGGAAGTCGAAGAAAATACTGAATACAGACTCGATCAAGAAGAGGAGGAAACAGCCACACACCTGCTAATTTGTGCGGATGCTTTTTCACCTCCAGGGTGTAATCTAACCAAAGGGAATGAGCTACTCCAAGAAGCCGCTATGAAAGCTGTGTTATGAGTGACCAATTCCTTGTTGGGTTAGTTTCGGTTCTCTTTGGGTTCCGAACAAGAAAAGTCACCCTCAAGACTGAACAAAAATGTTCAGAAATCGATTGAAAACAAGCTAATAATGGAAATTTTTGTATTAAATGCATCAGAAAAAAATTGACGTTTGGATACTTAGGACTGAAACAGAATCAATATACTTACCCCGTTCTGAGTCCAAGCGAAGCCAGCGAAGCGATAACCATGAAAATAAAAAAGTGATATTATTATTCGTTTAATGGACTGGCATTGATCCAAGAGTCCTACGGCTCGAGTTTGCGTCAAAGGACCCTTTAAACCAATAGCATCGTCCGAAGAACGAAATCGAAGAGGGTTACTTACTGTTTTTCCGTTCACGTCCACCTTGTACTTCCCCGCGAAAATTTTGACGATCTCGACGTTGCCATATTTCGCGCCCCAGTGCAACACGGTCTGCGAAAAACAAATAACAACGTGTGACGCCCATAAGAGGGGGTTCGCTAAAAAATGTTTTATGCAGAGGTTGGCGGTATTAACTAGGGAACAGTTTCGAAATTAATTGGGTCTTATGCAAACTGTCTAGCTGGTTGTTTTTGTGGAAAGTCAGCGTTATCCATATAATTTGAAGTTAATAACCTCAGTGTTACTGTGCTCTTGAATGAATTTAATGTTACTAATAGATAACACAGTATAAGCACTTTGAAGTATAAATTAATCAATGGTAACGCTGGTTTATGAACGCTGGTTTAGTATATTGATTTTTCAAGTTTCCTGTAAGTTTTATTGCATTGTATTGTATTTTATTGTTTATTGGAAATTGTTTATTATAGTCTTGATTTTTAAAGTTTATTCTGTATTTGGATTAGTCACCCTTTTCTATTGCATTCGATGGCTAAAAACGGTAATAATTTGCTAAAATCGGAGTAATAATTTGTGTTAAGTGTGACTTAAGGTAAATAAGACGAGTTTTTTGGTTTAAAGTAGTAAATTATGTGTATATTATTTTTTACGTTGCGTTTAAGCTTAAATATTAAAGTACTTTTTGTACTCCCGTCTGTAAAATACCTAATTACACACCAATCTAGCGTGCGGGAAGCGTCACTTTACCACATCAGTTTCGTGGGGGGTTTGGGAGCAATCGGATGTTTTCGGAGATATTTCCCACGCCTTCAATTTTGACATTTGTCTATTTTAACGATCATGTCAGTGAATATATCCGTGTTGTTTTACGAAAATGTTTCCGTAAAAACTAACGGTCGTAGAAAAAGTATAGTATGCAACACGTTCGGTAAACTTTTTAACTCGCTCGCTCCGCTCGTGTCAAATAAACTCGTTTACCGCACTTGTTGCATAATATACTAATTATTAACCATTGGCACACTTCAAAGACTTATTGTAGACATAACGCCACTTTCATAATAAATTAAACGAAATCCTGGGGATAGTTTGCAAACTACTTGGATGCATACATACTAACCAACATCTGAAGTTAACTAATCCAAGGTTGGGTTTAATCCTAATCCTGTCATTTAGTATTCAGTTTAACTGTGTATACTGTTTCAAGGATCAAGTAATATCTGAAAAGTGAAAGCAGAATAGAGAAAATAAGATTATCATTATCCAAAAAATATTTTCGGGTTTAATTATTTTTACTTTTGGTCAATTTTTGCTTGCGAAGTGTGTTAGTTAAAAGCGAACATTTTGGAATCTCTAAATTTTCTGAAACACCTTTCATATAAACGACTTGGAAAATTGAAGTTTCTAATTCCCCAAATAGAGTTATTAAGTTATTTCTAAAATAATCTATATATAGAATGTATAGTGGAAATATAAAGGTCGATTTCGAAGACATTTTGTTAATAGACCTCTGCTCTAAACATAACATAAAATCAGGTTCGTTTAAAGGGCAAATTTCGTTGGTTGGTTTTCATCGCGTGGTACACACACATTCTGCCTTATGAACTTGGGAAAGCACCATTGATAAAACATTATTTAGGTTAGTTGCGGATTTGTAGGCATTGCATCAATGACTCGTCGGGTCTCCTTTAGATATAATTCGTCACTTTCCAAATACTCACATATATTTATTCTTTAATTTCCTTTAAAAGGCATCACAGTTGATCAAATTTTTCGGTCCGTGTATATATTTTCTTTATCTCGATCGACGTCCGCGGGTTTTTTTTTGGAGCGGGGAGCGGGCGGCGCCGATAAAAAAAAAGTGGCGATTCCAATCGACAAATGGCTTCCCGCGGCCCCGAAAACTATGTGACAATTTGCAAAACATTATATATATGGCACCGTCCGATTCGAATTTATGTATTTATGTCGCGTCCATTCCCGTGTTTCGCCTTATCTGATACAAGCGGTATCTGCGGCGGCGATCTGCGCCGTATATGCCCACATATTTTGGATTCCCCTCTTTTCCTTTTTTTTTATTTCCTTTACAACGTACCCCGTCGAGAGCGCCTGCCTCGCGAGCACTATCTGATGTTTAAATTATGCCCAAAAGACAAAAGGATTAAAACGATATTTAACCGGCGCGGGAAGTTACGATATATATATATATGTATAGGAGAAGAAAAGTTTCAGCAGACCGATGCTGAAAACTTTGAACCAGGAAACTTACGGCCCTAGTTTCCAACTTTTCTTGTTTGTTGCTAACGATATCGAGTTTTTTGCCCAAGAAATGAAGGAAACCGTCGTAAAAAGTCACTCCACCGAATATTTCATCTTTGCGTCATCAAATTCTGATCCAAGCACGAACATTAGGATTATTATTGCTCCCATTAAATTCAATACGGCGATGGCAGCTGTACGTTACTGATCTAAAAAATATAATCGACTACATACAGAATTAACACAAAAATTAGACCAAGAATGTAGTGGATCTTTTTGAATTTAAAAAAGAACTCAGCAGGATCACTTCACAAATACACTGTTGAATATGCTCGTCACACATTTATTTAAATAGTATATGATACAATAGGTTTGAAAAACAACAGTTTAGTCACGAGTGAGGAGCACAGTTGACGTGTGTTTAATAAAAGAGCGTCTGAAGAAGTTTATCAGTTTATTTTTTGAAAAACGTCAAAACCATCAGTATTTAAAATCTTTCTAATCCGCTCGCTACCAAAGCCGTGACTAAATTATCGGAAACGCCGGAAGTGACTGGCGACAATGGATAACGAAGTTGACGTCTTAACGTGAGACTTTGTACAAGCCTGATTCGTGGATAATTACCCACTAGGGTAGAGAAAAAAGCTTGGTTTAGGTTAAAACTACTTTTTCAGAATCGTCAATTTGTGTTTAGATCTCTCTTCAATGTTTTAAAGGAACTTCCGCAGACTACTGGAATACAATGCTATTTACAAATCTCTACCTCTTTACCCGGTACATTCAAAAAAATCCGACTGTCACTAAGTACTCTATTCGCTTTTTAGTATTTCATTATCAGTGTATTATTTTCAGCGGCCATGTTAATAACTTGAATATTAGATTTATTGATAACATTACACCACGATAATAAGATGCTGATGCTTAAGTGTGCGATTCCTGATTACAGGGTGTTGAAATAAAAAAAGCGGTTATCCCTCATTTTCATTAAAACCACTTTACAGAGGTCGAGGTGGCGTCGCGGTAAAAATTTTATAGAAAAAAATGGTACGCCACTACATTTTTCAAGAATAAATTTCATTTTGCGATTAATGTCTCAGTAAAAATGTTCGCTCGACTCTGTGTCGTCTGAGAAGGGGTTTCAGGCGAAAAATTAAAAAGCAATAAAAATCTTATTTAATTATTAGAAAATAAAAAAGTAGCATTAAACATTGTGAATATTGTTTCCACACAATCAAGCAAGCATCAAAAACATTTTCAATGAAAATGAAGAAAAGATATTTTCAAAAATAGCGATTGCGGACTTACATTTATATAAACTTTATATAAACTGAGCATTTTTCTGAATTTTGCAAGAAAGACATTGTTATAATTTCCTTGAAGGATTTTTTTACTATAAAATGGTGAAAATCAATGTCACAAATAACAAATTCGCACTATGGTTAGGGCCATCACTACATATTATGAAATAGTGCAATTGCGTAAATAAATTCAAATTGTTGGTAATAATATCTAACCCATCACCTTATCCCGTGACTGCTTAGGTGTTTTCTGTTTATCTTTTTGCTTTTTTCCCTTTGTGACCTTTAATCTAACTTAAGCCTTTTGTAACTTTCTGGTCAATTTCCATGACGACGTCGTAAATAACATCGACCTAGTTACCCGCCATTACGTATGGTAAATTTACCGGGTGTGACGTAATGATCGATTCGATATCTGCCGTGCGAAATCTTCCGTTTAATTCCGGGTAAAATTATATACCGCGGGCCGTCGCAGTGTAATTTGGGCAATTTGCTGTCGATGATGACGGTTCGAAAAATTACCAATTCAAATTCGGCGTTGGTTCTCCTCTCTCGTCACACCGACGACAGGTTCAGGTGTTAATTTCCGAATACATATATCGATATCGCACCTTTATCGTCGCTCCGATGCTTCGGCAGGAAGTTATCCGTTTTTTTTTTTGTTATTTATTTGGGCCCTTATCCGCAAGGTGATCGGAGACTAATTGGATGGTGGCCCCCCGCCCCCCTATCGTTCTTCTCCCGCGTCCGTCTTTAATAAATCGTCGATGTCGCGGCACTCATTTCCTGAACTTTTAATTCGGTTGTTCCTCGAGAGATTTACGGCGCCGATCGAAAGGGCCGACGGTTTACAGGGCCTGTTTGCAAGTAAGTAAAATAAACCCTGAAATTCATCGGAGTCTATGAATGGAATATGTATATTACATAGAAACGTTGTCCAAAGTTTTCGTCAAAAATGTTTAGAACTTGTAACAGAAAAGTTCAGCACGACAATGTGCTACCGTTACTATTCTACGTCTTGAAATACCGCAAATTTTGGTTGTGAGGTATTAAATAAAATGTTTTGCGGTTTTCTTAAGTTTTATCAAGTAAGTATATTGGAAACATCAATAAAAAGAGGATGCGCAAACCAACCCCCGCATAAAGCGTGTACATATTACTAAACTTTTCGTATACTTACATACTGTCGAAATTTGTTCCGTAGAGACAATAGGGTGAGGCATGGAAAAGAAAAAAATCTTAAATTAATTAACACGGAAAGCTTGGATATTCACGGAATAGCAAGGACAGAGAAAGAAAATAATAATACATGTTTGAATCCACTTGGAAAAGATGTCCTCATTTGCATTTTATTCTTTTACGGTTTCCTTTACTACTAAGTAGCGGTGATAGTTGAGTCAAAAATAGCTTTAGTAATTTTCTTTTTGACAATAAGATAAAATCATACAACTTGGAAACAATCAACCTAGTATATTACCCTTATTTATCACTATTTTGAAAAAAATTGTTAGTAAGTTTTCCATAAAATGTTTCGCCTAAAACGAAACCAATACAAATTAAAAACAAACCACAGACACATGAACAACAACTATGCAAGAATCGTACCAAAACATATACATATATTTCTATAATGGAAATATAATAATAGGAAATATTTAAAGAAAAACGTATTTTCCTATTCTATATCTTTCAAGCTTTATAATATTAAAAATTCACGTTAATAGCGCATAATTATTTCATACAGGGGATTTTCCAACTCTTAGCAACTTGACGAATTTAATTTTTTTAAATGGAACACACTGTACCTAACTGCTATATGCTGCTGAGCCAGTTCCCCCCTATAAGTTTGTTAACGTTTCCCTATAACTATCGATTGAAGTTTTTTCGCTATGTTTAGTTTTTATTTAACATCAAAATAAGGACAAAGAGAGTAGTTTGACACTCTGTACAGACTAACTAAACTAAACTAAAAGCAATGCACTCCACTCATGCAATTAGATGAGAAATGCCTCAAGTTTTGACCGGTCGCCCCATACGATGGGTAAAACATCGTCCATTACGATGAAAGAAGAACGGTTTTTATTTCGCTTCGATGGTTAATCCGCCGCGATCGGTCTTTGAACAAAGATAACCCCCAAGAATTTAAAATAGCACCTGTAGGACCTTACACCCGAGACACCCGTCTAGGGTTTACCTTTTCATGATCGCCCACGTCCGATCCGATTTCGATAAGAAAAATTAAATGGCGCGTCATTTTAACCCCCGTTGGAGCCGAACGAAACCTTTTATGCACGCCCAAACAGTTCCTAAAAGCTATACGCCGATGCTTCACCAGTAGTATTTTGAAAGACTTTTTCCTTATTCCAAATTGGTGATCACAGTGAAAGTGTCGGACACCAACAAGGTAGGCTCCTGCGAGCTCTCATCTTTACCCAATTACGGTTTGAGCGAAAACTTTAGATTTTTAAATGTCACAAACTATATTTTTTCTCAATTTTATTTAATTTTTGAAAATTGTGTCTTGGAAGCTGCGACCATCAGATCAGATCAGATCAGACCAGACTATGGGAAAAATTGTAAATGAAACTTTTTCTTTACTTCTCTAATGGCAAATAGCATTAAATTAATGAAGTATTAATTTTTTAGGATAACCTGGTTTTTTCAAATAGCACCCTAGTGGCAACAATTTTTTTTTAAAACCGGTACTATTTTTGCAACATTTTGACACCAAAATTTTCAAAATCCGTTAAAAGGAAGGAAAAAACCAGAAAAGCAAATACATTTTTATTAAAACTGAATATTACTTATGTGGCTTTGCTTCTATTCATCATCAAGTCGGCATGATTGAAAATTCTGACAGTTTGTACATTTTTATCTAATTATCGATTTTATCGTGTTATCGATTTTGATTATCATGGACAACAATAATCAATTTACAAATGGCGAAACAATTGATATGTTTCTGATATACGGGGAGCAAGAAAAACTCTCGATTTGAAAAAAGTTTTATTTACAATTTTTCCCATGATCAGGCGACCCAATAAATAGTATTTATGATGGTCACAGCCTCCTAGACACAATTTTCAAAACTTAAATAAAAATTCAAAAAAAAAAAGAAAAACTGTCCTATCCAAAAAATCCTCTGAATCCAAAAATGCAAAAAAATAAGGTTGTGCCATTTAAAATTACAAAGTTACCAGGAAGGAAGGAAGATCCAGACTATATAACTCAAAAACTGACAAAAGAGTACGAAAAACGCTAATTACTGAGAAAGGAAAAGACAATTTGTAAACAGGTAGATCTGGAACTCGAAAACAACATAGCCATCGAATGTTGTGAGAAATACCTAACCACGAACAGGAAATTGAAGAACGAATTAAAAAGGGAAGGAATGTCATCGGAGCATGGAATTTGCAATTTTGGTCCAGGAATATTTCAGATAACAGAAAAAAAACTTATTGTGTGCTCCCGAGAACCTCAACTGAGAGTACTCGCTTGGATAAGCACATTTATATTTGCAGCGACAGTCGAGTGGTTGTCCCAGCTTTGACCTCTGTAAGTGCTACTTGCATTGGACAAGCAGATGTGTGCTGAAGAGCGAGCTTAATCAATGGATTAGGAAGCAGTTCTTTCCGCGTCGAGGACGTTTACCGGGACTGAGGAAGTCAAGGGTTCTAATGGAGCACCTTTATATGATGGCGATGGGCGACGACAATAGAATAGAAGGAAAATCTATTTCATTATTTCGTAATCAGCTGCGCACTACTAGAGGGCAGGCGTTTAAGAGTACTAGAAGGGAACGACCCCGAGAAACTATCCAAACTCTCCATGACAGAGGTACAACCTCGAGAGTTCAGGGTTCTTCTAGGGGTAGGGTAAGCGAAGATGGAATAATAGATTGGAAGGTCGGTAAGGATCTACCGCAGATAGAATAGTAGGAATTCAGCATGATTATTAAAAAGACAGCTTTCGCTATCCCTTATTTTTTTATAGAACGTCGCCTAAAAAATCATCCCCTATATTCGGCGCGCGGTCAAAAAAAAAACACACCGAAACAAAAATTGTCATCGCACGCTGCGATCTGATAAGAGGTGGCGTTTTAGGAGAAGGGGGCGCGGCCCCGCGGGAGGCCCCCCCCGACGAACAGCGGGCAGTCCTAAAACAAACAGCGTGTCCCCCGCGTTATTATATGACTCCGCGGTAAAACGCGTCCCCGCGGCGGCGGCGGCGGCCCCGCGTTCTTTTCTTTCTTCGTTCCGTCTAAAATATGCGTAATATTCCGTGACGTATATATACGACTTTCTTCGTAAAGAATTTTCGTGCGGGTATATACGATTTTTTGGCGAAAAATCTCCAGATTTATGGGTCAGAGATTGCGTTAGCGGCGCATGCGGTAGGATATTCGTCGTTCGTTTTTCGAGAAAACTTACCGCCTGTTTTGGTGTCCGTTGGTGTCATTCCACGCAGATCCGGGAAATATGAAAAATAAGAAAAAAAGTCAATATAATGAAAACGTTCCAATACTAATTATATAATTATTACAATTACGGAGTTTCTAAGCGCGAAATATTGTCATGTTTGAGTTTGGCGTATCTAAGCACCCAAACAGGAATAGCAATGCTGACCGATGAAAACAGTGAATTTTTTTCGGCTTTCTATGCCGACATTCTGGCCTATTGTATGCAAAGTTTGAAAGAGACATATATTGGCGACCATATTGTGGCTGATAAAAACTTTAAGCAATGTGTGCAAAACAAACTAAATTATCAGACTAAATAACACCCAATAAAAAATACAATGGCAATTAAAACAATTACAATACAACTGAATTATTATTGTTGGGCCAGCAAGAAAATATTCTGAAATTACCTTATCTACCTTTGGCTAAATGTAACTAAACCCTAAAAACCAATAATTTTCAATTAATTGCCATTATATTATTTGGCCCAGTCAAAATTGGTTTGAGAATGACCGACCGCAACCTAAACTGGAAATTTCAACCAGGCGTTCCAAAACATTTTACCACAAAAGCCTATATCATAAATGTCGATAAATATCAAAACTACAGAAAGGCAAACTGTTAATTTGTTAATTTGTAAAAAAGAAGAACACAGTGGCGTATCGTTTTTTTCAAGAATACTATTTGATTGAACAAATCTTAAACGTTTATTATTATATGGAAAAAAAAAGATTAGGATTAAGCACGGCCTGTATGTTCGCCGTTAATGCACGACCTTCCGGTATTTTAGCAGACGGATGGAACAAAATCCGGCCCAAAAACCAAAGGGTGTATATTATTTATATTTGAACGGGGGAACCGTTTCTCGTATTCCTTTTGGGCGTCCGGTGCACGCCCATCATTATTAATCATTCGCCATTTCGTTATTAAAGTTATATCAGCGCGCCCGGGTTTATCTGCTCGTATCATCGGCCGACACAAATTCACAGCTTGCCGTTTTTGTCACGCGATCGCAACGCGAGACCAACGGGTGTCTCGGCATTAAAAAAATAAATAAATAAAATGAAATGAAATTAACGGTTGCGGTTGAGAAAACAAACCCAACGGGACTGTTAATAGTACCGAGTGGACAAAAAAAACTATAGGCTATTTCTGGAAAGTTTACAGTAACAAAATGCAAAATTCCGTCCGGTTCCGTTCAGTTTGGATGTTGTAGGTGAACTTTGGGTACCGTCAGGAAAGGGGAGAGGACTTAATAATCGTACATAATGGAAACGAAGATGAAGTTTTGAAAGAAGGTTTCCTCACCTTTCTTTCTTCTAGTATGACATGACCACAAAGACACGAATTGAGATGTATTTGAAAGCCAACGTAAAGACTCTAAATTTATCTTCGAGAAACAAGAAATTATCAACGGGTTAGTCCGCAAAAATGTTAAATTTGAATATAATAATAACATATTTTACCTAAAATAGGTCTACTAATTGTATTTAGGTAAAAAACCTAACTTGTTTTTTTCTATTGCGTTTATTTTAACTGATTGAAGTCTAATTTTAACTATAAGAATTTGGCTTAATAAAAATCAACATATGACATACTTAAAGATAATTTCAAAATAAAAAGATATTTAGGAAGCCTTAACGAAACTTCCATTAAACCAAACTAATAAATAGAAAAAATAAAAACAGAAAGCCCAAAGAATAATAATAATAATATTAATGGTAATAATAATAATAGACGTCACAATATGGCTTTCAAATTTAATTGTAACAAAAATTATTTATGAAAAACTGAAGTCGAATTGATTGATTGATTCAACATTTGATTTTTGGTATATTTACTATTTGCGAAATTATGAACTTTTGGAAAGTCAATCGGGTTAGGTCTTATTTGCCTTCAGAAAAGAAAAAGCCTTTTGTGTACTTTTTAGGGACACCTTGTATCTGCAACCCCTACGAATTGAGTTTTCCTATACCGTACTTTTTTGTTTACAATACCGGCAAATTTCGGAAAATTATTTTAAGAAAAACCAACATTTTATGCAACAATAGAAGAAAAAAAAAACGTTTCCGACAGATATTAATTATTATCCTCCAAGAATCTAGGTAGTTAACCTGGCGTAGCCAATTACGGAGGGAGGGAGAAAAAATAACCCGGGTGCCTCGTTATCACAGAACTTTTCAGTCTCGTAAATATTTACTCAGCGATACAGATCTGCCAAAATATAGGTGCCATTAAGATATCGCGTTCGGGCTCTGTCTAATTCTTTCGAAAATAATGAACGTTTTTGGCTAGTCTGACGGGGCTCAAGTCGACAGGGGGTGATAAATGATCCCGTTTATTTTCGGATTATACAGGGCGTATCGATTTAAACTGGCAAGACTATGACATTCAATGGTACTACGGGAGTGTCAAATTTATTATTTTTAATTTTATAATAACCTACACACCTATGAAAAATGATAATTTAGCATTATTTAAATTTAGTTCAACTTTTTATATATACAATATAAAATATTGCAAGGATTAAATAGTTATTTTTATAAAGTCAATTTTTAAATTTAAAAACATTTCAAAGTAAACACAAAATTTTGTATTAAGTAAAAATAATTATAATCTTTAAAAAAATGTGTTAATTGTTGTTTCAATGTTGTCAATTTTGGATGTGCCAAACTTTTTTAGAGATACTTAATAATGCGTATGTCGCTGGGCGATTATTTGGATATACCAATCGATTTTTAAAACATGTACTACCGTTTTTAGAGTTTATAGTTTTGTTAGTTTGGTTAGCCTCAAACATATATATGTACGTATATACAAGGTGTTTCATAATAAGTTTTTGATCTTTAAGATATAATCTATAATCTACCTATTTATCTATCTATCTAATCTATAATATATGATTTTATTGATATAAAATTTATTTCTTAAAATCATCCAAAGAATCACACGCTTGATATGAATCACCCCGTATACGTTCATAAAGATTGTTTTAATTATTCCAGTTTTCTAATAATAAATAAGTGAGCTTTGAACCTTCGAATATTACAATTACTTTTCAATAATTATTTTAAAAATGTGACGCTCCGTCTATCGACAAAACTTAAGCACTTGTAGGGCTAAGTATTATACAAGTTTTTGTTGAAAATTTTCAAAATGCTAACTACTGTTTATAGGGTCCCGTATCGAGAAATGTTCATCAATGAAACCGAACGGCCTTGCGGTGCGATGCGATCCGTTCCGGGAAAGGCACTTTTATAAATAATAACTGTTGCGAATACGGCGAGTTTTAAGAAAAACAAAATCTTGGTTTTATTTAGCTTTAAGAGGAAAAATGGTCGGGACGTGTCCCCAAGACAATACGATGCCGCAAGCCGTAAACAAATTGCCTATATAAAATAACGATGCAGATTTTGATGAGAAACAAAATCGGTGTGTCAAGCAAGAGCGAAACAAAATGTTACCCATTGGTTTTTGTTGTTTGGTGAGTTATTTTTATTACAAATTATTTTATTACCACCAGTGGTTAAAAAAACACAATTTTAAAACCGATCAAGTAAACCAGTAGTACTTGTAGTACCTTTTTTATAGTAGACAGATTTTAGTTGTATTTATGTAATATCAGAACTAATATGAGTTCAGGGTAATAAATAACATTTTTCAAAATGTATGTACCGTGCAATTTTATTACCTCAACCATTTTTTTTCCATATTATACCCAAAACAGAGACAGATCAGTTAGATTAGCAACAATTACACTTCAATGGCGAATCAAAGAGAGAATTTTATTATAAGTAGCGTTTGTATTTCGATTTCAAATGTTATACTCGAATAATCAATCGGTTACGAGGTTTATTCAGAAATTGCTAATAAAAGGCAACGAAAGTTTTTATTTATGGAACCATTTTAGATCTTGACCTTCGCGTCGACCAGTTTCGAACCTGTCGTCGCTTTCGAACCTGTCGTCCTCTCCCGCAACCTCCTGGAAGAAGTCGGTATCGAAGAACCGATCGAGATCGAAAAGAGTCTCCAAACCGAACGTTATCCCACCAGAGCGTGCTTTCACAAATACGTAATAATGAGGGAGACCAGATTCCCGCCCATGACCAGCGAGACCTGGAAGGAATACGAGGTGGTATTCGACGCTCCGGCTCCAAAATTTGAAGACGCGTCTCACTCTCACAAAGAAACTACCGAGTTCAACCTCACGGACCTCGATACCGGCGAGGTTAGGTTGGCTAGATTCGTGACCATATTTAAAAATTCGTCCGTCGTCGTGCGGAAACATACGGAAACTCACTGCGGTGAAGGGAAGTTCTTGGTCAAGAGGTACTCGAGCTGGGACGCCGGCAAACGGGTCACCATCAAGCTGACGGACAAGGTCGATGAAGACGTGAGAGAATTCGACGGGTTCCTCGGTAATACGGAGTCGCGTGCTAAAACCGACCCCAAGGATCGAACGGAGGGGCGGCTACATCGAAAAGGGAAGAGCAAACGTTTCGACGAATCCGAATTTGACTACGACGACGACGACCGAGACTTGCCCAAGTCGCTGAACGTGGGTAAAAGCAAAAGTAAATCAGACGGATGGGATACCCGGAGGAATCGTCCCGGAACCGATCGCCTAGGCGAATCGGCACCCCTGAATCCGGAGGACGACGCGAAAGGGTGCTCGGGGGCGGCGAAGGTGTTATTCCAGCTTTTTCGTTTTCCCTGCGGCTTGGATTTCGACGAGAGCGGTAAAATTAACGTGAAGGGAGGCTACGTCGTCAGCAAAAAGGTGATGGTGGAGGACGAGAACGGCGGAATCGTAGAGAAGGACAAGCACCTGTTCGCGATACGCGAGGATTCCAACATCGAGCTGTCGATGGACGGCGAAGGCCTCCGAGCTCTCGCGACTTAAATATGCCACACAGGGTTAATTTTATTTTTTTTCCCTAAGGGTGCAAAATAAACTGTATACACTACTTCCCCGGTATTGACCGTGTGTTTGACATTTATTTATTCCGGACCCGTACTCATGATATTTGACTATGTTTTGGTTCATTGAGGAACATTTGAACTTATAAAACTTTGACTTTGAAGAAAGGGGATGGTTACGACGGTTCGAGAAAATAACAAAAAAAAAGATGAGTGAGCGACAATTCGCAAAAGAAATAGACATCAAAAAATTTTCAAATTGCAGACATTCCAGGGACAACCCGTATTAGGTGGAGAGCAATTTGTTTTATTCAACTTTTTCCCTTTCTAGAGGGAGTGGTAACGAAGGGCCGAACAGAGGATTATTGTTGGCTTTTCTCGCACTTAAAAAAAATCAAAATGGTTGATGCCGTTTCAATTCAAAAACGTCACAAAACAAGAAATACAAAAAATGTGGAGCCATGGATGATGCATTTTTTTTCAAATGAAAAGCCTAATTTTTCAAACAATTTTTGAAAAATATAGATTCACATGAATTAAAACAGACTATAAACACATCATTGCATTGCTTTGCAAGGGCCGGATTTAATAGAAAAAGGCAAAATTATAACTGGTAAAACATTTTTTAAATAGAAAGTCTAATATTAATATATTTATTAATATAATATAGAAATATATTTTATTATTAAAAAGAAACAACAGTTATCAAGTACGGGTATGCAAGTACCTGCCTTTTTGAGTGGACCATTTTAAAATTGTTCAACCAATTGAAGAAAGTCAAAATCGAGACCTCCACTTTACCATATTATTCTTATACAGGGATTTTCGTAATAAAATGCCGATCTTTAAGAGTGTGATTCCTTAAGATGATTTGCATGACACTCAATATTTTAATTCGGTAAAAAGAAATAAATTATGATTTTAAAGAGGCAATTTATTTTTCAAAGAAGCGGTGGGGTACAAACTTTTATGCTTACCCGGACGCCATTGGCGAAAGTAGAATAATAATTTTTACTCAAAAAATAAAATGTTTTATGCATGCACGAAACAATCAACAAAATTTTTAAAGCAGTTTTTTAAAAATACATTTCTTAACTACATCGATAAAATCTTTTTTTCTTAAAGTCCTAAGGATCACCATCTTATTGCTCGAATATAACAATAAGATTCATAAGCGTAAGAAAGAGCTATATAAAACAGCATTTTTTAAAATCCTTTTTTTAACATTTAATTTTTCTTAATTTAATTTAATTTAAATATTTGCATTATTTAGTTTTTGTTAGCTTTTTCTGGTAATTGTTCAAACTTGCCTCATATTATACTCCGTTAAACCCGAGATTCGAACGGCATATTTCGGAAACTGATAAAGATCCACTACTTACTTCGTAGGGAGCGAGGGTCGCAATTTCTGACATCGCGCACTGAAAACAAATTAATCAGTCTTACGTCGCAACGTACACATTTTGCCGCAAATTATTGCCTCCGATAAATAAACCTAAAACACCTGATAAAAGGCGATGTTAATAACGAAAAAACGCCACGAGCGAGGCAACAAATTTAAAAGCCATTTCGTGAAAATATCGGAGACACCCCATTAATTAAAGCGCTGTTCCGTTTTTTTTTTAAATTCATTTTCGCTGCCCCACGGGCAGGTGCTCCAGGTCGCGTTTACTGTTGCTGTTGGTCTTATTAAACGTTTTTTTTTTTGACGAAACTTTAATATTTTTAGACGCGAGAGTTCCAGGTGGCGTGTGTGAATTAGTGCGGTCGTATTATTTTGGAAAGAATTCTTCATTTAATAATCTAAACTAAGTATAAAAAACATTTTTCTTTCCCTGCTGCATATACGGTCAAATACGTAGTAACTAAAACTACTTTTATTGATCACAATTAAGTACAGTATACAATGCTATAGATAATTCTCCATTTATATTCTGTTAGTGGTAAAGTCATGGGCACCATTGTACGAGGGCAGCGCCAAAATTGCCCGGCCTGAATATGAAAGAAAGAAAGTAGAGTAACAATTTTTTAATATTTTTAAATATAATCCCCCTTAACTATAATACACTTATTACATCTCTTTAAAACAATATTCTTTTGGTTTGTCTGCAAAATAAGCTAAAACAGCCTCTTTTAACTCAACTTCGTCGTTAAACCGCCGTCCAAGTAAGTCCTTTTTCAAATATCGAAACAAATAATAGTCGCTGGGGACCATATCTGGACTATAGGGAGGATGATTTTTCTGCTGGAACCCACACTCTAAAATGGCAGCTTGTGCAACACTACCAGTATGGACAGGTGCATTATCGGCAAAAGACGTCAGTTTTCCTCGATGTTTTACACGTATGCAGTCTCGCAATTTATGTAATAATGTTGCGTAATATTTAGCATTGACAGTGGTATTAGTTCCTTTAAAATCTATGAAAACATTCCTTCACAATCCCAAAAGATCGTGGCGGTCACCTTTTTTATTGACTGGCAGACTCTGAATTTTCTTAGATGTGCTTCACCCTTACGACGACACTCCATTGATTTTTTTTTTCGATAGAGGGTCATAATAGAGAGCCATCCCGTCACAATAGTTTCTATCACAGGCTTCGGCTCCGACCCACAGAGTTCCAAAAAAGACCGCGCACACTCGACACGGCGTAGTTTTTGAATAGCCGAAAGGTTTTTAAGAACCCATCTTGCACTAACCTTATGCATACCTAAATGATCATGCAGGATCGCAATATTTTCCGTTATAACCTCCACTGGTCGACCAGTTCTTGAATCATCTTAAAGGGACTCCTGCCCCATTCGAAAACGTTTTGCCCATTCTTTCACTACAGAATACGAAGGAGAACTTTGGCCGTACACACCATCCAGCTTTTCTTTAATAATTTTAGGCGCTAACCCTTCTTTTGTCAAAAACTTTCTAACTGCTCTTGCTCTGCAATTTGCTTTATTTGCGACATTTCTTCGGACACGTCTTCTTTAAGATGCTGTCAATAAAAAACTATTTGACGCAAGACTTCAATTTTTTTTCGCAGCCTACTGAGATATACACTTAAAAGAAGACAAAGTTTTACCGTGATATTCGTGCTGCATCTATGTCAGGCCGGGAAATTTTGGCGCTAACCTCGTAAATGGACATGTCTTGAGTGACTATCACGCTAATCTAATTACGGTTGAATATTTGACAACTATTTCTATAGATTTTAAAATATTTTAATCGTTCTTTCATATTGGTCCTTCAATTATTTCTTGATTCCTAAACTAGATTTCAAACCGAATCCAAAATATATTTTCTTTAGAAGTGTATAAAATCGCAATTTCAGGTTTGAATTTAAAAAAGGTCAGTCGAGGCTAGTTTGACCAAAATTACCGTGAGTAGTAAGGAATTGCTTTTTTATAGTCTTGCAGAGTGTTAAAAAATCAACAAAAGCAGCTAAAAGAAGGGGAAATTTTTAATTAAATCAAGAACAAGCTATCAAATTGAAGAAAGATTCATTGAAAATAATAAATACATATACGTACATATTCGATATTTACATCACAGCAAATTCAGATCTCTCTCAAATTCGATCGAAAGTATCCATCGTTAGTTGATAAATTGTTGAGAAATTCTTAATTGCAATTAAAAAAAACAGTTATCGGTTATGCAGGCACCTGTCTTTTTGAGTGGACCCTTTTGAATTTGTTCAAGAAATTGAGAAACCTTGACACCCTGTACAAATAATAAACAATTTTTACTTCATTCAATGTGTGATAATATTGTCTGATATATACAGGGATTTTCATAACAAAATGCTGATTCTTAAAGGTGATTCCTTAAATGATTTGAAGAAGAAACAAGGAGTGAGCACTGAACGTTTTAATCAATATACCTTTTCTGGCGGTTTTTTCTCAGTGTCCCAAAGACTGCTGCAAAATTTCTTAAAGATTAAGTAAATTAAAGTTAAAAATAGTTTTAAAGACTTTGACATTGATATTCTCATTCTCATTTTGCTTGCATTTAAAAAAATTTTTTACTAGTATAAGGATATACAAGTAAAATTGAAAATTTTTTTAAAAAATTTGAAGAGATTTGCTGAATTTATCTCGGCGGTTAACCCCAAAATGAAAAATTTCATATTTTTACAGTAAAATTGTCAGGTGCTTTATATACGAAAAAAAAAATCAATGAGCCGACAAAAATATTTAAATTTTTTATATGAAAATTGAAACGCAACCATTAATATTTCCGGTATACTTTACCTAAACATGGCGACTCACCGAGAAAGGATCCTGCAACAAAAATAAAAAGTATAAACAAAATTCAAATAGAAACAGGCCAAACTATAAAATCCACCCATCACAAAGTTAAAGCCAAACGCATAAAACTCTCTAGGGACCAGTTCGGGTGCATAATAACAGATGTTTAAACGAACGAAACGAATACATTTGGGAATTTGCCTATTGCACCACCAACATCCATTTTTTTTTCATAGAGGTGAGCCTTTAACATATATTCTAAACTCGTAACGGTGATCCATAAAGATTTTCTAGTTGTCACAGGAATCTCTTTTAAAAAAAATTTTTTTCTTCCAATTACACTTTTGGTGGACAACCAGCATAAAGATCTTGGTCACATAAGCAGATTTACTTAGTTATGATATAATCTTCTCATTTGTTCGTCGATAACAATAGCAAAAGTAACGATACCATTGATGATAAAGATATTCGGATAATCCAAAATCTGTATTGGAATCAAACAGCTCGAATCAGACTGGAGGGGGAGGCTGTTATAGGGGAGTTTGAAATACGCCAAGGATGCATCCTGTCACCCATATTGTTTAACTTGTATGTGCAAAGCATATTCACCGATGCTTTGGATAAAATTGACTATGGAATTAAAGTAAATGGCGTTCCAATCACTAATTATGCCGATGACACTGTCATAATTGCTCCTAGCATCTCGAAAACTAAACATTAGACAGTCAGCAAAGAAATCAACTATATATATTAATGACGAAATCCATAGAGCAGAGAGGTTAAATCATTTGATTATTTGCTATAGACGATGCATGGGATCCACAACAAGAAATAAAATGCCGGATCCAACAGGCAGGACTAGCATTTATTAAGTTTAAATCCTTCCTCTGTAATCAGCCTCTTTCGTTTAAGGTCCGTTATAGGTCGATATTACTTTATGGTATGGAAACCTGGACTCTAAAAACATCGTCCATCAATAGGCTAGAGGCATTTGAAATGTAGTAACTAAGGAGAATGATCCGAATTTCATGTGTGGATCGTGTTCGCAATGGGAGATTCTCAGAAAAGCTGGTGCAAAGGCAGAGACAGCTTTCTGAAGTAATTAAAAGACGTACAATTGGCTACTTCGACCACATACTCAGGGGGGCAAAGTATAAAATCTCGCAGTTAAGCCCACAAGGAAAGATTGAGGGCAGGAGAGGTGTCGGTCGTAAGCAGATTTCCTGGTTGCGTAATATAAAACAGGTATAAATAACACTGCTGAGCTTTGTCACGCTGTTATCAGTAGAACCTTCTTTTTGAGATAGTCGCCCACGTGTAGGGCATGTTAAAGAGAAGAAGAGCAATAGCTAAAATTAAATTGGAATTATTGATATACGAAGGGCTTTCTTTCAGTTCTGCACATTCAAGATATGTACGTTCCTTTCGAGCTTCTATTATTTTTTCTGCGTTCTCTTGCTTTGTCCCTTTCATACAGTTCTTATCAATGCGTTATAACTTTCCCTCTTAAGGAATAGAGAATGTCATTTTTCTTTTCCCTCCAGCCATTCTGTTCTGACTACTGTCATTGTGCTCTCATCTTATAGACGTTCTTGTAATTCAACTTCTATGTTGCGAATTGTCCGAAACGCTAAATTATGTTCATAAAAACGAACAACAAGAATAGACTTTTCTAGAATGGTGGGTGCGCCATTTGATCGTGATATTTTTATCTATGTTATGAGGTATTTGGGAAATGTGTTCCTGATAAACTTTATCCACAGACCACCGTGCATTATATATAATAGCACTAGCTCGATCTAGGCCAAGGCTCGGCAACAAGTTTGTCTTTAAATAGCATTAGGCATTACAAAAAAACACATATTTTTTATAACTTTATTTTGTTGGTGTCATACATAATGATACACATAATTTAGTGTGAAAATTGGGTGTCTATATTTTTAGGTAATTTATTACAATTGATAATGATTCTTTCAATAGTAGATGGGATTTTAAAATGTCGTTCAATATTACTTTTCTTGGGAATCACAACACTATTATTATACAACAAACAAATACAATTATTCTCTTTGTAATCAACGAAACAATGTAGATGTTCCCATTGATCGTTAAAATTATATGCTTTTTTTTCTTTTACGTTTATCCATGGAGTGTTTTGAAAGAAAAGGATTATTTCAGACTACTTAGTAGTCTAAGCGTCGTCTATTCGAAATACGATCACACACTAACAAAAAATACGTGCGTGTTATTAGATACGCTCAAAGTTAGCAAACTGCTAATCTATGCATAATCCTAAAATTAGTACAGCGAGGAGGCATTAAAAACCGATCTAGGTGCTTCCCATGGCGCTACGTCGCGTCGCCCCCAATCAGTCCCATTCGCGGGCCATATCGTCATAGATAATCGCGAGTTTATGGCTCCGCTTATGCCATACGCACGTCTCGCGGTCGTCCTAATTAGCGTGTAGGTGTCAAATACAAGGGATGCGACAAAGCGTATTACCATATTTATACCCATCGTCCCCTTAGACAGGAAGTGCGGCGTGGTCACGGGTGCAAGGAGGGATGGCTTCGCCATAGATATACATATACATACGCGACGTGCCTCGTAAACGAGACGACGGGGGTGTGGGTGACGGTATATACAAGGGCCTAATTGGCGGCCCGGCATAATTCAGACGGGTCGTTCTTGTTCTTTCTTTGTCGAATCGGGTGGTGGTGGTGTGTCGTCGTCCTCGTCGCACCGGCGCCAAGGCAGGGACCCCGCGTCACACCCACTCGCCGCGGCGTTAATAAATCGTTGGTCAGATTTTGGTCGTAAATTTTTTTTCTGCGGCCGGTGGGCAACGGGTGGGTACAAGGTAGAAAAACCGAGCCCGGGACGCGTAGGTATCCCGTACGTGGTATTCCGTTGAGATAATAGGAGGACAATACGGGATATGATAAATGGGCGTCTGCTGCGGCGCGACGCGCCAGTAAGGGTAAAATTGCTCGATTTTTTGTTTTTTGGAAAATTAAAATAAAAAATACTTTTTTGTAGGTTCATTTGAAAAGAAAAATGTTTAAATTGCAATATTCTTCGGCCTGCAACTATATCATTTTTGAGAGAAAATACCAAACATTCCGAAAAAGGCCAGAAATTTTAGACCATGGGTATTTTGTGCAAGTCGCAACCCATTTCAGGTGTGACTGTAAGTTCACTGAGATTAGTCACATATTTTGTGTATTTTTCATATTTGCCATTTGAACATTTTATTTTCAATATACAGGCTGCCCAAGATAACTTTTTAAAATTGAATATGTACTAATATCTCCCATATATTTTGAAATATCTTCTTATAGTCATTTTATAATCTGCCCCCAACACTTAAGTCAGCATCATTCAAGTGCTATATTTTATTAAAAGAGGGAAAAAGTACCTTCAGCTCTCTTTAGGTCTTTGTTAATTTAAGTGTAGCCTGTGGATGGAGGAGAAATTTACGGTTATTAAATTCGAGCATTTCTAGCTAAAGTAGTGTTTTTTTTTGTTTTATGGGTTGTGCAATAAAAAAATCATTATTGGAATGAAGAAAAAGATTACCAACATGATACATATATGCGTTTACGTCAAAATGAAATATTCCAATTGGTTACAAAAAGACACAATTCACCAAGTCTAATTCTTCTTTCTCAAGAGCGGTGCAAACAATCTAATTTTTGCGATGTTGCGAAGCTGAACACTTCCTCAAGGCATGGTCATTGAAGGATTAGCATTGATTACACTTAATATAATTAAAGTCCACTTTGATACTTTTTATAATGGAAACTAGGCACTCACAGAAAGTAAAATTGGGGAAGTCTTTAATCGTCGCTAAGAAACAATATTTTTAAATTTACAATCAGAGGCGAACTCGTGTCTAAAACATTCCTTCCGCGTTATCATACATTATTTCTCTTAACTGATTACTTTGCTTTTTATATTTTCTGCATCTGCAAGTCCAATAATTTTTAGGCACCAGAACATATATTTTTTATTTTACCGGTGAGCACAGGGCTACCCTCAAGTTCCCCCTACAGTCCAAAAGAAGTCGCCGTTAGCGACAAGGTTTAATTAACCATTTACATACGCATTTTAATTTTTAAATAAAACGACCATTTATCTGTGCGATAAGAAGAACGGAACACGGGCCTCGCGTATAAAAAAATTAAAAAAAAAACGGTCGATGGAATATCGACACCTAATTTACCGCAGCGGCGGTCGCGCTCCCGTATTCATGAAAACGGCGTAAACATGGAAAAGGAAGAACGACTATCGCGCATAAATCAGGACATGCATTAAAATGATACGTTTATAATGGCCGGGACCGGCGCATTGATATCTCGATAAACCTGCTTTTGCGTGGATAAAAAAAATTGTATGTTCTTAATTAATCCGCCGCGTAGAGAACGGGCAAGCTTTTTGACCTCGATTAGCCTGTTAATAAACCCGCAATCGATATAGGTGCAAGGGTGTAAATGAAGTGTTTTAGAAATTCGAACGAAATATAATAATAATAATAATAATAATAATAATAATAATAATAAGATTGCTTTCGAAAAATCGTAGCTGGGCGGGGCAAGTTGGTATCGCGTAGCTTTATATTTTAGTAGCTGCTTAACGGTTTCTTCCCCTAGAAAGACGCATTGCTTTTCTATCGTGCTCCCGCGGACCACTATGGAACTTTCGCAAAATCGATGTCATTTTGTTGTGCACGCACCCTGTATAAAGTGTCTTTCACATCTCGTCAAAGTTGGGGCACACTTTGGTAAATACAAAAATTTGCATAAATAATAGCGATTTCCATCGATATTTTTTCAAATATCTCGCGCACCCTCTATGACAGACGAAACTTGAAACTCTCTCTCGATACCGTTTAAAGCAAATTATCCCATGTTTTATAGTTTTTCATTTACGGTTAATAATTTACCCACGAAAACGACAATTTTCGGGATCTTTTTTTTACCCAAAATCGATATACACTGTACATAATCCAAAAAATGACCGAAGGAAAAGTTATAGATCTGTCACGTTTCCTGGTATATGAATTTTTCCAATAGAATAAATGGTTTTCGAGAAAATACGCGTCTAGATTGAGAGCGAGATACAGCGACTGTCACCCAAGTATCTCAAGAAGCGTGCGTGATAGACGAAAACAGCAAATACAAAAATTATAGCCCTTGATGCGGCCTGCATTACTGTATAAACCAAATACAAACATTTTTCACGAATTTTGATTTACGACTAACAATTTAATGGCGAAAAGAACAATTTCCAGAGTCTTATATAGATTTTTGTCCATAATTAAAGAACCTTGTATACAATCGAAAAAATGCCAAAAGTAAAGGTTATAGCGCTAGATCTTCCGCGTTTTTTGGTTCAAGGATTTTGCCGATCGGGTGAACAGTTTTAGAGAAAATAATTTTCTTTTGGAAGCCAAAATCTCTCTAATGTTTTTTTTCAAATATTTTTAAAAAATACTTTCTACTGCAAATTTAGGGCACCTATTATGTTTTCTAATATTGAACGGAATATCGCGAACACCCTGTACCTTATATACGAAAATTTTTAGCTGTGTATGCGAGATTTATTGTCATGTAAAAGAAACTGATATCTGAAATACACTCCTTCAGTTATCGCCAATTTTCAATAATAGCGAAATCGATTATTCAGTTTTTTTTTTAATGTGCGGCGCACCCTGTACATTTTTCAAAAATTGTCAGGAATCAGGGATTTTGGAGCCAACAGGTTCCGTCACGGAACCAAGCTTAATATGTGTGCCATCTATCGGCTTCAAATTTCGGACACGTATCGTCTTTCATAGCAATGTGCAAAAAAACGGTAGAAAAACGAAAAAAAAAAAAAAAAAAAAGATGGCCGCCAATGTGCGATCGCTGCCATTTTCAAATATCTTATGCCCCTAGTGGACTGTCAAAAAGGGACAACATTTGAAGCGTTTACCTCAAACCTCTTGGAAGTTATCGTCGCAAAATCCTAGAACAGAGAACGGAACACAGACAGACAAAAAATAAAAAGGTTTTTTTTTCGACGTTGATTCCAACTGTACCAACAGCGACGCTATACGACACACCGTTATCGAGATCTAGAGTATAGTGACGAGCGCGCATACTTTCGAAAAGAATGGATTTTATCGATTTTTTCGAAAGTAACAAGCAAATTATTATTTTACAGAAAATATATAAATAAGAGAAAAATAATGAAAAAACAGTATAAAATACAAAGCAGCTAATTACTCACACACGTACTCTAAGTAGCTACGAGCCCTAACAACTAAATGTTCGGACGATGTAAAAAATAATAAAAAAGATATTTTTATATCTATTTATTTTATTTTTTTTGCTTTGTCTATTGGATAATCAATTTCTATGCTATCGTAATGAATTATTTTTTATTTCGCATGAATTACATAGCAAAATAACGGAAACATACCAAATTTGCTGACAAATAAATATTCGGACGTGAATGTTTATTGACCAAGAAATCAATGCTACCCATGCATTGATGGTAAAATGTAGTGTGCTTAGATAAATGAGATGTCAGTTCGGGTTGTATCTTTCAAGTTTGTATAATAGTTGATAAGAAAATGACGCGTGGTGTTGCAACAAACAAAAAAGTGCGAGAAATTATCATATCTCAGTACTGCAGAGGTAAATCAATGCAAAAAATTTCAAATGACTTGAGTATTGCAAAATTAACGGTCGGGAAATAATAAAAAAGTATAGAGAGACAGCTAGGTGTTAGCGTTAGTGGTAAAAGCTCGGGCCGACCCCGTAAAATCACTGAAAGAGATCGTCGTATTCTCGTCAATATTTGTAAAACTAGCAGACGAAGCGTCTTACGACAAATTCAAGCCCAATGGAATCACGAAGCAAACTTAAATGTCTCCAGGGAATGTTGTAGACAATGGATGCATGCAAGTCTGGTTTGAGTTTTTATAAGGTAAGTTTACAATTATTCCTGTTTCAATACATAAATTATTAATATTCTATGATCTACTTTTGTTAAAGGCAAAGGAAAAACCATTATTAATGTCTATTCAGAAGAAAAAACGTTTGGATTGAGCAAAATCTAAAATATCCTGGACAACGGAAACGTGGAGTAACGTTATTTTCAGCGGCGAATCAAAATTTGATGTGTGCGTAGGCGATTTTCGAAAAAGGGTGATTCGTACAAAATCACAAAGATTGTCTAAAGCGCACGGTAAAATGTCCCCAGGGTGTTATGATATGGGGGTGTATAAGTGGTAAAGGGGTTGGCAACTACGAGTTCATTGATGGTACTGTAAATCCAGAAAAATAACAAATTTCATCAAGAAGTTTGATTCCATCAATAGAACGAACTTTTGGAAATGAAAATTTTATATTTCAACAAGACGGTGCGTCCTGCCATACTGCGAAAACAACAAAAAAATGGTTTGGGGACTATAATATGAAAGTTTTATCGTGGCCATCAAGTAGCCCCCACTTGAATATTATTGAAACTTTATGTTTTATGTATGTTCCAGCATTAAAGGCAAAAATCACCGAAATTTGGAACACTTTCACCCCCGAATATTGCAAGACTTTGGTAGATTCCATGCCAAAACGCATAAAAGCTGTTATTGCCGCGAAAGCTGATGTTACTTCTTATTAATGTTCGATTTAAAGTAAAAGATTTAAATACGTCCGAATATTTATTTGTCAGCAAATTCGGTATGTTTTTAATATTTTGTTATGTAATTTACGATAGCACTTTTTGGTATAAAAATAAGTGTGTGATTTCATTTTTCAATCGAAAAGGCAAAAAAAATCAATTTAAAATAAGTATAAATATGTTTTCTTATTATTTCGTACATCGTCCGAACAATTAGTTGTTAGGGCTCGTATACGCTCTGTGCATTAAGCAAAAAACGGTCAACAAGGTCACGTAGTGTATCCCCATTAATATTACATACGTCTGAAAGAATATTGAAGTTACTACACAAATACAAAATTTGCGACTGATATAAAACATTTGTCCTAGGTGTAGGCAGATGAAATGTAGTCCTAAATCTGGCTTCAAGTCTGGTGACATAAAATTTTACTTTGCTTAAAAGCCACCCAGAGTTCACCATGCAAGACCGCATACAGAAATTTTAAAGAATTAACCTCCAGAGATGATTCCCCGAACCTGCCTAACAGTACCTGATGGTCAAATCCTCTATGGGGATATATATTATCTTCCTTAAAAATTGAGTATTTAAGAAACCGTCTCTAGATCAACTCCAACCTATCAATATGACATTGATTTATTGAATGTCACACCAACGACCCATATTGTAATTTAGATTTCACCTAAGAATAGTTCTAAGAGTTGAGGTGTTGTTCAAGTGTCGGCAACTTCTTATTGCAAAACCCAACGCTCTTGACGACGATAATATGAGTCTTTAATTTCACTTTAATTCACTAAATTAATTTTTAAATATAATTACTAATACTAATCTATTACAATTCAATTAGATGATCAATAAAGATAATAAAAAGAAGAGGTCCTGAATTTGAGCTAAACCCCTGGTATTGAACAAGACGTTTACTGTCTAATAGAAGGAATTTCAGCACGAAGTGATCTATATGATTTTGAAAATCCATATATACTACATCCGTCTGACCTAAATAATCAATTGATTCACAAAAATATTGAGTCAATGTTGCCAGATTGCTTGTAGACGACTTATTTGAAACAAAACCGTGTCGCTCAACACTAATATCATTTTTAAGACTAGAGTAATTACAGTCACAAACTATAATTTCGAAGAGTTTAGAAAAATTGCAATGAAAAAACGACTATATGAGTAAGTAGAAAACCCTGATATAGTCCTTAACGAAGAAGCTAGGAATGACGTCAATACCGTCGATTTATCTTTCAGTTTTCTTCTGGCGTTAATAACCACACTTTCGGAAACTCCAACAATAGCAATGTGATCAAGAAACATCTCACATATATAACCTTATCAGAGGGAATATAGGCCGAACGGAAATATCTACCAAACGCATCTAATAGGTGTTTTTTGTCGATGTATAGAACTTTAAGTTGGTATTACTGTTCAAGATGGCGACCGATTTAATAGCTGTCAAGTGATTTATTCTCAGTTTGGTTTGGCAATTCATCAAACGATCATCAAGTAAGGCGTAGATTCGTCGAATGGGCCCAAAAGAGATTGCCGTTGTTCCCGATTTTCATAAGCGAATTTTGTTTAGCGATGAAGCGCACTTCTGGTTGAATGGCTACGTCAGCAAACAAAACTGGCGCATTTGGAGCGAAGCTAATCCTCAAGTGTATGTCGAAACACTGTTACGTTCAGAAAAACTGACTGTTTGGTGCGCTTTATGGGCTGGTGGAATCATTGTTCCGTACTTCTTCAAAAACGATGATGGCCAGAAAGTTACAGTCAATGGTGATTGGTATAGAGCTATGATTACTAACTATTTCATTCCTAAATTGAATATCCATGATGTCCAGGAATGTGGTTTCAACAAGACCGCGCAACATGTCACACAGCTCGTGCCACAATCGATTTATTGAAAGACACGTTTGGTGACCGCCTAATTTCACGTTTTGACACCGCTAGACTACTTTCTGTGGAGCTATGTAAAGTCATTGGTCTATGCGGATAAGCCACAAACGCTTGACCATTTGGAAGACAACATTCGCCGTGTTATTGCCGATATACGGCCACAAATGTTGGAAAATGTCATCGAAAATTGGACGTCTAGATTGGACTACATCTGCTCCAGCCGTGGAGGTCATACACCAGAAATCATATTTAAAATGTAATGCCACAAATTATCTTTAGGATAAATAAAATTCATTTCAATCGAATAATCCATCGTTGTTTTATTCCAACTTAAAGTTCTATACATCGAAAAAAAAACACACCTCTTACTATAGCTTGGGATTCCTTAAAAGATTCACCGCCACAAGAAATGTGCCAGGTTATATCTGAAAAATGTTAAATAAGAACATAGAGAGATCCTAAAACCCTAAAATTCTTCCCTTCAAACCCTCAGCCAACGAAAAGCGCGTTTACATTTTGCATAGAAATGGGTGCAATGTTTCCTGGTACGAGGTCAAGTTTCGCCAAAAAACTGGCACACCTTCGCAGGTAATTTTTCCCCTTAATATATCTTAATGTCATGAAATGTCTTCCGGGGAAAACTAGCAAGAGTACCAAGCAGGACTTAATGACACAAAAAATAATTCTCGAAATGGAAATTGTAGAGCAGACCTTCGGCCTACGTGTCTTTGTGTTTGCTTCTAAAAAGGTGAAGCCTTGAATTTAATGGATGAATCGATAGGGTCACCAGTAATAAAATAATACGACAGATTTTCTAAAGTTTTATATATTTAGCTACAATTTACATTATTACTACATTTATTCCAACGATAAACTGTTTTGTTTTCACCGACCTCAAAGAAGTTTTTCGATGTCTTCTCAATCTACCTCCTTTTGGTACGTCTTGCCATCAGTCAGACTTTAAAATTTAACACTCCGAAACGGTCTTTTCATATCTGGTAATAGATGATTAATCACTGCGTGAAAGATACGGGAAAGAACCGTTCAAAGATCTTTCGTTTTTCTTGCGGTATTTGGTCTTGCATTCTGCATTAATGGGAGCTTATGCAACTTTCCAGGTCGTTTTTTGACAAGTGCCTGTCGCTGTGATCCGGATAATAAAATTCGATTAATATTCTGCATTAATTGCCAGATAATAAATTAAAATTATCACCTCAAAATCCCAGAAGTCGAAACTGCGCGCGGCTTAAGTGGAAGACATTTCTTCAGGTTCGTGTCATTCTTTCGTCAGTGGTTGTTATTCGTTAGCAAAATTCATCAACATGATGGGCTAACGGCTCTTGAAGTTGACGATAAGTATCAGACCTATTGGGTTTCAATTCTGGTCCCAACAACTCCAAGATGCAAGATGTCATGAAGTTGTCGTGAATCTATCCCTAGGAGCACACTAATTTTCCTTTCTCTTTGAGTAATTCTTCGATCACATTAAAGTTTGTATATTGCATTTATCGACGAGCTTGGACACTCAATGTGTGGATCGCCTTTTATCTATTAACAGTACTTTTGGATTCTGAGCTCATCAAATGTAGACGCTGAATAATTTCTGATATTTACACACCCCAAAAAAATATTGTTCTTTAAGATTTTCTTGCGTCTTTCTAAGCTATATCAGTCGAACACCTAAATCAGACTGAAAAATATTACACTAGACAGTCGCAAACATATCAAGACTTGTCTGGCACAAATAACCTCGCCTATAAGTTCCGGGTAATAATTTCGTACTGATACAGTATCAACATTAATTATCAAATATAAGCAATCCAGTGGGGATACGTCGACTTGAAACTGTAACGTATTTAATTGACACTTGTCTTTACTCCAGTACTTGGGTCGCTGATGCTACGTCACGGTAGGTTCGAGCCTAAATATACCGAGTGTCGTGGATTAGCAGTAAATTCTGCGCGACAACGAGACGTTTCGCGCGTAAATCCATTTAAGAAGCCCGTGAATCAATCAGTTTCGGCGTTCATCCTCCCGAAACGTCACGGTCGTCGTCTAACACGTGTAGAGCACGTCTCAACACCTCTTAAAAACCTATTTTCGACGCGGTGCCGACGCGCCGAGGCGCTGGATTACCCAGCGTCGGAAAATATTCAGACAGCTGTTTGGTATTAGTCCGTCTTCTCTGGGGCCGTTACGGCCCTGACGATCGGGGCTTTAATCAAACCAATACGGAGATCGGCAATAAACGCCTCGTTCGGTCTGTACGGATTACCTGATTTATCTTCGGCGCTTAAACCGTTTTGTGTCCACAGAACGGCTATTAGTAATAGATATCTATTGTCCGCGCGAGAGTCTATTCATTGGGTAATTATGCGGACCGGGTTAGACTAGGCGTGACGAATGTGGTGGTAAGGTGCTGGACACTGTCGAAAGACGAGAAACTGTAATGGATATGCAGCCAACATCCTATTCTAGACGTAGTAAGGAACCGTCACCAAATTCTAATAAGATTGAAACTGGAAGATTGTTAATACAATCGCTTCTCTTTTCCAACTGTTGAGCTACTCAGGTACTGCCGAAGCCTTAAACAACTCTTAAAATTTTCAAAGTATAGTATTACATCTCTCATTGAGCCAGCAGGCTAATAATTATATGAATAGCGACCTAACTCGAGTTGGTCATGAATCAGTAAAACAGTCTTAAGCTAAAATCGTAACAAGACGTCAGCGTTGGTGTTTTTGATATGGTCATCTTAAAATTGGTTTTACAATAGATCAAAAGTTTAAATTTTCAGTACATAACACACTGAAATTACGATTAGCATTTTCCATTCAAAAATCTTTATACTCACACAGACACTATTTAAAGCAGGATCTAAAAATAATGCTCTATGATTCTTTGTCTTTCACACACACTGTGTGGATTCTTAGAATTCCAAAAGTAAAGAAAAGTTTCTGTTTGAGATAAAACAAACAACCTCAGTATCTGTATCCAGCACCAGCACGCCTTCGTATACGCAGTTCAATTAAAATTTTCAGGTGGTGGTGGCAGAAGTAGCGCAACTTTAATTAATATATTGACGGTTCCAAACATGATTATCAAAGAATTCCTTGTATACATAACCGCTGCCGCCGATGCTGGTATGGGATAGTCGTACATAATTGTGACTTTCTCTTTACCATTAACCACTACGTCTATGGCTTCTTCTAATTCACACTCGATTATGTTTCCACAGTTCAAAAAGTTCTGACAAGCGTACTTTGTTATGCTTTTTATCAACATATACAGTTTCACTCTTTTCTTTGTAGGGTCTACATTTGTCACTCCTTATTATTCTCTGCTCCACATATCTTGTTCTGAGGGCTTGTGCTTGACCGGCAGTAAGCAGTACTTGTGACTCAGTTTTCATTGTGTCTGCTGCATATTGCTAAACAATTGATCTGTGCATCGGTTTAGTTTTCCAGTTGGTCAGGGTGTGGTTCAATCGAAGTTTATAAAGGGATATTTGGAAGTTCTGGGATTAGATCTCCCCCGGGTTGGCATTTCTGTGCTAGCTAGAGACTTTACTTTTCCATCTTGGATGGCGATTTTGTAGAAGGCGAATGCAACCATACACCAAGCACAATTAAAAGAAGTGAGACGACCATCGGATATTTTTTATAGCAGACTTCTGTGGTTTGTGTATATAGCAGCAAAATTTCAATTCGAACTATTGTCGTGCATTATACGATGAAGATAATGAATACGACAAAAAGCGATCGCAGAAGCCTATCATTACGGTAAGTAAAACATCGACGTTACACCACAAAGAACACACAAATTACCTCACGGAACCTTTCAGAAAGGTAATATTGTATCTGCCGTAATAACCCAAATTAATTCGCGCAATGAACCGCTTAAAATCGTCCCTTTTCGATATTAATACTCTGCAAGGTCGTGTGAAACGCGCGCCTTCGAGAAATTTTATTATACTTTAATGACTTCATGGTGAATTTTCAACGGAGTTTTTCTGTTGAGCCAGGCGGTGTCGACACTCGTTAGATATCTACAATTCACTGGTTTCGATATTTTTATATTTTCCACACTTTCCCAAGAGATTTGGTTAATTTCCTATTAGAAAAATGTTACTGAAGTTTGCTTCGTTTTTCTTCTCTATTCGTTAAAGACTTCTTCTTATATCTGAAGGAGACCACAAACCTTTAATGTTGGCACACTCCCAATTAGTTCCTGTCCACGTGAAAATATACCTTTAGAGGCTCCAGAGAGTTTGGAAACCTGGATGGAGTTGATGGTCGTCTAAAATTTCAATTTTCATTCTGGACGCGACCAACGACCGGGAAAATTGTATTTTCTCAAATTAATGTCAATTTGGGTACATCAGATTTGTACTGGTTGTGAGAGTAAAGAGTTTGCGGAAAAGATTCTACGCGATCCTACAGAGGTATGGAATTGATGTCTCTTCAGTCGGGCTAATGTAGTTACACGCAGCTGATTCCCCAAGGCACCTACGGGGATTTTGTCTGACCCCAAACTGAGCTTCGAACTGCATTCTGTTCGTCTTTGTGGTAAACTTTCGAAAAAACTATATCTGTTATGTGACCTAACCATCGAGGTAACTTCAAATGTTTCTCAAGCGGGGTATTATTCACTTTTTTAAGGTTTATTTTGTAATTCAATTTTAATCTGGGGACATTTATCACTTGCCGAGCGAGTCTATTCTATCGATGTTGCCTCGTACCATTAAAGGACCTGCTGTATATAAATATTTAAGTATAATAAGTATAGTAAGTATATATTTAAGTGTCCGCGATTACCATCACCAACTGACCTGTAATGTGATACCATTTCCCCGAGAATCAATCAGATCCTAGCTGTGAAGTGGGTATGTTCAGATGTTTAAGGCTCGTTAAACCAGATAAGAACTTTCCTTAAGATATTGGCAGTTCCCAGCACGCCTGTTTTCTGTATTTTAGATGAAAGACGTTTACCGGGAGTTTTTCTCTATACTTCAGTATCTTCTCGGCTTTTTTCCGATAATGTTTTCGTCGATTGGAAGAGAGAGATTAACATGGTTTTACATGTTTTATATGTTTCCCTTATCTGAGGACGTTTCGATGAGACATTGTTCTGTCATCGTACAAAATAGTAACTTTTCTATCATCATTAGTTACTACTTGCTTATGATGGTAATATTTTAGCATTCAGTTTACATTGATAATGTTTGCTCTATCAGTCATTACCACTCAATTGGAAGAATGAATCTTGCTCAAGCTGTATTTTTTCGGTAGTCCAATTAGCCGCTTGGTAGGTACAAGACTACCGCAGCATAAATTCGTTCTGCGTTCGTTTATTTACACGAAAAAGAAATAATAACTCCTAACCTCTCGACTTGTCGGATCTATTATTTACACTTTATAGGTCTCTTAATTTTAGTGGCCGGGGAGCCAGATGTTTTGGCCTATAGACTACTTCAAAAGGCTCGACGCGGAAACGATCTCCAGAGCGATACCAGTAAATAATTTAACTGGCGTTTATCGTGGAAACAAGAACGCTAATGTCACAGCGCGGCGCGTATCGAATCTGGCAAACATAAACTACACCCGCAACCTTTTTCGACAATTTACGACTTTCGGCTTCTATATTTGCTTAGAGCAGAGGGGGTGATTTGTAAGTAGGCGACGTTCTGCGTGGCGAATTGGCCTTTGTTACTTTCGCTTTAAGCCTATACATTCGAAGTTCGTTTACTAATTGCAAGGATTTACAGCAGTGGTAAGACGTCGACAGAAAATAAATCCAACAAATATTAACACGAAAAAACAAAAACTTGTGGTAAAATATTGTGCACAGCCCTGGCAACTATGGGGAACACGTGGTAATTACAGGTAATTAAGAAAGTATAGTGATCATCAGTTGTCAGTGCTGGAATTATAACCACAATTAAATAGTATATTATGCAACAAGTGCGGTAAACGGCATTTGACTCACGAGTTTTTAATAAACGAGTGAGTTAAAAAGTTTACCGAACGTGTTGCAAAATAACACGAATACATTCACTGACATGATTGTCAGAATTGACAAACGTCAAAATTCAAAGCGTGAGAAATATCTCCGAAAACATCAGATTGCTTCCAAATCCGTGCGGTAAAACCCGGAAATGTCCGAAGTGGCTCGGATTCATGGGAAACGAAACTGATGTGGTAAAGTGACGCTTCCCGCATGCTAAAACGGTGGGTAATTAGGTATTTTACAGACGGGAGTAGAAAAAAAATTATGGGGGTAATTAGGATTTGGGCAATTTTGGGGTAATAACTAGTTCAAAACACCTCTGATACTGAAGTGGTACTGTACAACTAGAAAAATATGATGTACTATATGGATGATATATTGGAAAAGTTAACAAATATATATATATATATATATATATATATATATATATATATATATATATATATATATATATATATATATATATATATATATATATATATATATATTATTGGTTGTCAAAACCAAATAGCTAGATTGATTATTTTTATGGTTTTTTAAGTTTTTCCCATATCCCCAATATCGTCTAGATATTTTTTTATGCAGTCGTATTGTAAGAACGAAATGAAAATGATTCTATTGACTACTCCATATTTAGTCGATCATATCACTTTCCTTGTTAACAAGGGTCTTATCTCTGCGATTTTTCCCGACTCCTTGAAGCAAGAAGTTATACCCGTTTCAAAGAAAGAGTGAGTGTCCAAATGGCATTAACGATTGTAGACCAACCAGTTTGTTGCTAACATTCTCAAAGGTTGTTGAAAAAATTTCAGCTAAACAACTTCGTCAGATCCTATGCGAGAACAAAATCCTCTCAGACATTCAATCTGGTTTTCGACCTCTTCACAGCACTACTTCTGCCTTGCTTCATGTTACTGATGATTTATTGAGAGCAGCAGATTCTAAATTAAGCGTTCGACACTTTGGATCATTTCTTTTTCTTAACTAAACTGAAACTGTTCGGGATAAAAGGTACTCCATTATTTTTTTTAGTTTTCTTTGCCAGAAATACCAAAGGTTAGTTATAGGAAATACTCATTCAGATGACATTGCTTTGGAGAGGGGTGCTCCCCAGAAGCGTATTCTGAGACCTATTCTGTTCTCCGTTTATACAGCTGACTTCTCTACTTTTCTTAAATTTTGTAAATCTCATCAATACGCCGATGATACTCAGTTATATTTATTTGTTGCTAGTGAAGGTTTAGATGCCGCCACTAAAATAAATTTATCTGGGGCTCACAACCTCTTTTTGAATGCTAACAAAACGCAGATATTATTTGGAAATGAAGTGTAAAAAACGCCTATTTTAAGATTACGTTAAATGATGAGATTATCTCTCCTTCTTCAGACGGGTGTAAAGGATTATGGTTTGACGGTGACTTGCGGTTTTCTAAGCATGTTGGCTCGGTGTTACAAAAATCCTTCAATAGGTTGAAGACATTGTAAACATTTTCTCAGTAAAGAAGTCAAACTTAAACTCTGTGCTATGTTAGTTTTATCCCATGTCGCTTATTGCAGTATCGTCTATTGGCCAGCTATACTTAATCGAGATAAGGAGAGGCTCCAACAAATTCAGAATGCCTGTATTCGTTTTAGTTACAATCTCAGAAAGTATGACCATATTTCACAGTGCCTCTCAGAATGGGGTTGTCTCAAGCTAGAGGACCGATATAAAGTTCAGTTAGCCAACTTTGTTTTTTTACTAAACTTCAATAAGACCCCGTCATACTTAAGCAATACAGTTAAATTATTTCATCATTCATCATCATTCAAAAAAGCATTAATATTGTTTATTAGGACGGCCAGTATCTAGCAAAAGCGTATTATGATGTGCGTCCACTTCTTATATTTACGATGTATATACGGGTGTGCATTTTGTTGACAATTATGGTGTTGGTGCTGTTGTTCTTATTATTTATTATTATTATTATTAATTAATTATTATTATTATTAATTAATTATTATTATTATTATTATTATTACTTATTTTTAATGTTGTTTGAACTTTGACAGTATCCGGTGGCCTGTTGATGTTATTGTTATTACTTAATCAATAGCAGAATGATCAAATGGTAATGGCAACGGTAACTTTTTGAGATTAGTTGTAATTTCAGTATCTGGTATCTAGTGGAAATCCTTGTGGTAAAGTGGAAGTAATTTTTGATAGAAGGGGTAATTTGGTGCACACAAATTCATTGATTTTCGAAAAAATTTTATAACTAAGACTGGAAATTGGCTGTAAAGTAAGTGGTATTTTTAGAGGTAATTAGGGACAATTTCTGATAGGAAAGGGCACATAATTCCCCTGGTCCGCTAATAACTTTTAGTCCATTCAACAGAGCATAAATGTTTTGGTAACCGGTATCGAAAATATTTGGAAAAATCCGTCCTTTCTTTCACCTTAAAATTTTCAGGACAACCCGTATTATCCACGCAAAAAAAAATTAAACGCTCCTAACAGGGCGATAAGGAAAAATTATATATGAAATATACAAATTGGATAATAACGCAGTCCATTACGTTTAAGGTCTACGGTAATGCATTAATCATTTTCGAATTAGGGAAATTTATGTAAAACGCAGGTGACAATGTGTCTGTTGATGTTTAATGAACGCCTCGTTACATATGTAACGTTTTGCTGTATTAATTATTATCATATCGCAAATTAATGCCCCGCACATAAATTTACATTCGCTAATTCTATGTGTGTGCGAGTTGCCAGCGCGCTTAAGCCCTCCAGTTGTTCGCGTGTAACGGATAATACCAGACCGCATCTTGGCACTTGCGCAATGCCTATACTTAATCGTTGTTCCTTCTTTTTCCTTTGTCCGTATGACCGGAAATCGTCTACGCGGAAAATTGTCTCTGTTCGTCCCGGAGAAGGAGAAGGCATTTGCCGAAACGTCGAAAGATGAAACGAAGGGGGACCATTAAACTACTGTGTTAGCAAATGCTTTCTTGGCCGGTTATTAATAAGAAGTAATTAAGTAGGCGTGTGTCATAAGCATGGATCTAATAATAATAATAATAATCATGACACAAAAGTAAAAGAAAAGATACATAAATATTTTCCTGGAGGCTACAGACCGCACAAGTCATTTCTGCCAAGCGACTCGTCATGGAAACTTAAAAAAATGGATTACAAACGAAATAACTTAAGACGCATACCAGATTCTATTGAATCGAATTGTATCGAATGCCTTTAAAAAGACTAAAGGAACTAAATGATCAAATTATATAAGCAATACGTCTATTAAAACAATTAAGGAACCAAATCTTCTATGAGAACTACAATAGGAGGCATGGAAGTCATCGAAATTCTAGTTGAACAAATCGTCAAAGACAATCTGAGACGGAGGGCAATAAATACCTACTGTTGATTGGAGCCTATCAGTTTACTCAGTGCTAACACTGAGTAAACTTTGACTTGACCAGTTCGAACGAAGTCTAAAATGGCGGACCGCTAAATACGCGAGTCGCCGCGGCGGTCCCCCGGCTCAAATGGCGACACGGGCCAGATTAAGATCGGTCCACGCATATCGCCCACATAACTTTCGCGGTCTCCCTTTGATTCTGATACAATTAGCGAGAGATACGAAGAGAAGTCGGTGCCCGCACCATCGCTGATCTGGACTGGTCTATATTTGCTTCATCAGCCTTGCTTTCTCTATGAAGTGTCTTTTGTTTGGCCATGATTGTGATACGTATGAGACCATCTTTTGTTCACGGATCATCTAAAGTAAGTAAGCTAAGAGGCGATATCACCACGCAGATGAATAAGTCTTAGATCGACAAATCAACAATGAAGGAATATGACATCACATGAAGCTGGTTTTTCAGAAAACCAGGAAATATTTGCGCGAAGGAGTCAACAATCTACTAGTCTCAGATTGTAAATTGAGTCACGGTGATTTGGAAACCTGAGCATAATGGAGTGCCACCTTAATGGCTGTACGCCGAGATGTGGTCGTTTCGTTGCATATACCAGATCCGAAATTTTAAAATTACCACAGCGCGCTTAAGCCCTCCAGTTCGCGTGTAAGGGATAATACCAGACCGCATCTTGGCACTTGCGCAATGCCTATACTTAATCGTTCTTCCTTCTTTTTCCTTTGTCCGTATGACCGGAAATCGTCAACGCGGAAAACTGTCTCTGTTCGTCCCGGAGAAAGCGATGCATTTGCCGAAACATCGAAACATGAAATGAAGGGAGACCATTAAACTACTGTGTTAGCAAATGCTGTTTTGGCCGAAGTGTGGTTAATAAGAAGTAATTAAGTGGGCGTGTGTCATAAGCATGGATCTAATAATAATAATAATAATAATAATAATAATAATAACGGACACAAAAGTAAAATAAAAGATACATAAATATTTTCCTGGAGGCTACAGACCGCACAAGTTATTTCTGCCATGGGACTGGGTACCTAAAAACTTGAAAATGAATTTATGAAAAGTGGGTATCTCAGAAAAAACTCATAATAGAGACCTACGAGAATAGTTAGGTCGTTTCTGAACACGCATACATCTAACACTGCAAAATATATAAGAAATACCTGTCTAAGTTTGACCTAAGTGTTGCTTTTGGCTACTCTGCTGAACCAAACAAAGACAAACATGATTTTAAAAAATCCCTTCTGTTTTTCTATTGCTTTCTCTATTTTTTTATATATGTCTATATGTCTTTTGTTGGGCCATGATTACGATACGGATGAGAGCAACTTTTGTTCATGGATCATCTAAAGTATGTAAACTAAGAGGCGATATCACCACGTAGTTGAATAAGCTTAGATTGACAAATCAACAATGAAGGAGAAGAACATCACATGAAGCCTGCATTTCAGAAAACCAGGAAATATTTGCGCGAAGGAGTCAACAATCCACTAGCTTCAGATTGTGGTCGTTTCGATGCATATACCAGCTCAGAAATTTTAAAATTACTACAAGCACTGCAAACGATGTAAAAGCCATTTAAAATTTCTACCAGCGTATTCGGACGAAACCTCCTAGCGTCCTTCGGACTTCGGGTATGAATTACCCCAACAAGCGTAAGCGGCAAACGAGCGTAGTTCTCGTCGGGTCGCGGAAGAATAACGCATTCTTCCCGAGGCTGTATCAGATAAGAACCGCGCCGTAAAATCCTCCTCAATCGCCGACTATACGTAAAACCTTTAATTAAGTTCGCAATTAGCGTCTTTTGTGCGGGCCGCTAATTAACGGCAACGTTGTCGCGACATCGTCCCCTCGCGGCGGGGGATGATCGCTTCCGCGAAACTCTGCAAGTTAACCCGGTCGTTTTCAAACTCGCTAGGGATTAAATCAGCGGAGGACACCATCTTTGCGGGAAAGATCGAAACATACCCTCCTTTAAGATACCCTGCTGATAGATATGGGAGGTCGTATGTAGGAGCTGTGTTTAAAAGAAAAGGCAACTGCTATGCACCTCCTAACCAATTGCACACCGAGAGGACTCAGTCCCGTGAAAGAAGTACAGTAATTTCTTGGAGTGCAGCATTTCATGGAGGAGAGAGTGATGCGCGTCAGTAACGCAGTCAGGACGGAAACGTTCTTCGTTGTTCCCCAATGTCAACCCTAAACAAGTTCACCCGTATCCTCTTTACACACGACGCCGAAAACTTCTCTAGCAAACCTTGACACCCGATGTGTTACATGTCGAAGTGATCGATGTCGGTCTCATCGTGACAGTATATAGCGCGCGCGCGCACGTATGCGTGTGTGTGTGTATATGCCGTCGGCTTTTTTCGCATTCAGGCGCGACATGCAAATGCACTTAGGATGCGACAGGACGTCAGGGATGCACTGTAAACTTATGCAACACGTGCGACCGGGCCCAAAATCTCCCAGACCGGCCAGCAGACTTTTTTTGCCTCGCTTGTTCGGTCCGTTGCATTTAATTCAATTAAGAGAGGTTTCCGTCGACACCCTCGCGCGTACACGCACTGCGTGCGGAGTAGATTGCAAAAAAAAAAGGGCAAGACCGTTACATTCCGCTATACAGAGTTTCGTGTTTTCTATCCTACCGCCTGTGTCGATTTCGTTAAAATTAGCTGTTATCGTTAAGTAAACACGCATATGCCGCAAACAATCTTCCTTTCATCCTGATAAGTACGACGCACAAAAGGAGAAAATACTGTCTGAAAGCCTATAAAGAAGCAATCGCGTAACTGAGATTCCTAATCTCCCACGCCTCCGTAGGCACCCTTCAGCATTGTCAAATGTGGCCAAGAATAAATTGGTCATTCCAGACAGTCAGCTGATTGTAAGCAGAACAGCGAAGCTCGTCACAATATGTAGACAAACTGCAGATCACATATGACAAAAAGATTTAAATGCCGATAAAACTTCAGATTGCATCGTTACTAAGAAGTTAATTTGTGAGAGTTTACATGGGCAATCTATCAAATTATTCAATACTTTATAAATTAAATGAGATCTACCACCAAGAATTGGACGTCGGTAGCTAGCCATTCAGAATTACAATTTCACAGTGAAGTATCACCCAAGGAGTAGGACCAGTCAAGCCTTAAGTAAAAATCCAGTTAAACTATCGACATATTTCAAAAGGAAGGAAAGGAATTGACTAAAGAGAATCAATAATATAGGGTCTATCGATGAAATCATTTTTATCACCATGACCTCGTTGGATATTTTTGTGTAGATAAAACGCTGTCATCAATTCTAAATTTTCGTGATCATCAAATGCGCAAATAGGTCAAGAAGTATATTGACTGTTTTTTGAGTTGGCAGTTGAACAAACAATCAGAAGGAAAACAACACTGCACATAGATCATCTACAACATATTATATTATGCAAGAATTGCGGTAAACGGCATTTGACTCACGAGTTTCATAAACAAGTGACTTAAAAAGTTAACCGAACGTGTTGCATACTATACTTTTTCTACGACCGTTAGTTTTTGGGTATATTTTCGCAAAACAACAAGAATACATTCACTGACATGACCGTCACAATTGACAAACGTCAAAATTCAAGGCGTGGGAAATATCTCCGGAAACATCCGATTGCTTTCAAACTAGTGCGGTAAAATCCCGGAATTGTGTAGAAAAAATCATTTATGTAGATGCTTTCACCAAATATACTATTATAAAAGCCGTCAAGGAGATATGTGCTGACATTTTTAAGGGAAATATTTGATAACTTTGATATAATTTTTCAAAGAAATTTCAACAATCTACTGTTACACTTTTTATAAAACTTCTGAATTCCTCCTGCGTCGGTTTTTGTTGAGTCGAACTAACTAACGTTTCGCCAAGCTTCTTCAGAGCTTTCAGTTTCAGTAAAGCTCTGAAGATTGGAGAAACGTTAGCTAGTTCGACTCAACAAAAACTGACGCAGGAGGAATCCAGAAGTTATATTAAAAAAATCTTCTCAAGTCGAGAAATTCAACAGCAACATATTTAGCGGATCCCAGTTCATCAATTAATGAAAAAGATAAATGGGATGAACGGATAAGTCAAGTTAAATGTGGCTTGAACAACACTGCAAATGAAATGAAAAATGGCCAAATAAAATGAACTAGAACGTCCGAACCCGAACGGCGATCCTGGCGAGCGTTGAACGAAATATTTTGGGTGTAACAAGGCCGCCGATGTCCGTTTAATCACCGCGACACCGTGTTGGCAATAAATTAAAAAAAAAAAGATAAACAAAAGGACGCTATGTCATTGGTGACCCGTACCTTTTCGTTGTTTCAGTGGGGACATGCATCAAATCCCACGCGTGGACGTGTTTTTGTACAGAATATTTGAGGACCGCTATAGCTGTCTTTATCTTGTTGGATACAAGTCAAGATGAATTTAGTTCACGGCAAAGTTGATGAAAGATTGAAAATGAACAAAGATAATGTCTGAATAGAGATAATTCAAAACATGTATTCAGAATGTTTTCCGTGATTCTTAAAAAAAACTCTTCAAAACTGTCGATACTTAGACATTCACCGAGCCTATTAATCCTAACTTTCAGTCTACATCTGACAAATGCATCATCGAGGAGACCGAGATCTGGATTTCTCTCTTTACGACCAAGATGCCACTATCTGTACCGTAATTATTCAGAATACAACCTAAACCAAGCAAGCAAACAAGCTCAAGTAATTGAGGGTCAAGAGTTATCGCACTAAAGAAAAGATTGGTCCTAAACGACGTCACCTGTTGGACAGCAATCAGTCGCGTGGACCACCTTGCGGTCGCTCTCTCTTTCTGGAATGAAACGGACGTCGATAAGCACGCGCGACGTACAGATGTCAAATTTAAGCCGGACCGAATAGCGATTTGCATCGGAATCCGAGTGCGAGCTGCAATTTGCTCCTCGTGAAGCCTCGAAACAGATATCATTTCAAATTTTAATTGGAACAGCTGCCGATCACCGATATTTGTTTTTACACCACTCATTACGCTCTTTTTTTTTAATTCTTCGGTTCCCGCCCGAATATGTTAATAACCTCTTTCGTTTGAAATCGTTATTTTAATTGGGCCGTCGTTGATTTTAAATGAAGGGAATGTATTTTGCGGCTAAACTTTTAAGCACGGAAGGCGGCGGTGCATGATGTCGAACTCACATCCTGTAGAAAAATCGGTCGTTAAAGCACTTGCGCTTTTGTTCATCTTCTGCAGCTCTTGTCCTTAACGGAAGAATTGCTTGCTGAAGTTGTAGGGCATTAAGTTTTTCTATTATTTCTTCTGATGCAATATTCATTCCATCCAGTGCATTCTTCTGATCCTAGAAGAATGAGCGTTGTGTATTGCAACTAAAGTACTGGTCCGTCATGTGGAGTCATTAATGTGAATTTGAGGACAAATGGTTGCGTAGAATAAGATTTTTAGGGAAAATCTCAGAGCAACCTACGCGTGTGCCAGCTATAATTATTTGGAGCTAAGAAGAATGGCAACTTTAGCAATGCAGCTAAAACGTTTTGTTCTTAAGCAACTGTTTACTATTTCTTTTAGTTATAAGTTCAGAATAAATAAGACCCTGTAGCGTACTACTTCCTATTGGATTACGGTCAGTTGTGTTGAATAGATTTTTCTTTTATATTTTCTAAAACGCTCTCGTTATTATAAGGTCTGTTCATAGATATAAGAAAGTGACCAATTGCTTTTGAATGGGATTATCCAAGGATGGTCATTAACATACAATGCAACAAGATTATTACCTAAAGTTTCGGAATTTAAATTCAGGTAAAATTGTGGTCCGTAATAGAAAATAATTTTATACCTACCTGTGTTTAATATTCTTTGGTGTGTTGAATCGTGTGCGAATTATGTAAAATATGTGCGAGTCTCAGGAGATGCTCCCGCCCAAATGTAGAGAACACTATTCCATTCAGACTAAGGACGTTATAAACAATGTTTATTTGACTCTCAATAAACGTGGTGCCAGTAAGCAAGCATCTTTAGAAGAAACGGCTACATTGACGAAAATTCCAACATCAACTGTATGGAAAATTGCGAATAATCCCATTTCAGCGAGGAAAAAAAGAAGCGATGCCGACATTTCCTCAAGTGTAGATGAAAGTGATCAAGATATAATACGGCTCAAAATTTACCAGTTATACGAGGAACAAAGCGTGCCTACATTAGATATCTTAATTAGGAGGCTTGAAAAAGATAACACCGGTGTTAAATGTGGCAGAACTACCTGATATATTATGTGAATAATGTTAAGTAATTTAAGTAGGTTATAAAAATAATGTGTAATTTTATTTTAGATTTAAACATAAATAAATATTGTTTACTTCATATTTTTCCTAACAAAACCCCAAATAATTAAATTCTAAGCAAAGTACGGACCTGTTCGGCCATATTTCATTATTACAGCTTGTCCGGGTCTTTCCTTAATTCGTATCAGTTGGTCACTTTCTTATATTTATGAACAGACTATACCAATTGTAGGGTGGCATTGCTTCGTATTAAATGATGGTGACTTACTTGGACTAGATTTTCAGAAATGATTTCCTTCATTTATTGTTCTACGATGCTTCAGGCGTACTATCATAATCATTCTGACATTAGAGGAAACAAGGCAGGATGTCGGTGAGTTTTGTTGAATAAATTTTCAAACCCTTTTTTTATTTCTTCTGCAATGCCCTCGTCTTTCTATTAGAATCCATCAGAACACATAAGAAAGAAAACAGTTACTAATTGTGGGATGCTATTGCTTTATATTAGATGACGGTGGGTTGCCTAGATTCAACAGAAGTGTTATTTACTGACGTGTGATGCATTGGTTTCTACTAGATATGCGTTGAATAGATTTTCAAGAAGCTTTTATTTCTTCTACCACGCGTTCGTTATCTTGGTGGTGAGTTCCGCAGACGTGACGTTTATTTCTCAACGCTCGCGTCTGGGTACTATCGCGATTGTGAGCTTCGGAAATAGGAAGAACTCGGCTCCAGGCGAGGGTACGCACCGTCGATAACCGAACTCGCGTTTCCAAATCTCAATAAATCACCGATAACCGAGCTCCGACGACTCCTTCCTTATGACGTTTAATTACAACACCGATAGGCAATTATTAAGCGTTTAATTTACGAGCAGCGGAACCGACTCGGTCGAGCTTCTGTGTGCAAAGAAGACCGGCGGTCCCACGGACGAGAGCGGTACCGTACCCGCCCTCCGTGCCCCAGAATGTGATTTACGACACGAATTATTATCGAATCACAATCGAAACCGAGGGGCGTAACGTTATTATTTCAGAAAAAGCAAACATGATTAAGCGGTAGACGGACCGGCGCGGAAGAAAAAGCGAAAAAAAAAAAAAACAAGAACCGGAGATAATTTAATGAGTTGTCCCGAGCGCGCGTGTTCCGATTCCTACGCGAGAGAGAAACAGAGAGATAGAGGGAGAGAGAGAGATATGGTTGCCAGCGGTATAGAGATTTATGTGAGAGACTGGGACTCCGGTACGACCGTTGGGGATGGAAAAAATACGATTTCTAGTTTACCTAATTACTAGGTGCTCGCTACTATTTACTCGGTTTTAATTTATTGGTCGATTGCGGACCCACCGAACGGAATGGAGTATCGGATTGCCTACACGGTAGCTCGCCTCACCAAACTTTGCCTTGTTAAGGCGCTCGTTCATATCAAGTACATTTATATACTCAATATCATTTTCCTTAACAGTATATTATTTCATTAGTTGGAATGAGTGAACAACACAAAATTGATGCTACGGAAATGTATTGTTGGAGGAAATTATTAAACATTTCATGGACACAAGACCGGACTAATGACTCCATATTGAAACAACGAAACGTCAAACAAGGATTGTCTAGCCATTACGACATGTAATGTCATTCAGGGAAAAGTCGAAGGAAAAAGAAACCGTGGCCGCTCACCGACAAAATGGATCGAACAATTAATAAAACCTACGGGGATGACCATGCATACTCTCATCACCGAAGCCCAGGACCGTGAGAAATGGAAGACTCTAGTGAACGACGTCGCATTAGCCGCTGCATCCTCACAAGACGATACAGACTGAAGAGAGAATTTCAATGGACTCTTGCACCTCCTCAGCAAATTTTTATCTATCTTCTTGTAGGTTACGTGCAGGAAAAGAGTTGAGCAGAAGAATCTTAGCAAATACGCAGAATGAGGCATACAGATAACCGAGCTTCTATTTCCAGATCAACAATAATGCATACAGACTCCTAGTCAGTTGAACCTGCAATATAAACTTTGATGTTTGACGACGTTCCTTCAATAGCTGTTTCAATTACATCTTTGTACCCCAATCAAGAATATCTTGAATGAGCTGAAGTAGAAGGTTGTTCGTCGCGAGTGAGCAAAAGCAGATTCATCGAAATTATTGAAACAGATACACAGATGACTAAGCATAAATTTCCAAAAGAACGATGATTCCATAGAAGCTCGTTAATATCATGCGTTGCTTCAATAGATCTTTTTTACCTCAAAACCTATGGATGAGTCGAGGCGAAGGCAATAAGCTGATAAGAGGAGGAGTTAACAGACTCTACGTTCATGAAAAAAAATGACGAAGTGCAACTATAGAAGGATAATTGATGTTGTTTTTGAACTTAAGTTTGCCGCCAAGCTACTTGGAATACGTGGCTGGATTCTAAGGTCGCTGACCAATCTTGGATTAAGATGATGTCACCCATAGGCTACAAACGCATGTTCTTGACTAGTAAAAGTTGACAAATGGACGTTAAATTGAACATAAATCAACTGAGAGCGTTAGTGATAGTTCTTGTTCTTTTCTATTACGCGCACTAGACGTTTTTGATCCGCCGTGTAGTAGCGACGCGATAGTAAATGCTAAAAAACATAAACCCTTGCGTGCGGTACAAGTCATTCATCAAGATCGCCTCGGAACAAGAGAAACTACACGTTTCCCTATCAGTTCCCACACCGCGTAACAAAAAAGTACACATGTATAAATTAATACCAACCCGGCCCAAACTACTACGCCCGTCCCTTATACTCCCATGTTTCTAATGAAGGATAAACGGGCTTCGGTAACCGAATCCGGAACACATGCACTTAATTAGGCGTGATCGTAGGACTTTTAGCGTCTTCTCGAATATCACCAAAACGCAAGGGAGGGGGTTGGTGTTGCGACGTCGCTTTTTAGGCGCCTCTCAGCGGGACAGGTGTCGTTTTAAGGGTCCAACCGAACATCCGTTTAAACGAATCCGACCAATTAAGAAGTTCGGAATTTTTTCGAGAGAAATGTGCGACGATGCAAGCTATTTAAATTATCGTTTGGATGTTTGTTCAGAAAAACATAATAATCGTTATAATAATTCGAGTAGGTGGTGAGCAGGCATCGAAAACAAAAATTATAGTCTATTATTCTAATTCGAACATGTTTGCTAAGTTTAATTAAACGGACTTACGACTGATGGTTTCCAATTTAGTTAATGACATATAATTACAACCGGATGTATAAACAAATAAAACTTAAAATTTGAAACTTGGGCAGGTTCAATGCATTAATAATATTTCAATTTGCACCCGATATAAAACAACGTTGTTCCCATCCCTGTTCTTAGCGAATGATTTGCTTCAAGTAATAGTTCATAAAATTGATAACAGTATCCAATTCAGTTGCGAAATTCCTTCCTTCATAACTACAGCTGATGTTGCTTGCATTCAGAATTAAAAGAATGGTCTTGTAGGAAGTTTATTTCAAACAATCAACAAAAAATAATTGCCTTAATAGTCTCACTAATTAAGTAAAGGAAAAGCTAGTACAAATGAAATTAGAACAAAAAATGTTCAGACTCTCACAGTTTTTAATACTTTATGAGAACTGTTTCGGCGACAACGTGCACAAATACAAAATATGACTAGATTTCGACACATATATAAAAACATGTAGTAATAGATTTTTTTTCTACTCCCGTCTGTAAAATACCAAAATTACACACCGATCTAGCGTGCGGGAAGCGTCACTTTACTACGTCAGTTTCATTTCCCACGAATCTGAGCCACTTCGGGCATTTTCGGAATTTTGCCGTACGAATTTGGAAGCAATCGGATGATTTCGGAGATATTTCCCACACTTTGAATTTTGACGTTTGTCAATTCTGACGGTCATGTCAGTGAATGTAGTCGTGTTGTTTTGCGAAAATGTGCCCAAAAACTAACGGTCGTAGAAAAAGTATAGTATGCAACACGCTCAATAAACTTTTTAAGTCATAAACTCGTGAGTCAAATGCCGTTTACGGCACTTGTTGCATAATATACTATTTAATTACTGGTATAGGGTTATAAATTTAAATTTAACAACGAAGACACATTTAAATCCATTTGGTCATTAAGTAATAAATTCGAATGTCTCATTTTGTTAATCTCCATAGCTTCCAACAAATTTAGTTTTTTGTTTTTTGAATGATTATGTAAAATGTCAAAATTATCGTCGAAGTTGTGCATTTCTGAATTTCAATGAATGGCATAGTTAGAATCCGAACTTTTATTTTTATACGCCCTTTTATGTTTGTTAATGCGTTACTTAAATGTTCTACCTGTTTGTCCGATTTAAATTTTGGGACAAGATCCACATTTCAACTTGCAGACTCCAGATTTTTAAGTTTTTCGTAATTTAGTATTATTGCTTTTTAAAAAAGTCCTATGGCGTGGTCAGTTTTAAAAGCAATATTAATACCAAATTTAGATCGATGTTTCGATAGATGTTTGTTTTATAATATTTAATTCTTTTTCAAAATTTTAATAAAAGTATAAAAGGCAGACATTTTGTGTGTGTAAGGGTGATTTGAGTTATTATGTATTTATTGTGTCCGTGTGCATCGTAAATGGAAAAATCTAACTTGTTCTGTAGTTTAGTTGTAGTTAAGTTCAGAAAGTTTAGGGATTTATCTTGTTTCGTCTCTAGGGTGAATTTTATGCGATTATGTATCGGGTTAATATGATTCAAAAAAGACTGCTGTTGTCGTTCCGTTCCAGTGAAACAAGAAAAAACGTAATCTACGTATCTATAGCACCAGAGACATCTTTTACTCAGATGATGTTTATGTATGATATTTTCTAAATCGTCCATGAAAATTTCTGCAGGTAGTGACTATAATTAATCCTTCTTTAGCAATATAAAATTGGCATTAAATTGAAAATAATTTTGGTCCAAAAAAACTATTACACTATCTAGCAAGTCTTGTTTTATGATAGGGTTAACTTGTCTCTGCGTGAGAATAGTCCAAGAAAAGCCTGTACTTAGTTCAAAGAAATGTAGATTAACATCAACATTAAGGGTGAGGAGACTAAAGAAACAGGTTATTTGGCATATTTAATCACATTTCAGGTAGTACTAGTCCATAAAATTGATAGCAGTATTGATAGTATATTCCAAAAGTCTTCAAGCCTTCAATCTTGTCCTCCTCAACATCAATTTAATGTATAATTTTTTTATATTAAATTGGTGTGGAGGAAGACAAGATTTTATCTTTTGTTCTGGAAGACTGTAACCATTTCTTTATAATTTAATTGAGAAATTATTTCTATCATAACTAGACCTGATGTTCCTTCCAACTGAATTGAGTTTGGGTATTAGCGTTACAGGTTGCTGAAAACCGTGTACAGGGTTATTTAATGTACGCTATAGAGGATAATCGTAAATAAAATGTTGCTCTCTACTACTCTTACTATAACGGAAGGATCGAACACGCGTTATTCGACAAATAAAACATCGTGGACTCCGTTACAATGTAACTTGCCTCGGGTTATAACTTTTTTTTGCCAAGCTGGCGACATTGTTTTCGAAAGGCGCGCGCGTTGTCCGCGAATTTGTTAAACGACATTTTCCTCTGACGGGGACACGTCACCTCGCCCCGCGTACACGCGCCATGATAAAGCTGCGTGTTTACAACGGTTCGGCGCAGATGATTGAAAACGCGGCGTGTTTCGTGAGTCCACAAATAACCCGCGCGTCTCGCTGACGTAATTAATTTCTAATATTGTCGTTTTTCGGGGTGGTCCGCGCCGTCCGACGCCGTCACTGGGCGAAACGGTGTGGGATTGGCTCGGGTTATGAATCAATTGGACGTGAACCAGATACTTACTACAAGGCTCGGGGTATTTTTGTTGATCGGGTCTTATTTCCGCCGATACACAGGGTGCGTCAATACTGAAATTCCTGAGCTCACTTAAACAAAAAACAAAGTTATAATTGACAGATTTTTTTTAAATATAGTCAGTGTAGCGGAATGCAGCACATTCAATTCAACTATTTTAATTAAGACCCCAATGCAGAACTCCTTATACATCATCCACTACAAATATTCACGAGAAAAATATCAGTGGGGTAAAGTCTGTTCATAGATATAAGAAAGTGACTAACTGATACGAATTAAGGAAAGACCCGGCAAGATGTAAGAATGAAATATGGCCGACCAGGTCCGTACTTTGCTTAGAATTAAATTATTTGGGGTTTTGTTAGGAAATATACTAAACAATGTTTATTTATTTATGTATGTATGTTTAAATCTAAAATAAAATTACAAATTGTTTTTAATACCTACTTAAATTACTTGAAATTATTCACATAATCAGTCAGTATCACTATCGCTATCATCGCCTGTTCTAATTATTATTTGTTCTATATTATTTGCAATATGGATATACGATTGTTCTGCTTTTTCTATATGTTTAGCAGAATTTGCCCAACTTTGTGGAGGGATGTTAAAAACTTCGGTTTCTACAAGTTGGAAGACATTGGAGTTAACACGGAGAAAAACATTGTTACGACGAATGGCAGATTTCAGTTGGTGCCAAACATGTTCAATGGGATTAAATATACAGTGGTAAGATACCTTAAAACTATATACCCTAGATTTTTTGGATAATTATCACAGACGTATTCCTTTTGTAGGTTCAAGCTTTGTAGAACCTCAATTAATTGCTTTTTGGTGAAATCTTCGTGAAAATAAATGTCGTTGGTATACATGTAGTTTTGGATTGTTGCTTTTGTGTCACATGAGGAAGGGGTTTTAGTCAACTGTCTAGTGTGATAACTTGCATTATCCATTACAATTACGCTATTAGGAGGAATGTTTGGAACTAGTTTGTTTTTAAACCAACTTTCTTCATGGTAATCCAGAGAAGAATCTTTAATATTTTTCGCAGACAGAGAAAGTTCATTTGGAATCCAACCATTTTTAGAGCCAGCATGCAAAATAGTTATTCTTTTACCTCTTGATGGCGCGTTTGTTTTCCACTTATCAGTTGAGTCAACCCAACCCTTTTCCGAGGTATGATAAGTGTCGAACCAGGTTTCATCCAAGTAAATAATTGGCCTTTGTTCTTTTCCGTAAATCATAATTTTTTCTAGATATTCCCGTCGCCATTTCTTGCTTCTGCTTGCCTTTTGTCATTTTTTTTAAATCTAAACCCCAGGGGTTGAATACACTTCCACAAGGTAGTTCTGCCACATTTAACACCGGTTTTATCTTTTCCAAGCCTCCTAATTAAGATATCTAATGTAGGCAAGCTTTGTTCCTCATATAACTGGTAAATTTTACGCCGTATTATATCTTGATCACTTTCATCTACACTGGAGAAAATATCAGCATCGCTTCTTTTTTTCCTCGCTGAAAAGGGATTATGCACAATTTTCCATACAGTTGATGTTGGAATTTCCGTCAATGTGGTCGTTTCTTCTAAAGATGCTTGCTGGTTGGCACCAAGTTCAATGAGAGTCAAATATACATTGTCTATAACTTCCTTAGTCTCAATAGAATAGTGTTTTCTACATTTGAGCGGGAGCATCTCCTGAGATACACTAGACTCGCACATATTTTGCATAATTCGCACACGATTCAACACACGCTGTATTACACACGAAATAAGAATGATTACTAATAAACTTAAACTAAGTAGTATACCAAACCAAAGAATATTAAACACAGGTAGGCATAAAATTATTTTCTATTACGGAAAACAATTTTACCTGAATCTAAATTCCGAAACTTTAGGTAATAATCTTGTTGCATTGTATGTTAATGACCACCCTTGGATAATCCCATTCAAAACCAATTGGTTACTTTCTTATATCTATGAACAGACCATACCAATAATTTCTTTAATGCGCCGTGCAAACAGCGAACGGACGCCATTGAGTAGTTGAAAATCCCGATGCACCATGCATTTACCAGAAAGGTACAGTGTGTCGCAATTATGGAAGTTACCTGTTGGCTTTTGACACGCTTTGAGCCGGTTCATCTTTTCTGCTCCATGACCTCTTGCGTTTAACATTGTTGTATACAACCCATTTTTCGTCCGCAGTAATAATCCGCTTCAGAAATGGATCATTTTCTTGACGTTTGACGAGCGAATCACACACGTCAACGCGACGACACAAATTTCGCTCCGTAAGGACATGGGGCACCCACACATCGAGCTTCGAGGTTAAGCCCATGCCTTTCAAATGGCCATAAACAGCCGAATTCGACAAATTTAATCTCTCGCCGATCTCTCGTGTGGTTATTAGCCGATTTGCATCAACTAATGCCTTTATCGCATCTTTGTCAGCTACGACCGGCCTTCCAGACCGTGGTGCATATTCGACATCAAAATTGCCGGATCGAAATTTTGCAAACCAGTTCTGGCACTGGCGTACTGTTAACACGCCTTCTCCATACACATCCGTCAATTTTTTTCTCGCTTGGACAGCATTTTTACCTTTTCTGAAGTAAACAAGTAAAATATGACGAAAATGCTGCTTATTGCTCTCCATATTTAAAAGGGCACCAACCAAAAACTACTGCGTAGAATTAATAGAACTTTTTCACACACAAGCCTTGCAATATCAGCTCTCAAGGCATATAATGGTTATGCGGCTTAGATGTGAAGTTGGTTTCGAAAAAACGTAATTAAGTCCTCTGACGGGAAAAAACGAAATGACTTTCCGAACAACCTTATATTATACGGTACTTGAATCCCAACAACTCTGTGGAGAGTGGCACGGCTTATATTCATATTGGGTTTCATCTTCATCAATTGAAATTTTAAGAAATTTAAAAAAGGAAATAAAAAATTTAAATCAAATTGTAAATGACTGGAAATACCGCAGAAAAAAGAGCGTTCCATTTTTCATTTCTGGTTTAACGGTGTACCTCCCTTATTTAATAAATATAGCGTCTTGTAATTTTCGTAGTCCAAAGGTTGCCCTTTTATTTAATGAAAACTGCCAAAAACAGAAATGTCATAGATATAGTAGCTGGTTATGCGTTTCTAATGAAAAGGTGAAAGCTGGACTGGATAAGGCTTTTTGACATAGAATCCATTGGCGCAGTCAGTTTTCTTCTGAAACTTGCAAATTTTGATATACAAACTACACTTGTGTTTTTTAAATTGAACATTTCATACATTTGTTATTTTTGGTTAGTTTGATAATGCACACACACACAAATTGATTTTTCAAAGTTTTGTAATAAATTATGTAATTTATGTAAAAAACTTTATTTTCCACAGGCATGTTTTTCGTATTTGCAGTGTTGCATATTAAAGAAAAATCATAACAGACCTAATACAATACGTCTCATTAAAAAATCACAAGTTTAGTTTGTACATTTAAATATACTACCTCTATCCAGAACCTTATAGTATTAATTGCTTTTATATTTGCAATTCCTTAGATTTCCTCTAAAGCTCATCGAAATTCCTTCGTAATTAGTTGGAATTTGTCTGCAATTCCTTCATGCCGCCCATCATAATTCCAATGAACTTCACATTGAAACTCACCTGCGAAATAATACCCAGAAGAATAACCAAATAAATAATAAATGCCGCACGGCGCACAATGTTCCAAAGATTCCGGAGTTTTTAAGACGAATTGAAAAGGTTAAACTGACGAGAAGAGGAACAGATTGAAAACGAGGAACGTCAGAAATGACGTAAAAAGTCGGATCCGCGACGATAGCCGGGAGCTTGTACTCATTAGAGTTAATTACCGCAACATTGACAAACTTTGTGTCCTCGACGGAAAAAAAATACATCGGGCCGGGGCAAAGATCAAATGGCCGTCAATTATTCCGGAAAAAAACCCGGTGTACTAAACCTCGAGCGGAAAAGGTGGGAGGGTTGTGGAGCCCGTCCGCGTATACGATGCGTAGCGCTTTAGGGCTACATCGTTCACTTTGCCGATGAACAATGGAATAATGACAAACTCAAAAGCGCGCGCTCTTTTGAGGGGTTGGCGAAACTAGACGGTGACCCTTGTAGCCTCCTGGCTACGCTCGGAAACTTTTTAACCCCGCACGGCGGTCGATGTGTATTGTACAATGAAAAACAAAATTTTTAATAATAGTAACAAAGACTGATTGGGTCACAACATTGGTCTTTCTATCTGGCTCTTTATTAATAGAACAATAAGAGTATACAGTCGAAATATCCTATGCTACATTATCGTCTTTTTTTATATTCAACTCATCTTGTTACTTTCGAAAAATCGGTGAAATCTAATTTTTCGAAACGAACCTATATCTTGCCAACGGAGCGTCGTACAGCGTCGCCGTTGGTACCGATGGAATCAGCGTTGAAAAATAAACGTTTTAATTTTTTGTCTGTTCTCCGTCCTCTGTTTTCTGTCGACGCTCCATAAAAACGCGAATAACTTCCGAATGGTTTGAGTGAGAGAGCTAAAGTTTTGCTCATTTTAAACTGGCTACGAGACACATAAGCCCATAGGAAATGGATGTGATTGGAAATTGGCATCTTGTCTTTTTTTTTGCGATTTTCGTCTGTTTTTCGTACATCGCTATGTAACACGATAACTGTCCGAGATTTGCAGTTATCGAAATTGGCACAAATGTAGAGTTTAGTCCCCTAAGAGAACCTATTCAAATTGGGGTGGCTGGGGACTCGGCAAATATTTTTAAAAATTTGAAAACCGCATTTGCATACGATCGAAAAAAATTCTGAACATTGTACAGGGTGTTCGGGATATCCTGTGCTGTATTCAAAAACACCATAGGTGACTCAAATATATTGCTATCGCTTTCAAATTTGGCAAGGAAAAAACTGCCCGTAGTCACATCTAAACAGTAGACATTGAGCACAATCCATTTTCACAAAATATATATTTTTTGAAATTGAAATTTTTTCTTTGATTATGTTGGTTTACAGAAAAACATGATTTTCTCAAAAACTATGCAACCGATCGGCAAAATTTTAGAAGCAGGAAACCCGGGAGATCCTTGGCTATGACTTTCATTGCAGGCATTTTTTCGATTATATACAGGGTTTTTTAATTCTGGGCAAAAATCTAAAAGACTGTGAAAATTGTACTTTTCGTGAATAAATTATTATCCGTAAATCAAAATTCGTAAAAAAATATGGGTAATCGGACCAAACACTGTTATAGGACGTATCAAGAGCTACAATTTTTGTATTTACGGTTTCCGTCTATCACATACGCCGTTCGCGGTATTTGAAAAAATCCAAATGAAAATCACCATTTCGTGCCCTCAATCTAGACGCGCTGATGTCATTTACTATTGCATGGTTTCAGAAAACAAGTATTTTCTTGGAAAAAGTCATATACCAGGAAACGTGGCAGACCCAGGCGGTTGGGAAGTGTTTTAAAAAAGAAGGGCTCCAAGGAAACAATAATTTCTCGAAAACGTTTACGAAAAAATTCTTGAATGTGAAGACGCTCCATAAAAATCACCATTTCTCGCTCTCAATCTAGACGCGATGACGTCATTTACTATTAATATTATTATTATTTATTATTATAATTATATTATATACTATTTACTAGTACTTTCTTGAAAACCAATTACACTATTGGAAAAAAATCATATACCAGGAAACGTGGCACATCTAGGACTATAACCTCTATAAATAATAAATAAATAATACATCTAAAACATCCTAAAACTTTCCGTTTTTGTGGGTAAATTATTGGGGATAAATGAAAAACTGGTAAAGATGCGATAATTCGATTTGAACAGTATCTTAAACTGTGTCGAGAGAGAGTTTTAAGTTTAGTCAATTATACAGGGCGCGCGAGATATTTGAAAAAATATCATTCGACAACGCTACTATTTGTACAAATTTAAATATTTAACAAAGTTTATCGCAACTTTGAAGTTCGGCGAGATTTGAAAGACACTTTATACAGGGTGTATGCACAATAAAATTACATCGATTTTACGAAAGTTCCATAGTGGTCCGCAGGAGCACGATAGAAAAACAATGTCTCCCTCTATTACAAGAAACTGCGGAACCGTTTCTTTTCAAAATACAAAGCTTCTTCGCGGTACGCGCTGCAAATTTGCTCCGCCCAGTGACGGTTTTTCGAAAGCATGTTTCATTTGGATCCTGTATCTGACTTCTTTCCATTTTTCTTATATACTTTTTTGTATAAATTATCTTTCCTATTCAGGACTAATAGCAATAGTAATAATAAATGACGGTAGCATAGCAACCTCAGGAGACAAACATGACTAACCCTAGAGATGTAAAACAATTTTGTTATTTGGGACACGTAATGATAGATTGTGATACCTAGGCGGAGATGATGTTTCACGTTCCAATCATCGCAGGCGTCTTCAGAAAAAATCTTACTTTCGTCGTTGCATATTAATCGGGGACCGATGAAGCAATTTGACATTAAATCAGAAGAGATTTTTTTTTGGCTACATATCACGTAAATTTGTAAACGTATATAAAGGTCCTGATGGTTCTCAAATAAGGCCACAATTCACAATATCAATTAATGTAACGCTTGATGTTTATCTGTTGAAGCAGTACGCAATTTACTGGGCAATCATAAAGCAGACAATTATTCAGAATTAGTCGAAATTTTAATACTCTGTGTTGTAACATGAGTATAAAATTTCACTACTTGGTCGTATAAAAGAAAATTTTTTAGCGATAAGTGACTAATGTCGGTAAATCCAGTTTTTGATTTTGCTTACTGGTATCCGTAAGTTTTTTTTTTCTGAAAATAGTAGTATAAGAGTTATAATGCAAAATATATACAAGTTGTAATTACAAAATGATACATATAGCCCATCTCAAAAACTAAATCTGATAGAGAAAATCTGAGGTCTCTTTTGAATTCTGTACTTAAAACTTACCTAGGATCTGTATAGTTAATAACCCAAGAGATCCTCTTTAATTTTGTAAAAAATGGAATATGTTGTCTATGACGAAAACCTAAATCATGAGTAGGGTTGTTGAATTGAATTTTTTGTGTCAAATTACCCGAAATATTTCTAAAAGACACTATGAAATTTATATTTATATTTTATTTTTATATTATATCATATCGGAATATTATTTTCGTATGAAGATAATCTGGGCATATTTTATTGATCAGTTTGTGGATGCCGGACTAGGATTTAGGGCATATTTAGCCACTCAATCTACCGCAATTTCTCAAACAAACAAAACTAAAGTGTGTAAATGCCAAAGAATCTCCGCTTTTTTTTTTAGTTTTTTAATGAGGTTTTTTACAACGTCGATGAATTCGAGTAGACAATTATTAATTTTTTTAACTCTTGAAAGCCTTGTATTTAAACAGTACATATATCAGCACAGTAAATGGGACAATTCCATGATTTCCATTTTAAATCCAACTTAAATGTGAATTCACTTGAAAACTTTCTTTTTTCTTTTATTTGAAAACGGGTGCGTGTCGCTTTTGCCCGTCTCAACAGTAAAACTAATTGACGTTCATAATTCTAGCTACAGATGTGCGTTTAAAGAACGATGATAAATCGTGTGGAAACGGACCTCTTTACAAGCCACTTAGGCTTTCGAATGGGTCCCATCCTGTTCATGGTTTACGGCCGAGTTTATGTACTTCCTGGCTTTTACACCTTTTTACTTGTACGGAGCGCGGTCCTCTTGTATCGAAAGGACATAAATATCGTGTTAACGCGAGCGCCGAATATGATTTCCTCTCTAAAAATGTACCGCGCTTCGGATTTGTCGATTTCGAGTGGTTTATTGAGGGTCGGTTGTAAAACTCGTAGATTGGAATTTGTGGTAGGATATAAATCAAAGTTGTGCAGGCGTGTCTCCCTATTACTTCGACAAACATCGATAAAATGTCCAAAATAAATCGAATCGGCCGTTGCCGATAAGATAAGAGGAGTCACTCTCTACCGGAACGCGAAACGTGTCTCTCTCACTGTATAACGGCACTTATTAGCACTCAATTAAAAAAAGCCGATACAGGCCGTAGTGTGTAACGTTCATCGGTTTAGTGTAGCGGTTGTTTATTTAACGCCATATTGTGCCACTATACAGTAAACGAGAAATTGAAGTGCTTCTCGACAACCGAAAGATAAAGATGGGCTTTGCCGATCAGGAACGCCTTTGACACTTAATTTTCAGTGTTGGGAAATAAATAACAATAGGCATAATCCATAAATTGACCCAAATCAGGGAGATACTACTACCTGCACTGGATAAAAAGAAAGAATTTTGCTAAATCAATGCGAAGTAATAAAATGAAATGTTCGTTAGTTCACTCTGGAGTCCATTGGTATACATCTTTTGGAGGACAATGTATTTTCATTACTTCTTTTAACTTTTAACTTTTTTTTCAGGTGGTTATGTAAGGCAATTTTTGAAATTTATTTCCAATTTTCCTTTTGTTACAACCAAGTTATACAAAAAATGCATCATATGAGTTTGCTCTGATGGAAACTTCTACCAGAGTATATTTATTACATAAAAATACTGGCAATAGAAACAAAATATATAAAGACATAAGCGGTCGAAACAAGAGTTGACATCCCAAAAACATAATACTAAGAACAATCGTAGGTAAGACAAGGATGGACAGAATAAAGAATAAAAATATCAAAGATAGTGCAAAATTTAGAAAGTGGAGTGCTGAAGTATTAAGAATGAATGAACACAGGTTGGTGAGGAAGATTCATGATAACGTCCCTTTAGGAAAGCAAGGTCGTGGTCGACGAAGAATGAGGTCTGGATTAACCAGATCTTAGATCTAATAATAATAACAATACTGCATAAAAACATAAAAATGTGCACTATTTACTTCTAACTTAAACATAAACATTTTACATCGTAATTAACTGGATTAAGTTGTATAGCTGTGGTTATTGGAAATCGCCTTATGACGAGGGTTTGTAAAACGCGCGCCACAGAAAAAAAAGTGGAAATCGGTCATGTTAAATTTAATCGACGTCGAGGGAGATGGGAAGAGAGCGGAGAGATCGTCCGTATATATTATGCGGTCCAATTACAGAAATATGCAAACGGTCGTGTATTTACGTTGCCGTAGGACTTTTAGCAATTTAATAAAGAGTATACACGATACATCGCTTTAAATACTTGTCAACAACCGCCGTGGTAGACCAATTTCGTTTACGCACGCCCATCGAGTTGATATTATGTTAATTCACACGCAGACGCCTAAGAAACCGCAAAATTTATGAATTCTTTAATATTCAGCTGCGCAATCGCGTGCTTAAACCATCTGGCTATATAGTTACATAGTTAAAGTAAAGGACAGGTCTCTAATTTTCAAATGTGGTCCCAGAATTATGAAAGAGTAATAAAAATTGAAATAAATATTGCAAAATAATTATCAAATTAAGTTTTCTTTCCCACGGATCCGAGCCAATTCGGACATTTCCGGAATTTTACCGCACGGGTTTGGGAGCAATCGGATGTTTTCGGAAATATTTCCCACGCCTTGAAATGTGACGTTTGTCAATTCTGACGGTCATGTTAGTGAATGTATTCGTGTTGTTTTGCAACGGTCGTAGAAAAAGTATAGTATGCCACACGCTCGATAAACTTTTTAAGTCATAAACTCGTGAGTGAAATGCCGTTTACCGCACTTGTTGCATAATATACTATTGCTTTTACATTTCATTTTTTCCTCTACCAATAATTGACAAACCGGGGTCTGTCAAGCGCATCTATAATTTGCCAATAAACGCAGCGGGCCTCGTTCGACTGCCAATCAAAACAAAAACAAAACGCCATCGGCGGCCATTTTGGCTACATCAAAGCGCGCCGACTTCTTTTTATTTTAGGGAAACGTACGAGGCGAAATTTCAAGTTCATGGAATTCCGGTCGCATTCTTTCGTTCGCGCGCCTCCATATTTTCTCCGTTCACGTCATTAACAATGGACGAGGACTTTTTGTTAAGAAAAAAAGGGTTATTAACACGCGAGGAATTTCCTTTAGGTTCGCTGAGCGCTAGATCGCGTTGTGCAAGCGTTAGAGTTTGAGAGCATCTTCTGTTAAAACCTTAACGGAAAATTGCTTTGAAAGCCTTTATAACTATAACCATAATATCAATTAAAAGCAATTCTTGAGCACATACCAGAAACTGCCAGTTACTCAAGATTTGACAGATCTACTGTATCATCTGAGATGATCACGGTTCTGCTATGTAGGTTGTGATAGTTGTCAATATCCATTAATAGTTTAGCAACAACAGAAAACAGTCCATTACTCATTCCGATGATATGGGCACTAGTCATCAACATTAATATAGCGCAGCCCAAGGGTAATTTCGACTTTGCTGCTTGTATATAGAGATGATATCAGCTCATTATTCAAGACTTAATAGATTCGTGAACATCAACATAAAGAAATTCTTGGAGGATCTTGAATAATTGTGGGTGGAATCTGCAGATTGTGATTAGTGACAACTCTACCATCAACATCAATATCGCCTCTGCAGGTTGTGATACGTGATTGATGCCAACATTCATGGTCCAGTAAGTACCAAAAACGCAAAACTTCATAGATTCACTAAAAATTAACTTGAGGAAGCGCGTAGATGATCCCAGCCCTGCTGGTTGTGTAAGATATGATATGGCCACTAGTGATTAAACAAAATAACATGGCGTAGACCCTGTGTAATTTCGACTCTGCAGTTTGTAATATGTGATACGAACAGTACTTCATTATTCAAAACGTGAACGTGAAGCCTCAGCGTGAAAGACCACGACGAATACCTTCATTTAGCGTGAAACGGCACACCAAAGCGATTTAAGGGGTGACAGCTTTTAGAACAATTTTGTGGGTCAAGTTACGTTGCGTTATCACCCCTCTAATCTGCAGCCGCCGGCGCCTGGCGATTTTATTGACCGGTCTAGACCTTTTGTTGCGTCATAAAATCTTAATACGTGAAATACAAGATTTTTTTCGCCAGCCTTTTATTGTTTTACGGGTCTTCTCGGAAGTGTGCGACATTCTCAAAGCGCCGTTCCGCGCATTTATGGCGGTCAGCCCGGGTACGACCCATGCTTCTCGTCAGCCTCCGCCATCACGCTTATTTAACAAAGTTTTACTTTTCACGTTGGTATACCTCCGTTACTGCCCAACATTGCGTTGGCGAAAAAAATCTTTATTTTCTTCTTCTTTACTTTCAGGCAGTGATCAGTAAAGGTTTCTTTTGCAACATATTTTTTTTTTCCTTTAAAACATATCAGTCTACGAGGATGTTTTAACTGGAGTCAAAAATTAGCATAACGAAAGTCGTCGCGCCATTAGAAACTTTACGTGACTTAGAAGAGGAAGTCGCGGAACAACTCGACACTCGCGGTTTTAATTTGAATTTCTCAACACTCGGACGATGTACGCCATTTTAAATTGTAATTAAATGCGTTCGTTATGGGCTCCGGTTTTAAATTAAACGCGACTTTTACATATTTTAAAAAGGCCGGACTAAAAAGCATCGCGCCGGCTCACACACATACACGCGCGCTCGGGTTAACGGCTCTCGCGTTTCTTGTAAACGGGAGCTGGTTCCACGTTTAATTACACTCCCGAAATTATAATAAGTCGGTGTTTTACTGTGGGACCGGCCGACCCGCTCGTCTATACCGTCCATTCCGACAGCCGGTTCATTCGTTTGCATCGTTTTCACCGACGACATTACTTTAATTGAGAAAAAAAAAGTTTTTAATCTACTTAAAAAGGAACTAATGTATCAGGGTCCAACGTTGGTTATGATACGTTTCTCGGACTTGTAATATTTCATTATTGACCTTCTAATACACATGTTTCAGCTGGTCAAGCATCTCCAGTTCTACTTATCAACTACACCGGACCAGGTCTTCATTAACTTAGGATTTTCGTCATCTTGATTAACTAGTTCAAGATTGCCTCATCCTTGAGTTATCTCCTTTGTCACTGTTGTTCCAGTCTCTGTATCAGTGGATTTATCCATTCCTGCATTGCTTACATACCTGATCCTCTTTTATCTCCCCTACATAACAGCTGCACACTACGCAAAGCACTCACAACTGCCTCATCTTTAAATAGCTTCCTTCTCCAGCGTTCCCTCCCACTGATTTGATTCCTGCATTCCTTACATCCTTATTCCTCTTTCTCTCCCACAAATCTCAGCTCCACGCTCTGGTTTTCCTAAGCTCCTTGAAAGAAATGTTAAAATTAATGGGCCTTTTATTATTTGCCTAGCGTACTATTGCTCCAGAGAGGCCTTTGAAATATGAGGACTGCTTATGATTCTTTTTTTGAGATTTTCTTTAGTTTTTACTCATTTTGAGAATTCTACCATTTCGTAATCAAGTTTTGGTTAGTTTTGGTAAGTTGGATGTTCTTGGTTTTTATGTCCGGTATTTGTAACTTCTCGGTACATCGGTGCGGTTGTCGCTATTTTTGAACATGAAAGGAGGAATATGGCCATTTCTTCCTTTTATACGCAGGGCCTCCATAAGGATATTGAGGATTATTTAAAAAATTTTGTAAAGATACAGCGAAAACTGGGGTTACGAAATTAATTTCCCGCCGCCTCCGACGGATTGTCATAGGCATTATCACTTTGTCCGCAACACGCGCATTATCCCTCCGTTTTAAAAAAAGTTCACCTGCCAAAGCAGCTTTATAATCCTCTTACTGCAAGTCCCGGTTGTAGGGGATTATGGGGCCCTTTCGGACGCTCATTTTATCGATCAGTTCACGAACCATCGATGGACGGAACAAAGGACCGCCATAGCTGTGTGTGATAATTAATTCAGAAGCCGCAATTCCTTGTCGAAGTAACCTAGGGTTGGGCAATCGTTTTATCGCCCAGAAAGCGCAGTCAGCAGAACTAGATAAGTAAATTGCTGAAAATAAAAATAGATATTGGGAAGTGCTTAGCCCTGGGTTTTTGAATTTCGCACTCGCGCTAATTATATATTTGAAATTATTAACCAAAAATTTATAGGTAGACAAAAAGAACACCAGAGGGCTTGCACACGACAACGCTGACGATACAAGAAAATTGTTATAATAGCCTGGAAATAGTTCGAGTTTTGCTTATTTTTCAGTTGCAAAGTTTATTAAAATATTATGATTTCTGAAATTTCACGAAACTTTTTCACAATGTAGCAAATCAACGCGAATGTCGTAATCCATATATGTCATTGCTATATTATTGAAAAATACTCATTGGGGGATGTCTTTCCTAATGTTCTAGATACACGCGAGGCATGAGCAGCATTTTTAAACCGTCGACCCTGTCGATAGTAAGCAGGAGCGATATCATCCCGAGACCAATGAATAATTGCGTACCCGCCCAGGCGTCGACACGGTCCGGACGCTTGTATCCGACGTCCCCATGTCGCCCGTACCTCCCCGAGGGAACGGCGTAACGTTGATTACCGGACCTTGTTTAATTATCAGAGGCCTTGTACTTGCGGCCTAGATGGGTCCGTCGTCGACCGTCTGTATATCGTCGTTCATCGAAAATCTAACCGGCGGGCGGTGGCGCGATCGATAAGCCGGCGAGATCGCCCGATTTCGTTCCCGCGGACGATCGGTCACTAGACGGTGTACGTAATTAAACGCGATCCGTTCGCTCCGGCATCGAAAGAAAAAAAATCGGGGCGCGAGAAATTAAAATTAAACATTTACGCCAGCGTTTCGTGTCGACGATATCCCGGTCGTCTATTTAAAATGATTAATTTGGGGTGAGCACGGAACGATCGTCGCGTCGTGTGCGTGCGAGAAACTGCGAAAAATCTTCATCACGGATCGCGCGTACCGCAGATTTAATTGGATAACCGACATTAAAAAATGCTAATTCGGTTAATTAATAAACGGCGTTAACAAACGATTGACGCTTCGTTTAGTAGACAGAAAAGATCTGAAATCCAAGATGTAAGCGTTTCAAGCACGACACTTTTTGAAATATAAACTTGCGTGCGTAGAACATGTGACTTCAATTTCATTTTTTTTTAGAAACTACTGATCAGCTTTAAAAAAATATGCTGTTTGAAAGACAATTTAATATGCTTTAATATTAGTTAAAATTGATTAAAATTTATTTCTGCTTTTTAGGTTTAGCATAGGGAAATAACTGCACGAGTCAAATTAACTTTTTTTATTACTAAAAACAAATAGGATTATTGACAATTAGCAACTCAACACTTATATTTTAATAATGACCCCCTCTTTTCCTAATAACATCTCTTACTCGATTAGGCATATATCTAATCAAGTTCGCTATTGTTTCTTGTGGAATGTTAAGTCACTCTTCCTCTACTGCAACAATAAGCTCTGGGATCGAGGTTAGGGTACGAAGCCTAGAACGAAATCTCCGTTTTAGCTCATCCCATAAACGTTCGAGAGGCATATTAGGGTCTCACCTGAGAACAGAACAGAACCCCATCGGTCCAATGTCTCTTTTCCTTCAGTCTTCATCTCACTGTCATATGACTAATAGCCACTCTTTGAACTTCGTGGAGCTGTTGTTGCACTTTTTTGTTATTGTTGACACAATAAAACGGTCATCACGAGCCGTTGTAATGCGTTTTCTGGCTGTTCCAAAATCGACTAATGTGAAAATTTTAGTTGCAACGGCGATTAATTTAAGTCTATAACAAGTTTGTTACTATCACTATAACTATTGCATGAACATGTTTCATTTATTTAATATAAAAGATCAGCACTCTTGACAAATTTAAACTTTAAATTATCTTTCAAATAGCATGTTTATTTTTTGGGTCAAAAAAACAGAACTAAAGTAAAAAATTTACACCGGGCCGATTTCTATGCACGCAAATTTAGTGTTCTGCTGGTAGTCTGAAGATAAAGAATATATCAGGTCTATGGCATCCTTCTACGTTTTCCGCATTCTAATCCGCCTTGTCAAAATTGAGTTCCGAGATTGCTGTGGTCATCTCTTGTATACACGAGCATTTTGGTCTTCGTCGTTTTCGTCTTTCATGGGGATCCATTCCATTACTTAGTTCGGAATTCTTTCTGGTGTACTATTTGAATTGACTATCCTTCTTACCATTTTTAGACCCTAGAATGGGGTTTAGTTTTCCAATTGCCTTCTTGCCTTTCATTATTCATTTTAATTTATATATTCGAGAACCTTCGCGCTTGGGCTACCAGAAACTGGTCGGCATAGTGTACCTCGTAGTCCAAATTCGGAGCGCCTCTACGGCTTTAAGCATTTGAAGCATAGTTAGCGCAAAACTAATGCATGTTACGGGCTCCATTTTCGAGAGAAGTCAAAAATTATTAAAAGCAATTTTTTTAATCAAACTATGCAACACTTAAAATCTACATCTAACAAGTTTCTTTAATTCTAAAACAAATGCTCAAATTGAAGGCCGTTTTAGCAGTTATACATGATGAATATTCCATCACCAGAAATTGTTGCCTCATCCGTCCAAATAACTTTCTTGGTAAAATCGTGGTCTTCTTGGCATTTATTGATGCACCCGTCGGGGTCGATAGGGCCTAAGCACCCGCACGGCTGGGTGGATTTCCAGTCTTTCTCTCCATAGCCCTGGTGGAAGTATTCGGATCAATTTCTATTTCTCCCAGAACCGTTAGTTCTTCCAACTCCCTATCTCTGGCTAGGCTTCTATACGTGCTAGGTAAATGCGTCTATCGATTTTGGGCTTGTGTATCATGGCAATTGTTTTTATCTGATCATAGCTACCTAGATAGATACAGCAAAACTGCATAGGTCAGAGTTAAGCACATCCTATTACGGTAATTATTAAAAATTGCAGATATCTTAAAAACTTAATAAAAATAAATATGTCATACACATACATATGACGGGATGTAACTTTGTGTTATATTTCGTGAACTAAAGGCTTTAAGACAAAATCGGCGAAACAGGTAGATTTGCCCTAAAAAAATATTCAAAAAATGTTTTTAATAAAAATCTCTATCTTTACATATAAAAAGTATTAGAGGGTTTTTAGAAACGAAAATTTTTACGAATCACACTGTAGCTCAGAAACTGTTTTTAGTTTTCGACTTCTCTTGAAAATCTAGCCCGTAACATGCATATTAATTAGTTTTGGGCTAACTATGCTGCAAAAGCTTCACGCCATATAGGCTCCTCGAATTACTGGACTAAGTATATTTTGACGGTTGTCTCTACGCTGTTGGTCACAGGAAATAGTTCAAATAGCGACAATTTTGATTAGTGAATTTGCTTCTTGAAGCAGCTTCGATGGACGTAAATATGTTCTCTATATTAGATCACCCTGCTCTAAATTCTCCTTGTTCTTCTATTTCGAAGTACAAAAATTCCACGAAGGCGCGGCAGCGCTAAAAGCATATTAAAAAATGCTTCGGACATCGGTGTGTAAATTAAAACCTCAGAGCGACCCTTACCGCAAAGCGAACCATTTCGGACCATTCATTATGCAGTAGAGAAAAAAGCACAGCGATGTTTTAATGCACCCTGACCTCGTCAACGCGGAGTCGGAGAATCGTATTTCCGCGTTTGTTTTGTTCCTCGTAAAAATTAAATTGCGGTAATAGAGGAACGGTCGTCCTTCGTAATTTTCGAATCTCAACGAAGAATATCCTGAATAATTGAGCCGTTCGACCGCCGGACGATCCCGCACCTGATGTTACGGAAATTATGTAGCGCCGGCGACGTGCCCGATAAAACCTTCTGACAAGTCCCGGGCGCGTCATCAATTAAGATTAGCCGAAACGTCGACGGCCGATGTCGAATTTGTCAGCCCGGTAAAATTTTAATTTGCATCGGGCGCGGATACGTATAAATCACGCTAAGGGATTTCGTATGTACAACGGCGGAGTATCTAATTTGTCTACGTTGTTGCTTTTCAAAACAGCCGGGCTCGTTAGAGCACCGAAAACATGGCGTCCACGGGTTCACGCGTAAGCGAGTGTAACGGATTTAGAAAAACATTAATTTAGACGTGTACGAGCACGGAATGGTGGACGGGGAGGTGGAGGGGACATTATTTTGAATAACCCACGCTTCGTCGGAGATTCATTGATGGATGCGAACAGTTTGTCTTCTACCGCGGGGTTGGCACCGATAATGGCCGGGTACGGCGCTTAAGAAGAGCGCTGGCGCGATTTAGGGTAGCTCTAAGGGTTCGAGATCAGATCAAGCTCTGTGAAACTATCTTTTTATATTCGATGCGTGTGAAGACTGGCTAATATTTAGTGTACGGCCAATTCCATATAAATAAGTATTGTAAAATTGGCCAACAAATCTTCTATTCGGAATACGTTAGACTGAAAAAGGTCGCCATTTAAAGAAATTCTTCTTCTTTTTCATGTGCCAAGTAGATCCCTGCCTATGCGGTCATCGTTTTCTAATCAGATTTTTCTGTTAATTGCAGCAGTCTGTAGTGTTTGAAAGTCCCTGTCCATTGGCGGATATATCTTAGCCACGATATTTTTGTTTCTGCCTATTCCTCTTTTCTCCCCTTCAATCTTGCCCTGGAAAATGAGACGCTGAAAGTGGTGTCGCTCTCCTCGGATTATATGATTATATGAGATAGCCCGTTTTCTTTTTCTTGATGCTTTCGCTTTGCCAGGCCGGCGCTTCTTAGGACATCCTCATTTCTCACGTAATCGTCCCAAGACACTCAACTCAACATACGCGGTATTTCGGAAGCCTCAGTTTTGTTGATGGTTTGTGCCTTCAGTGTCCACGCCTCGACATCATACAGGAGGACGGACCAGACATAGCATTTCACCATTCTATATCTCAAGTTCGTGTCTGTGAGGAATTTTCGGAGTCTTAAGAAGGTTGCTCTAGCTTGTTCGATCCTGCATCTTATTTCTTGATTCGGGTCCCATCCTTTATTGATCAATCATCCCAAGTATTTAAATTGTGTGACCTGTTCGATGTTTTCTTCATTGATATGTATCATAACGATCATAACCTTGGCGTTTCTGATGTAAATTCTTCATTGACCTGCGTTAGCGGACTTTGGAGATCCTGTGCATTGTCTGCCAATATCACGGTGTCGTCTGCGTACAGGATATTGCTGATGGGAATTCCGTTTATCTTGATACCAAGGGGACTATCCGAGATGGACTCGTACAGGTTGAACAGCATGGGGACGATGCATCCATGGCGAACGCCTTTTTTAATTTCAAAATCCTCAGTTGTTCCAGCGTTACTCATTCGAACTTTCCCTCTAGTCCTTCCTAACCTTCCATCTAGTCCCATTGCTCCAAGGTATGTCACCAGAAGGTCGCGTTTAACGTTGTCAAACGCCTTCTCATGGTCAATGAAACACATAAAGACATCCTTTCTTTGATCCTGGAAATTTTGGACCAATGTCTTCTCTAAATCCAAATCCGCTCTTAAATCCGAACTGACTGGCTCCACTCACTTCTTCACATTTTCGATAGAGCCTTGTGTGAAGTATTCGGAGGAAAAAGTTTTAGGAAATAGTTCATTAATCACAACGAACGTAGAGCAGAGCCAATCCGTTGGGAAGTGGTTGGAATCATAGGCGTTATTAAAAAGTGTCACGATCTTTTCAAGGTTTTGTTCGTTAAACAAATGAAATGTGTCTGAGAACATACCATCGGCACGGGGATGTGTAACTTCACTCCTCAATAAGCTCGGTCATGATAGAGTAAATATTTCTGTTGGGGGATTATCTGGTCCACCGTCGTTGAAAAGACCAATTTTGTATTCTCTATATACCTGCAGCAATTGCTCGGGTTCTGTTGTCACTATTTCAGAGATCACAATGTAATCTTAATAATTTGTGCTGTTCCAATCGCTAATGCAAAGTTAACAGCGCTTTAAAAAAAAACAAATATGCGTAAAAACTAGAATTGCCTCAGAAATCCAAAAATGTTAAAATATACAGCGTGTCCTATTTAAAAATGTGAAACCGGAAGTGACCCTTTCGCATACCGCTTATTTACACCAAATTTCATTCCGAACCACCAGATATTCTAGAATACGTTCGTTGACACCCGGCATATTTTCCGAGCAATCAATTGTTTTTCGTTATTTACTTGAATCAAATACAAATCTAAAATACTATAATGAAAATTAAAATTATGCGTTCTGTATGTTAAGAGCAAGTTACGCCAAATACGACTTTTGGGAGGGAGCAGCTGCAGTAGCGAGGAGGGGTAGGAATGCTGCGCGAGAAACTCGCATTCTCGGGCCACTAAATCACCGCGTCGACAAACAGGCATTTGCAGACCCTGCCCACCCGTGTACCGTTGCTAATGAACCCTCGACGAAGCGGAATGATCGGAGAGGAACAAAAAACACAAACGCATTTTTTAGACTTAAGGCTTTACGCCACTTTCATCGAAAATTCAAAAAAATCGACCGACCGCGTTTGTCATTCAGCCAAATCGACGAGGGATTATATTTTTTGCTTTGTTTTAAATAATTTTTAACAGCATTACAGTTTTGAGAATACAGTGACTGTGGATAAACTTGCATTCTATCGCATTCTATCTATACGAACAAGATATAATGTAGATAAAGGTAATTTTTTACTTTGACGATTCTAGGCCTACCAGTTTTGAAAATAGTCGTTTCTCTTGAAAGGCTCACCAAAACAAGATAATAGTTAATGAGACTGAGCAAAACCCAAAATCTGAAAGCAGCGGATTTTAGATCTAGTTGGATACCTCTCTATAAGAATAAGAGTTTCGAAAATGGACGTTTCTCTTGGGATATTGAACAAAACCCAAAGTGTGAAAAGGATGGACTTTTACGTCTTATGGACGAGATATAACGTTAATGTTAAAAGTATTAATGGTAATTTTTTACTCTGATGATTCTAGGTCTAGTTTTGAAAATGGAAGTTTCTCTTGAGAGACTCACTAAAAATCGGAGTGTGCAAAGAATGAACTGTTACTTTGATGATTCAAGATCTCACTAAAATCGCAGTGGATTTCAGACAAACTTGGAGACCTGAACAATATATAAGATAATAATAGTAATGGAAGTTTCTTTTGAGAGACTCACTAAAAAGCGGAGTGTGCAAAGAATGGACTTCAAACCTCTCTACACGAATAAGATATAATGTAGATTAAGATAATCTCTCACTTTGATGATTCTAGCTTTAAATTGTCTCTTGGTGGGCTCATTAAGAATGAACTCCAGACACATTTGGATATTAACCAGTATATAGTGTGAAAAACTGTAATTTTTTTTACTTTGGCGGTTCCAGGTCTATCAATGCACGTTAAAGACTGACCAAAAACTAAAGTGCGGAAAGAATCGATTTCAGACCTACTTGGTTCTAGCATGAAAAAATAGACGATTTGACGTGAGGCAAATGAAATCATCAAGTATTAAGAACATTATCCCTGAGTTTATTACTAGCAAAAGAAAAAATGAATTAAACTTTTGTTGAAATATGACGTCTGTATTTATGTCTTAGAGTTATGATTTGATTTGGCTTTTTTGTAGGCATAACCAAAGTAAACAGGGAAACTCGATCGAAACATTTGGTCTGCATGTCTGTGCGGTATTTAAATCGTGCATTCCACGGGACAAAAGCGCATAAATCGCGCCCGCCCCCTCGAGCAAAACCAAAAAAAAACGTCAACCTCAAAATATTTCCCAAAACATCTGTTGAGCATAAAAAATAAAGAATCGTTCTCTCGCGGGCCGATAAAATCCCAAGCATCCCGTATATATCAGCAGCGTAACGCGACGAAACAGATGCGCGTCGCGCGGATATATATCGGGCCGATCGGGCGGCTCGAATATATTTCAACCCGGCGGCGCGCGGCGCTCGTGTCGACCGGGGAGGCACTGAATTATTTTTTAGTAACGCGCCGTGACAGCCGTGGAACGGGATGATTAAAATATTTCGTCGACGGCGACAAGAGATTCATCTGCCGCTAAATATATAAATTGCCCTGGAATTTGACTATTTACAAACACCGTAACTCCGATTTGAACGCCCATAACTCTCGACCGTAAATTCATCGCCATGGGCGTCGATCGGATTTTTCGTGAGCAACGCTCCAACGTTAACTGCTTTTGGTCTACTGCATTCCAGGATGTTTGGGGAAGCACCACTGCTGCGAAAAGGGGCATTTATGATTCAAAAGGGAGCACTTCCGATCATGGATCGTGCTTGTCCGTCTTTGTTCATAACATACCATCCACTGCAAATCTTCGTAATTACAATTTGAAAAATGTAGTATTAATATTCCAAAATGTAAAAGAGATTTTAGATCTTAAGATTTTTAACTGCCCCCCAGGCGAAATTAAAAAAGGCTGAACCTTTAAAACTTGAATGTCTTACATAATAATAGTTTTGCTTTGGGACAACATATTTTATTCTATTCTATAACACAAGAACTTATTCTGACTCAGCTGCCAATAGCCATACTACAATAACATTGAAAAAAACTTCTAGCGGGGATATTGTCTTCCACTTCGTGCGAAATTTGGATAACATTTTATTCCCAAACCAGTCTCTACAACTTTTCAGTCACTAGCTTCTTGCTTCCCTTGGCTTTTCCTTCTACTTATTTATCTTTCCATAATTGTTTGTAATATCAGTTTCTTTCATTTAAATGTTATTTCTTCCGTTTTTCTTGTTCCGCTTCACATAGCAATACTGCAACCGACACCTACATGACAAGAATGTATTCAAACTCGTGCTTGGTTTTGTTTCATTACTTAAGATATTTGAGGCTAAGAAAAACACGTGATTTGTTCAATGTGTTTATTCACTCATTAGATTCATTTTTGTTTTATTATGCGTATTTCAATATCTGTTGACTATTTAACAATTGCTTGAACAGAAGCTTCAGTTATTGGAGAGGAATAGATGGTACTTCCACTCTCTACTCTAAAATACCGATTTATGCACTGAGAGCATCACAGTGCACTTATAATCTTATCGAGGCTTTGAACGTAGCACTATTACGAGTGCTACCTTTTATAATTCGGGATTTGTAATAAAAAAATATAGCTACCAACAAATATGACTATTGTTTCTCAAAATATTCACCCTGATGATCAATACGCTTTTGCATTCCCACATCGGTTCGGGCACCTCCAAAACATGCTTTTTAAACGCATCAATCGCTTCTTCTGGTGTCGAAAATCGTTGCCCACGTAATTTATTCTTATTGCATGGGAACAAAAAGAAATCATTAGGTGCTAAATCAGGACTATATGGTGGATGGCTCATCAAATCAACATTTTTAATGCTCAAAACATTCTTTGCACTGATCGGTGAGAGCCTAGCAGTGTGGTCGTGGAGAGTGATTCGTCTTGGGCCGTTGGTTTTTCTAATTTCTTCGAAGACCTTCGGCAAACAAATGGTTGTGTACCATTCAGAATTGAATGTTTTCCCTTTCACCAAAGAAACAGTTGCAACGTGGACAGTTTTCCTGAAAAAACAGGCTACCATTTGTTTCGACGCGCTTCGAACAAGTTTTATGGGCTTTGTCTCATTCTGAAAGACCCACACAGTCGACTGCTGCTTCATCACCTGTCACGATATCATAGACAAGTTTGGAAGCACCACGATCGTTTTTTTTAGCATTTCCTTCGACCAATAGAATCCAACGCGAACAATTTTTTTAGTGGCCAAATGTTCATGCAAAATTGTATGTATACTGATCCCATTAATGCCCAAAGATACCTTAATCGCATGGTAAGTCACATGACGATCCTGCAAAATGAGTTTCCGCACTGCATCAATGTTTTCTGGGACAACCACCGATTTTGGACGACATTCATCCTTAAGAAATTGATCCTTAAGAAAACTACGACCACGACCGAAGTCCGAAAACCAGCGATAAACAGTAGTCCTAGATGGAGCTTTAAACTCCAAAAGTCGAATTAAGTTCATCGATGCATTGTTGAGTTAGTCCACGTCTAAAGTTGTAAAAAATTATTGCTCTAAAATGCTCCCGATTAAGTTCCATTTTTAAAAGTCACAATTTTTTTAATTTATCACGTTAGTCGCCAGATGGTAGCCATTTTATAATTTATTTATTTAAAATGTTCTCTGCGGCTTACCTTAGATCTAACATTCTCACACCAGCTACTTCGCGTTCCTCGCCTATAGTAGTCTTTTCATCGCTTAAGGTGAAACTACTAAATTTCTGATGCAACTTTAAAGAAGCGGGTAGCGCACCCCTACGAAAAAGGAGACGCCCATGTGCCCGAATCGCAGCATTATTTCGGCTCTCTCTTAAAAGCTTGTTTTACAGTGACAAATAAACGCATTTGACGGGTTTCGTATCCACGGAAGCAAATTGCAAGACAACGCGAGAAATAAGTACAAGCAAAACCTTTTACAGCCGAGACCGATGTTAAATTAGCGGCAGTCAGGCGAAAGGTGAGACGCGACATCGAAAACCGAAGCGTCGAGAGATCTAGACGGGGCAAAAGTGGAAAGATGTTTGGCCCCATTGCCGCCTCAATAGACGTAGCTCGATTGTACCCCTTCCTCCTCCACCGCGGCCGTGATTAAACCGACCGCAATTATGCGAATAGCCATCGACTACCGCGGCTATAATTATCCCTACGCATGCACACAACCGAACTCATTACGTTGCTATTAGATCTAGTACAAGATAGGGATGCGGCGAGAGAGCGGAGTTATCAGCTGCCGGGTTGATTTAGGTTTACGTTTATTGACTAAGACGCGTTAAAAAATATAGCAGCGTTAATGTCTGGTTGTCGTTTGTTCAGCAAGAATCAGGATTGCCAGAATTTGTTTTCTCATAGTGCTAAGTCAATCTACCAAAGTTTCATTTTACTTTAAGTATGAGGCATACTGAACTACAATCAAAGGGTGCCTCTAAAAGGTTCTCCCAAGACTCTTCTAGATTAGTTTAACCGAACCCAGTATAGTCAAATGTTTTTCCCATTACCTGGACCTAGGCTCAGAAAATTTTAAATTGATAGAAACTTTTTTTGTATGAACATTCGCAGAAGGTCCTACCTTTACAGCCCTCCAGGCCGCAGAAGAAAAATTAAACCTCAACATACCCCTATGACTAAGAATACTGATAAGAGGTCTTCTTGAAGGCTCATGCTGATGGGCGGTTGAGACAGTTTATGTAGGTTGTGTTTAGAACAGGAAGAGGAGGAAACTCTAATTCATCTCCGAATGATGTCGTCGTGTAAAAAGTAATGTTGGCTATCCTGGATTACAATCATGTTGTAAATGATTTCTCTAAAGAATTAGTATAACGTTTCTGCGGAGGTAATCTATTTAATCAAACTTAGGTAGGTAGGTATCCTGGCACCAACGAAGGCATCTTCATGTTATGGGAATTGTCGACGAAACATGCTCTGCGTACAGAATTGACATTAGTACTGAAAGCTCACTTCGAGGAGTGGAGAAGTACACAAGAATCACAGGTCCTTCCTGCGGGATAGACTCACAACGAAAAACTGCTAAAGTTTCATTGCATTTTACTACTGCCTACAATAATGTTCTCTCGCTTAGTCCCGTTCGAATAGAAATGTTGGCTGATAGAATCCCGTCTACCAAAGCACGCTCCTATTAAGGGTGTGGTCTAACTTTGTAAAATGTTACATACATATTTTTACTTTGACCTTTCTGTTTGGTTAAAGAAAACGAGAAAAAGTCACACGTTCGTGTTTTTTTTTATATAAATACATTGGGTTAAAAATACGCGCTCAAATTATCGACGCTTCAGTAGAAGAAATAATATAGTTTAAAATATTAATTCAACTTTTTTGTTAGTTTATTAAAAAATAAATAAAAATGAGTACCTTAGGTGAAATTTCAAAAATAGAGCAAAACATATAGAAAGCTAAATTAAAGGCTATTGAGGTTTTACACAAGATTTTATATGCTGCTGAGAATGACCGACCCACTTTGAATTGTGAGGCGAAGAGTACGTAAATTTTTGGGTTTTAAAGTAGATGAAAATTCTGAGGAGTATGCAAAAATAGTTGGCCACATGAAAGTTGAATATTGAATTTGGATTATGATGGTGACAAAGATCAAGTGATTGATAGAATATGCAGCCTTTTGAATAATTTAGAAATTGGAGGTGAATGTACTGACGACGACAATGGCGAGGAAGATGATGAAGAGGAGGAAAGCGAACAAGAGAAGGAAGATAATATTATCTAGGTTACAAAAAAGCAAGATTCCTTGGCTTCGATATTCCGCGATATGGATGATACTATTAGACCTCTTAATGGCAAAGAGGATTATCCAGTTGAAAAATGGATTTCGGATTTTGAAGTCATAGCTGACGTAATCGGATGGAACGACTGTTTAGAACAAGAGGAAACTCCAATTGACCCCTAAACAACTGCAAACAATTAGGGTGGTGAACGATTAAGAATATCGGGAATTTTGGATTAGACAAATTAACGAACTTTCAATTGACGCTTATTTTCTTGGGCATTTCAGCAGAAACAGAATAGACCTCGAGGGCAGCGTCTTCGGCCCACGGGTCGCGACAAATGTAAATGGAGAACGTCGAGGCGCCATTGTCCGATGCAGATACGAATCTAAACCGCTAAATCAAAGACGCGGAGAGAAAGAGAGGGAAAGATCCGAATCTTCCACGTTATTTACTCCATCGATTGCCCGGATCTGTACTAATTGCTCGTGAACGATACTCCGGGGCATCGTGTGTGGCTCCTTGTCGGATTATATGGGGAGCGGGGATTGTCGACGTTAATTTTTTTTTTGTTTTTAAATCGTGCCCTCTTATCGCATGAAGAAGAAATATCTTAAGCCGGCTGCTCGGCTACTTATAGTTTGTTGACGGGACTCGTGGATTAAGCGTACCCGATGATGAGAAAATCACCGTCTCGGAAAGTTCGGGATTACCTTTTTCGAGTTTATTATGAACGGCGACCGCCCGAACCGTTTCTTTAAGACGTCAGTTTGAATAAGTAAATTAACGTGGTTAGATAACGTCGTCGACGAAAAAGAATGACGCGGCTCGGGCGGTCTTAACAGTTCGGTTTGGGTTTGTATTTTCACTAGCATTATCTAATTTTTCCAAAAAATAGGTTTATATAGGTAAGCTGAAATTTTGGTAACACTACAGAAGAACTAACATAGATTTGATATGGAACTTAGTTACTTAAGCTGGTGAAAGATTCAGCATCAGAAAATCTTCTTCCATAACTATATACGATTTGAAATATGGACTACGAAATCTTTTGCAAAAATAAAATGAGTTTTCTCACGAAATTTCATGAAAAAATTGAATTTAAAATTTAGGTTCTTCGTAAAAAGTGCAAATTCATACTTAAAAACGATAAAATTCACAACTATCTTTTTCTGTCAAGCTCTGAAGAAGCCAACAGAATGATTGGCGAAACGTCAGCAATTTGGACTAAGCAAAAACCGACGCAGGAGGAATCCAGAAGTTTTGTAATAAGCAACTATCTTACGAAATTTTGTAGAAGAAAAGTATGAATTAAAAAAAAAAAGTAGAATGGTTTTGTATTTCCCTATGCGCATCATAGTTATCGACTTTCTTGGACAGATATATTTGTAGGATTACACCAACCACCAATGTTTCGGAAGACCTTAACAATTCTTCAATTCTTCGTAGAGTGCCATGCAAATTCTTGCATATGTTTCTGTTAATTGCAGCATTTCGGAGATCGTGAATATTTTGAATCCCAGATCATTGCCTAATATTCCGTAACCACGAGAGTTTTTTTCTTCCTATTCCCATTTTTCCACCATCGATCTTACCTCGAAGGATAGATAAGGCGTTGGGACGTTCTTCTCTTATAATATGTCCCAAGTGGCATATTTTTTGCTCTTCGTAAAACTTCTTTTTTATGGGATCCACTCATAATATTCTCAACATTCTTCGCAGACACCACATCGGCGTATGTTAAACATTTAGATTTTTATTTTTTTAGTTAGCTCTTGATTGCCTTAATTCTACACCTAATCTCTTTTTGTGTGTCCCGATTTTCTGGTGTCCATGTTTCTTGTTGAGCATACGAGCTCCTCACTAAACTCGAGATCTTGTTACGGTAGGTCCTAGGGGACCCCCCATTAGTACAGAAATGATCAGCGTCGAAAAAAAAAACACTTTTTTTTATTTTCTGTCCGTTCTCCGATTCTCTGTAACATTGACATTTTTGACGATAACTTCTGAATGGTTTAAGCTAGACGGTCTAAATTTTGCTTCTTATCAACAGACCAAGGGGTGCATAACATGTGTGAAAAAGGCCACGATCCGACGCCGCCTTCCATTTTTTTTTTCGCGAATTTCGACTGTTTTTTGGACATTGCTATGAAACACGATAAGTGTCGGATATTTGAAGCTTCAAATTTGGATAGCAAATAGCTTTTGGCCCCCCGGTGGAACCTATTGGAATGGGGGGGGGGGGGGTTGGAAAGTATTTTTGAAAAAACAAAAATCGCGTTTACAAGGCTCCAAGGAAAAATTCATTTCTCGAAAAGCGTTTATACAATTGAAAAATTTTTCTTGAACCAACAGATATATCCGATCGGGTGCTATAGATCCTTATTCTTCAAAATTTTCAAAAATGTACTGGGTGTGACAGGTATTCTCAAAAAACTGAACATTGGGCTCCCCTCGATAATTGACGATAACCAGAAGGCTGTGCTTCAGTTGTGAGTTCCTTTTACACGATCGTATAGCCTGTGTAGATAGCTAAAACTTTTGTATTAAAGGTTTTTAGCTATTGTTTTTTAGCTATTGCTATTGCTATTAGCTATTTAGCAGTGTCTTAAATTTGAAGCTATGGACTTCAAATTTAGTAGAGAGGCAGAAGTTCGCATTTGCTGTTATTTTACAAATTTGTGAAATTTTCTTTTTACTTATTTCGTCTTCCAGAAAAAAATATTTTCCTGAAAACTATTAACAAGATCGACAAAATTCTTGAACCAAAGGGCGCAGGAGATCCCGCGCTATAACTTTTTTCGATTATATACAAGGTTTTTCAATTATAGACAAAAATCTATAAGACTTTTCCATACTAAATTATTTGCCGTAAATCAAAATTGATAAAAAATATGGACAATTGGTTTAAAGAGGAGTGTGATAGGCCACATCAAGAGTTACAATTTCCGCATTTGCGGTTTTCCTATATCACATACGCTGATCGAGATATTTGAAAAAATCCATATGAAAATAGCTATTTCTCGCACTCAATCTAGACCCGATGACGTCATTCACTATCACGGCGTGCTGCATAGTTCGAGAAAAGTATTATTTTCTCGAAAACCACTTACTCTATTGAAACAATTTACGGACCAAGAAACGTGGGAGATTCAAAGTTATAGACTCTACTTCGAATATTATTCAAATTATATACAGGGTGTATTGTTTGTGGGCAAAAATATAAAAAATCCTAAAAATTTCCATTTTTGTGGGTAAATTATTGGCTGTAAAAGAAAAATGTAAAAAGATAATGTAATTTGGTTTAAGGAGTATCGTAAATTGTGTCGGGAGCTACAATTTTATGACTTACAGTTCTCGTCAACTGTACAGGGTGCGCGAGATATTTCAATATAAATATTATTGTAAATCGCTATTACTGGCACAAAGTTTCATATTTACCAATGTTGACCATGATTTTGAATTTCAGCGGCCATGGAAGGCACTGCATACAGGGTGTGCGCATAACAAATAAACATTTAGTTTGCGAAAGTTCCATGGTGGTCTGCAGGAGCACGATAGAAAAACCATGCGTTCCCGTAGGAAAAAAAGCCGCGAAGCCGCGTTTTTATTTTATATAATATAATTTTATAGCTCGATTCGCACATGCAATCCGAATCTATCCCTACTTCGTGTTTTATTCAAACCAGTAGTGCGGTTTGTTGTCGACCCGCACGGCTAAACACCCCGATACATATCTGAGAAGCGCGGCAATTTCCTACGCGGTAGCGCTGGCCGCGAATTTTTTACCGCAGCTAATTGCAATATGAATATAAACTGTATATTAAATGTTTCGTAGACAAACGCTCAATATCCGATGGAGATATTGTATGTAAATGGGCTACGTCGAGCGGGAAGCTTTACAGTCGCTTTCTCGTTAAGTAGGCGAGGAGAGGCGATCTCGCAGATCTGGGATAACGCCCGAGTCCGGGAATCGGAATTAATAGGTGCGTGGAAAACGTCGGATCGCGGTAACATCAATAATTTCATGGTCTATACGCGTTGCTCGGCGAAATTGACTTGTAAATAGTGGCCGGCGATCTGCGGCATCAGATTACGCGACTAGACATTTTCTGAGAACGCGTCTGCGATGAGACGGAATCAAATGTAGAACGATCGGAGGGAAAAGAATAGAATAGAATATAAAGCACTACCGAGGAACGCTCTCCCGATAGTTTCTACTCCGTGGTGTGTCCAACCGAAAACCGCATTCTTGATCAAGAAAGACCTGACGAAAAAGCGGAGAACGCCGTTATCAAATATACCTGGCCAATCGGTGAACCAATAATTTTACGAGTAGGACTTCGTAGAACTTAGAACTTTCACAGGCTACTCTTTTATTTACAAAATCTTAACGACACGCATTAATATATTACATTAGCAATAACAAGAAGCTTGTCCTCCTCCACACTAATGGTGTTTTCAAACTACACATGGCCGATTTAAAAATTAAATCTAGAAGAAAAAGGGTTCAAAAGTCTACGGGCTCAGTTATGTATCACCAAAAAGCAACGCCACGTAATAATGCTCTTACAAGCTTACAAGTAAGAATGGGGGGGTCAAACCATTACAAAACTTCTGGATTCCTCCTGCGTTGTTTGAGTCGAACCTGCTAATGTTTAATCAATAATCCTGTTCCTTTCTTCAGAGCTTGACTGAAACTGGCTCGCATTTTACTCTGTACCTGCTTTTATATTGTTTGAAAGAAAGCGGAGCTTAATGAGGGTCATAAACATCTTCTCGGATTCCCCTATTGGTGACAGGTAAATACCTGAGTCGCGGTTAAGCTTGTTAGGTTGCTTATAGACTTCTATAGATTCTCGGATTTTTCGTTGGTAGAAGAATTGATTACATGCAAGAATTTTAGTTTTATGGAATAAAATTTTATGTCCGGTTTTTGTGATTGTGTTCGGAAACTGCTGATGAATTTATTTGTCTTAGTCTTAAGGCTCTTTCATGTTCTTTTCTTCTAAAAAACGAAAAATCTGAGAATCTATAGAAATCTGTAAACAACCTAACAATCTAATCTAACCGAGACGGTGTTTATGCCACTCATTTAGCTCCGCCCCCCTCAAACAATATATAACCAGGTACAGAGTAAAATGCGAGACAGTTTCCGTTAACCTCTGAGGAAGCCAAAATCCAGAACTTTTCTTAATAGCATTGTGATGTTTAGAAATTGAATTTTTTTTCGATGAAAGTATCTAAGTGAACAAGTGGGTAGTTTGTTTAAGTTCGTAGTAACTGTGTGCTTGTCATTGTACAGTCAAAGAACTAGAAAAGGTTTAACGATGACGGAAAGACGGGGAAAACCATGCCTGATTTGATCCATCTACAAAGAGTAATGTTCTCGGCAACTTGTTCTAAGGAAACAATGACCACCAATTATGTAGAATTGACCTCGTTTTTTTCTAACGAATGTTAAGTTTATTGCCTCAGGCTGGTAGAAAACAAGTACAGTCAATAGTGCACAGGTGGTGGGCCTGAATTACCACCAATAACCAATAAAATTATAGATATAATATCACCATAAGTTAAATAATCCTTCAGCGTCGTCAACATTACGCAAGATATCCTCCCATAACAAGACATTACAATTATCCTTAAATTCATATTCAAAACTTCAAACTTAAGAGAACGGTGAGAGAATAAAATTATATTTATTTCCAGTAGAAATGACATTCAAGAATAGAAATCGCTCGCTTCCAATAGAGAATAAGGAACCCGGTCGATTGAATTGACAATCGACAATTCCTAAACGGCATATTTGACCAATAAAATTTAAGAATTAGTTGACGTGTTCTGTAGCTCAATTCTCTTTAATGATCTGTGATCTTGGGTTCTTGGTGGGTTGATACTAAATAGATCACCTAAGAACATGTGTTGGCTACACTGACTGCTTTAAGCAAAAGGCTTATACTAGCTTCAAAACTGAAGAAATTGGGTTTTCATGGGATCTTGTGTACTTTACTAGCAGATTATTTAAAGGGCAAAAAAAAGTAACTCCACAAGGATGGATTCTGTTGATGCAAAAATTAAAAAATATATAGAATCGTCAAATGAGCAGCACCCAACAATTGCAGAAATTTTATCTATTAAAAACTTTCCGTTAAAGTATGTGAGCATAGTAAAAGATTTGGGCATTACCTTGAACCCCAAACCGTCATATTGCATATATTGTATATATATTATTATAAATTAAAAACACTAGATGATAGTAGGAAATATATGTGTATAGTTTTTATATAAGTGTCTTAAAGCCACTTTTCAAGTGCCATCTAGTTGAAAGCACATATTTTCTACATGAACGTCTATTTGGTGCCACAACTAATCAATTACCATGCCCTTATATCGCTGCTTTTCTTTGTCATGGAAAGATATCTCGCGAATCTCATGTTTACTAATCATACCCTGAGCGGTGGAAATGTGCCTCATCAGAAAAGAAAATTCAACATCATCTTCCAACTCTAACAACTAAGCTGCGCAAAAACTTCGCGACTCGTGCTCTCGAGAATTTAGTTCTAAATTTTAATACCAGAGAGCATCATGATCAACTTGACCAAATGTGACCTCTTAATGTGCAAGTTACAAAACGTCAATTTTTCCAGCTACCTCTGATGCGTAAAATTCCCTTTGGATAGTTTTGCACGAAACAAAGAAAAAATTACTCTCTCTACATAATAATTACTCGTCATAATTAGAGAGAAGAAATAAGAAGGGCGCCACTGGATGGAGCTCGGGTTCCGTCGAACGCCGGGGGGGTAGTTTTTAAAAACAAATAAAACAAGTTTACAAACGACAGCTCGGTACTATCTGCTAAAGTTATCTGACACCGGCTATTAGTCTCTCGATCGGACCCGGCTCGATACTTAGACGAAAATCGGAAGAAAAGGTGCAGAGGAGGCGAGTCGAAATTTAGAGATCCGCCACTCGTGTTTTTGGCTATTGACTATAATGACCGCTGCTTCCTGTTGGTCCCTACCCAGCGGCCCTGATAAGTGGATACCTACACTAACATATAGAAAGGGTAGAAAGGATGTAGAACTATATCACTATTGGTTCCGTCTACATTTGTTATTTGCCAAACTAACCAAAAGATGTACTTTCCAGAGTCAAATAATCAAACCATTTTTTTGAAGATATACAAGGGTGGTTTCAAAATTATAAGATATTTCTTAAAGAGCCTATATCCGGTATTTGAGTTTTACTGAAGATTTTCACCTTCAAATCTGTTTCGCTATGGAATTTTACCTGGGATTATCTATTTTTGTTTGTAATTTATTATAATTAATTTTTTCTAATTTAATTTAAGTGTCCTTTTCTTTTTCTAAAAGAAACATCACGGAAATGGGTTGTCTTTTTTTCTTACAATTCTCCTTTTCCATTCTTTCTCCAAAACGTAATGACGGAAATTGTTGGGCAAAAGAATAACACACTAGCGTTGCTATTTTGCAGTATTATGGTCAGATCTAGAGTTTTGGAAAAATCATATTAAAATCGTCAGTGCCAAAATTAATTTAAAAATATAATAACAAACCTCGTGCTTACAATATTTAAAAAATTTTCAGAACCCATGAACACCATGAAATTATGATTAGCATATTCCACCCCAGAATCTTTATATAGTTACATATACACAATTTGAACCAGCACGTGTAAATATCTGTCTCATATTTTATCATTCTAGGTCTATACAAAAATGTCAGAATGCCTGTTTGAGATTTATATATGGGGTAATACGTAGGCAGGGCATGAAAGCCTGTATCATAAAATTGAATTTCGTCAAATGTCTCGTATCAGACACTTTATACGTCATGTTTTGTCCGCGCGGAAACGGACTTTGGCCGCGGCTGGCACAGCAAGATGTCGCAAAAATTACTCAAGACAGGATCAAAAGATTTTTGATTACTTAACTGACCATACCTCGCTTTTGGTCTTCCTTCCGGAGGGGCCGGAACGTGCTGCGTCCTCTGTGCCTCGAGTGGTGAGGAAATATGTTGATCACCACGCGTATGACCTGATGCGTTCAACGGCACCTTTTGAACCACACGATGAGAGCGACCGATTTAGCGCTTCACCGTGATTTTTCGTGGAGCATGCGCCTAAGGGCGCTGGCGGGTATAGATGGCCAGTTAAGTTCAAGAATTTAATACCGCGAAGAAAGGAAGAAGAATAACTTCTTGGTGCTGTACTCGCGGCCAATCGATAAGCTATAGGTTTATATATATAAAATCATAAGAAGTCAAAAAATAATAAAATGAAAACTAAACACGTCAATTTATTTACAATTCCCAGTAATAAAAACAACTTTACAAAACATTTTGTGCTTATAGAATTGCTTCATTTATTAATAAATATTATTATAATTATAAAATATTTGATTTTTATTACTCCTGTCGAATTAGTAAAAGACGTTTAAAAAATACTTCCAAAAAAAATTTCAATATCTACTCGCAGATTTTTCGGCCTTGGTCTGTCGCTATTCAATGTTTCCTTTTTTTAATAGCAAATTTAAGTGTCATATCCTTTTAAGAAATTATAATAAGTATTTGATGACCTTTTAATCATCTTATATAAGATATTCATTATATCGCGCACTACGTCCATTTTGTCGTCGACAAAATCGTCCATCAGAGCAGTTAATTCGATTAACCATGGAACGTTTTCGCACCACGTTTACTCTTATTGATAACTCGCATCGCCAGAGACGCCGTACGGTGCGTACAGAAGAAGCTTTTGCTGCTGTAGAGCGTAGCATCGTGGAAGACCCGAATGAGTCCATCCGCCATCGACCACAGGAATTGGATCTGTGTCCATCCACTTTATGGAAAATTTCGCGGAAGGATCTTGGTTTACGGGGTTACAAAATCCAACTCGTGCAAGAATTGAAGCCAAACGATTATCAAGAATTTCGTTGAGCGATGAAGCGCACTTCTGGTTGAACGGCTACGTCAACAAACAAAACTTCCGCATTTCGAGCGAAGCTAATCCTCAAGTGTATGTCGAAAAACCGTTACATCCAGAAAAACTGACTGTTTGGTGCGCTTTATGGGCTTGGGGAATCATTGGTCCGTACTTCTGCAAAAACGATGATGGCCAGAACGTTACAGTCAATAGTCATCGGTATAGAGCTATGATTACTAACTCTTTCATTCCTGAATTGAATAACCGTGATGTCCAGGAGATATGGTTTCAACAAGACGGCGCAACATGTCACACAGCTCGTGCCTCAATCGATTTATTGAAAGACACGTTTGGTGACCGCCTAATTTCACGTTTTGGACCTGTGAATTGGCCTCCTGATTTAACACCGCTAGACTACTTTCTGTGGGGCTATGTAAAGTCATTGGTCTATGCGTATAAGCCACGAACGGTTGACCATTTGGAAGACAACATTCGCCGTGTTATTGTCGATATACGGCCACAAATGTTGGAAAAAGTCATCGAAAATTGGACTACATCCGCGCCAGCCGCGGCGGTCATATGCCAGAAATCATATTTAAAATGTAATGCCACAAGATTACCTTTCGGATAAATAAAATTCATGTCAATCGAATAATCCATAGTTGTTTTATTGCAACTTAAAGTCCTATACATCGAAAAAAAAAACACCCCTTATTATAACGTCGGCCGCGTTGAAATAATCGGCGAAATGAAATACCAAAACGGTGGGAAAAAAATTCCCCGCCGCCGCCTCCGGTGCGTTTTAATTAAATTCATTTCCTATACGGCAGGCAGGTAATCAAGATACTGCGGCCGGGCGCGGGGATGGCTAATGAATCGTCCTCCGGGGTCAAATAAAACAACCCCCGTAGGGGGCCGCAGTTTTTTTTTGCGCGCGGGGCCCGCCCCCTTGCTAAACGAATCGCCGGACTGGGAAGTATATCTACATACACGTCTGACGCATATGCGAGTCGCGCCTTTGGAAATGTCGCACACGGACCCCTATGGCACAACTCCAAAGTTGATCATTCATTTTTCTACTCGGAAAACAAGAATCGGCAATGACATTGAAAAAAAAAGATTTAGAAATTGAAGACACCAAAAGTGCACTCTTCTCATTTTGATTTAATAATAATATTGGAAGTATCGTAACAGGTCGGCCATTGGCACACTATTTTCAATGTCCATGAAATGAGAATAATAGATACGAATTGCCAAAAAAAAACGATTATTTTTTTTGGATGTAACACATAAAATCTAGTTGCTACCTCTAGAAATGAGAATGAGAAGATTTCGATTTAGTCGCATATATAATCATGTTTTACCACCAATATTTATCACTGTTTAATGATACTGTTCCACTCGATATAAAAACGAAGGTATTCCAAGCTGTAAACACTCGCGATGGTATAAGTTCTAAAAGAACATCTGACGTGGCTTTTACTTAATGAAAATCCATTTAACAAAATTAAATTATAACAAAAAATGTTCAAATTTTCACAGTAATTTAATGATTTATGACAGCCATTTTGGCAACACCTTGCCTTTATTAAATAACCGTGAAAATCTGAACATTTTTCAATTCGATTTTTCAAATGTTGACATTGCATTGTGGGCTTCAGATGAGAGAAAATTGCAAGAAAGATGAGGAGTATTTCAAACAAATGATAGTTGTAAATGACGCAGCAGAGCGTGGAGTAGCGTCGGTCTCTGAATATAATCAGTGATTCATGAAAAACGAAGAACAGTTTCAATACTTGCTGCAAGTTGTCAAAGAAGATCAAAGACTATTTCCTGACTGTAATAAAAGTCGATTTGTGTAACTAAATCTAAAAAATTTATATTTTTCTGTTAATATTGTATTACGGTATAAAATTTCAAATGGTGGAACAGAATTCTTTTTCCATTAATATATTTATTGATATTTCTTCATTTTGTAGAGCATTAAATTCCTGTAGGAATAATTGAAAGCATTTCACGAGAATTATTTTTCAGTCAATAACAAAATTTCTCAATCTTTGATTTAGATTTTTTTTTAAAGCGTTTAATTTCCTATAAAAATTATTAATAACATTGGCTTAATGGTCTATTGGTGATAAGATATTTATATTTATATATGCGACTAAATCGATAATACAAAACTGTAATAGATAGTAAGTACTTTCTAGAGCAACTTGAATGTCGGGTCCAAAAAAAATTATCGTCTTTTTTTGACCCACCACAATAACTATAGGCTATTTCAGTAAAGCGTAGAGCATGAAGATCCCTATTATAAAACCGAATTTAATAAGCATTTTTGGTGTGTCAGTTCAAAAAAAAAAAAGTTTTTTTTAGCCACCCTATCCTCCGCTCGATAAACAGAAAAAAAAAACAATGAAATCAGTGTCAGTATCATTAGCGTAAGTATGATCATACGTTTGATTAGTTTTGCTTCGATTTTGTTCTGAATGAATAAAGTACTTCGCTTTACGATCGACTAATTTGGATTGAAATCAAGTTTTCCATATAATATATCTACCGATAAAGGCGAATCCCTCAATTTACGTTGGTTCTAATTTAGATATTTTTTTCGTTTCATCAATTTTAGACATCAATCCTGATCCAATTAATATTATAAAATTCATAGGTCTTCCATCAAATGGTGAAATATGCAAAATTCATTAAAATAAAAAAAAATTCTGTACTACCTAACCTAAAATATAAAATTATGCCAGTTACTCAATGATCAAATGTGCGCAAAGTTGTCAAGATAGAAAAAGTATAATACGCAATACGTTGATGATTTTTGTTAGTAACTAGTTCTCAAATAAAACTCGCCATATTGCCTGAAATCGTTATTCATTTCACAAAATGCCTACGCTATATGTAGAGCGCCTCAATTTTATATTTTTCTGGTAAAATCTCGATAACGTGTCTACTTTTATAAATAATTCTAATGACGTGAAACCCACTGATATTGTTGACCGTGACTTATTGCTAATTTTATCGACAAAAATCGACTGCCGGTATTTGGTCCCCTGTCGACATGCCAGGCAGCATTGTTCTTTCTAGCCGATAGACGAATATGTCAAAATTTCAGCAAACTAATTGTCTAATTATAGAACACGATCCTCTCATCTCGCATTGCAAATATACCTACCGGCAGTCTAGACAAAATTGCTAGATCCTTGCGAACGATATACCCAGTCGGGGACCATATCTGTCATTCGGAGAGATCGCTATCGACTGACCTTTATGGTTTGTCGAATAATATGCGGAAAGTAAAAATTGGTATACTCAGACCAGAAATATAGTGCTTTTACAGCAGACCCTGTGATTAACTTTGCCTACTGTTTATTACTCCAAAAACCGCAGTCTCTTATAGAACACCCTGCCGAGCAGACCCTTACCCGCAACCATTCCAGGACCGTCCTAGGAATTTATCTACCTAAACTAACAAGCGAGAATAAGTATGTTTTCAATGTTTTTCACCAAACAATTCTTGAAAAATGTACTTAAAAAAATTAGTACAAAGTAATAATTTATTACGTTCTATTTCACTTTTTTTTTGCTGTTCCTACTTCCCCTTCTGAAGTTATTATAAAATTGTAAACATCCAAAACAATTTGTTTAACATCCGAAGCCAAATGGATCCGTTTTTTTATTTGCTAAGGTCTTCCAAATTGTCATTAGGTTTGACTACCATCTCCACTTCGTCGTCAAATTCTGCGTTGTTTTCCATGTCTTCTTCTAAGGGGGTAACATCTACTTCGTTCCGCGGTTTCCACATTTTAAAGTGATAAAAAACAGGAACCTTCAAAAAATGTTTAATTACAAGTTCTAATAAATATTTATCCGTATTCTTATGACGTACCTTGATCTACCGCGAATATAATAGGTCTTAAAAAGGACTGTTGTTTACAAATCGAAGAACTATGTAGAAGACCAAAAAATCAGGAAGAATCACCTAATGTTGAAATAAACGCTTCTACTTATTCGAAAACACCCCGCAGCATCAATGCTTAGTCCACTTTAAAACGGTCCATTTACGTTTCAAATAAAAAAAAATCTACAAATATTAGTTACGGTCCATCTCAGATAAGACCTACTTATGCAGAAAAATCTGTTGGGATGGGTTTTACCACGGTCCTGCGAATGTCTGCGGTTAAGGTACTGCAAAATAATTGAAACGTCAAAGCAATAATTGCACTATACTTTTGGTACTACAATATACTACATTGATTTTCATAAAACACACATAAACAAACATAATTGGTTTCCGCGCAAACCGTTCGCATGATTTTAATGATTTTTTTGTGTGAATTGTAAGGATGTATTAGAAGGTAACGGACATTTATAAGAAACCTTAGCTTTTATAACATATTCTTATTAAAATTATCTGTCATTAGGACTAATGCGCATGACAAGGAAAACGGTGGCCATTATTACCCGTCCCATTGAGTTTCAAATTTCATATCGCTTGAAATTATTAGAACCATTCCAATTCAATACATGAAAGTCACAGCTGCCATGGTTGAATAACAATATTGTTAATATTTTATCTTGAACAAATGCCAACAAGTTGTGCGACATGGAAATAGCAACATCCAGTAAATGCAAATAATTTCAATATATATTTTTTTAGAATTTCTTGAAAACTCCTTAGCATTGCGGAATTCCTTGAAATTCTGATAAATATGAATAACAATCGATTTTTTGCTGAAACAAATTTTGCGAAAGGAATCTATAAAAAATCAATAGTGAGTTCTTCGTATTACATCCCTGTGCTATCATTCCGATCAATTCTGTTTCTAATTTCTATAAAGTTCATTCCTAGTATACCACCTCGTTCTAATTCACTTAAATGATGATACAATGTTAGTATTCTTACAGGAAGCATCGCTAAACCAGATTTTCAAACTAACAAAAGCTTAATTATTCTAAGCAAAGCATTTAAAAAAAAAATTACATTCATTTTTTATTTATTAAATAAATTTCATTGCAAGAGTTGACAAAACATTATAAATGTAATTAAGTATAATAATCGGTGATTTACTAAATATTTTTTTTAACATTGAACGTCCATGGAATAATTATTATTAACCAGCTTTGTTCTTTAATGGCCAGAAATAAAAATTATTTATTATTTGTTAAAGTAACAATAATAAAAAATTATAGAATACATAGTAAAATCGACCCAGACCTGAGATAATTTCAGTTTCCATTGAATTCAGTTAATACACAGTAAACCCTATAACACTACTACACTTACATTATTATATAATCCTCAGATCGTTATGACTGATCTGGCACCTAGGTAAAGTAATACCTGTATGTGCCTAATTGTATAAATTTCTGTCACCCGAGAAGATTAGGTATTAGTATAAATAACAATAAAGAAAAGTATTGCATATTCCATCCAAAATGTTTCCGTTACTTGACTTATAACACCTGGCTGGTTACGTTATTTGTTTTAAAAAGATATTATATCTTTTTTAAAAATCTTATTATAGTACTTATACTCTTGGGGTTTTATAGCTTACCTTGCTTACGTTTGCAAAATTTCAAAAGACATGTTTCAGTTTAAGTCTAAAGTATATCTGGAAATTTATAGAAAACGAAGCACAATTTTTTGCTTGGTTTTTATAAATAAATCACGTTAGGATTTTTTGCAATACTGACACTTAGATTAGCTTTATAAAACTCTTTAAGGTGTTAGTTATTAAAATACGAACCTGGTGAATATGGCGTCGTATTACGTGGCAGCTATTCTTACATTTTATGAAATTGGTATAAATACCGTCATAAAAAAAGAAAAATATCGCATTTTAAGGAATATTCCTGGAATTGCAAAAACAAATTCACGCGACATAATTTTAACTTCCAGCTTTTTATGAAAATTACGTTTTAAGTAAAAAAGTAAAAATAAAATGCATTGTAAACAAATAATATATAATATTGGTATTTATCAAAATTAATTTATAGTTTATAAAGCTAATGGTATCTCAATTTAAGTCCTATAAGGGTTTTATAAGGGTGACGAAAACGTTTCTCGCACAATGCACAGGTCCTCACTCTAACTCAATCTCTTAATACTGAGCGACATTTTCTAAGACGCATTTGCTTGAATATAATTATTTCCCGAGTTCTACGACTGCTTTTTGGTGCATTCTTTACAGACCACATAGTTAAGTTAAACGTCCTCGAATCGGGACATAATAAAACGCGCGTTTTTTTCTTTCAGAAATTTTGAGTTACGACCGCGCGTCCCGAATATAAATGGCTTCCAAAATATTACCAGCTTGGTTCGTTAAAATTAGTAGAAAACGTATAGCGTCGCGGTGCCCCGTCTGAAAAGGATTTATCGTCGACGACGCGTATTTGTTGCTTATATTTTTTTTGAAAAATTACATTCGATGCAGTCGCAAGAAGCGAGTCGATGTCGATCAAAGAACCTCTCCGATGAAAACTCTGCAAAACATTTAATAAATGTTTTGTTTCACTGAAGCATTGCGAAATGCTTATAAGTGACAAACCATTATTAAACCAAACCAATAATAATTACAATAATAAAAACAAGGCGAAGAATCTGCTCGTTACATTTATAGTAATACAATATCTACTCATACATGTAAGCAAAAATAAAGATAAAACGAGGATAAAAACATTAACTCACTAGGCATGTGATTATACATAATTTAGGATTTAGGCAAAAAAAAACTATGCTTGATTAAATATAATTCGAGTATTACTTACCTTCGATATTTTAAGTTAATGAGGTCATCAAAAAGTCGTCTGCCCGTCTGAAACGTCCATATTTTGGCATCTTTTTCAAATTTCGTAAAGATGGTTTGTTCTCTTATATATGCTGGTAGCATGTTATATAACCTAGGTGAGAAATACGTAAATGATCGTTGCCCGTGTGTTTTTGTTCTAACTGTGGGATAGGCGTCCTTGTTTTGTCTGTTCCGGGTATGATAAGTGTGATTAGCATTAAGAAAAAGAATTTTTCCTATTTGGATGTCTTTTAATATACTAAAGCAGTATAATTGACGTATATCGAGAATTTCATTCTCATCAAACAGTAGGTCCGATTGGTAGGTTTTTTGTTTGCTATAAATTATTTTTAGAAACCACTTCTGCGACACATTTAGATTTTTCAGGTGATTTTCAGAGACCCCACCCAACCCAGGATGCCATAGGAGAGGTGAGTTCGGCTTAAAAAATCTCGTAGGTAATTAAATTTTGATAGAAGTGGTCTGATTTTTTCTCCTATAGATTTAGTTTGCAGATTCCACTTGAGCTGGCAGTCAATAGTAATACCAAGACAATTAAACGATGTTACTTGCGGAATTTCTGTCATTTTAACTGTTATGGTATTTGGTCTTCTGTAAATTCAATGCAAGTTTATTGTACTGATACCACTTTTTGAGAATCTGCTCAACTTGTAACTTTAACAATTGCCATGTTTTTGCCCTTCCAAAAATTACAGTGTGATCGGCAAAACTGAAAACTGTACTATTGGTGTCAAAATTTAACATATCATTTCCGTTATGTCGACTTTAATATGTTATCGCGTGGATAAAATTTCCGACGTTGCCAAAGTACCAAAGGGTTTTTCTTAGATTGGCAACACATTATACACAAGGTTGTTTTGGATATAATAAGTTTTCAGAATAGAATTTCCGGTAAGAAGTGCATAAAGCCCCCTATTAGTTAATAATAATCTCCCGGTTAAACCGAAACTAACAACTTCAGTTCAAACCTGAAGTAATTTCTTAGTTAAAACTGACCACTTTCGAAATATTTCGAAAACTGGGGTTTTTAAAAAAATCAAATCGATATGTTTAACACTGTAGAAAAATAAGTACTGCGATTTCACTGCACATTTTTCATTTCAGTATCAACAATACCATCAATTTTCGCCATCGTCATTTTTATTCGATGTTCTGCCTTTGGTTCTTTAAGTAAAAAAATAATCCAAGCTACAAAAGGACATTCAAACAAATTCAAATATTACTATGAGGAAATCGGCTTGCTTCAAATCTAAAACTGTTGGATTACCGAAGTCGGTATTAAAATGAACCATTCCTCGCACCGTGTCGATTTACGTCGTAAAAGCTTCGAAACTAACCGAAACTATATCAATATTCAGCTACTTCAGAATTCCAAATAAAATGGGAAAAAACTCCACCATTTTTGCAGAATTGGACGAGACTAACTAAATATAAAATCTAATCATTAAGTATTGTTAATATATATTTTTCAATATCAAGAAAAGAAAGTATTGAAAATAAAAAGCAAAAAGTTTACTTTACAACTTTACTTCAAAATTTGTTTCCCCCGTACTTCAGCACAGTTGTATATAATTTTTGGGTTCATTTTAAAAATAAAACTCTATATGAACGTATGTCCTAAACGTCTTAACAGGGTGGTAAAATTTTAAAAAATAAAATATATACCATGTAATACCATTTTTGGATATTTTAACGAAATTTATTATGCAAGTACTATGTATCAAAAGGCATTATTTCGAGAAACGCAAATTTTAAAAAATAAACATGTCGCGGGCGTACGGAATATCACCTGTTTATTTTGACCACTGATTTCCATTAAAATCAAAATTATTCTTACAATCTCCAATCATTTGCAAAGAAATTGAATTTCTTGATTTTTTTCAATCCTGCATGATTATCGTTATTATTTATTACTTAAGTAATTGTCTATCTGTTTTATTTAAATACTTCAAAAAAATCGAAGTACGAATACGAAGTACGTAAACTTCAATAAATAAAATAAATTGAAATAAGAATCGTTTCATATTTATCTTGTTATGTTATTGCATTACAAAAAATTTTTTCTGAAAGACACTAGAAAAGCTAGATATTTTGTTTTAGATAGATATTTTATTACAACAAAAAGTTCTCGATTTAACCGGTGCAGTGACGACCTAATTAACCAAAATAAAAGCGCGCCACTGCTTTCCTTGAAAAAACACATTTGTATTCATTTAGGAGCAGAGTTCATCTCTTATTTTTTTCTTTAGTCTGACGTACGGTCTTTACTCAAAAATAAAAACTAATTTCTCTGCATGCTGTAATATTAACGATATTGTTATAACCGTACATCAAGACATGTGAAATTCCGCACGCAGGTTTACCAAAAGGCAATATGAAGGACAACCGTTTCTGATTTGCTTTGTGAAATGTAATTATTCATCGTTCCACATTCGAACGCATCGCTAAAGATGCGACATTTTGGCCGAGCACTTTAATCCGGTGTCACATGACCCCGACCCAAACGACCGATACCCTCGGATGGGCGGTTCCACGGTACTAAATTATCTCTGGTCTGACGTCGCCCGGCGCCAGTGTCCATGTGTCAAACTAGACAAGTTTGACGCCTTCGAAGATTTTCAGCTATTTTATCGACGACAGATTGACTGATGGTCCGCACAAATGAGGAACGCGTGAGAATCGGGACCTCGTTGGGTGCCTAACGAGCGGTCATGCGCGCATGTGCGCGACCGATATCAATTTAGACTCGACTTTTCTTTAGCGTTACCGAATTCGATTTGCGTCTTTGTTTGACCCTTCAACACATCCATTTTTCTTGCTTTACTTCGTGTACTTCCATTGTTTTCACTTCTTCATGTGCCTTGACACTTTCAAAAAATCGATGAAACTGATTCTTTTCGAAAGTATACGCGCTCCTCACTCAACTCGAGATCTCGGTAACGGTAAGTCCTAGAGGCCCCCGTTGGTACAGAACGAAACAGCGTCGAAAACATTTTTTTTTTGTGTATAAACATTTTTTTTTGTGTATCCGTTCTCCGTTCTATGTTCCTGGACTTTTTCGACAATAACTTCCGGGCGGTTTGAATTAGACGATTCAAATTTTGCTCCTTTTTAACAGACTACGGAATACACAAGATATCTAAAAATGGTCACGATGAAACCTCGGCGGCCATCTTTTTCCTCGATTTTCGACAGTTTTTTGAACATCGCTATGAAACATAAGTGTCCGAAATTTGAATATATCGAATTGCTATTTTGCATACGTATAGAGCTTACCTGCCTAACGAAACCTATTGAAATTGGGGAGGGGGGGAGTATTTAAAAAAAAATAAAAATCGGGTTTGTAGGGGTCCAAGAAAAAAATCATTTCTCGAAAATGGTTCACACTATAGAAAAAATTCTTGAACCAAAAGACGCAGAAGATTTTGATCCATAAAGTCTTATTCTTAATAATTTTTGAAAAATGTACAGGGTGAACCGAAAATAAAACCAATAACCCAAAATAAAAGAGACTGTGATTAAGATGTCAGTTTCCTTTAAATGACAATAAAGACTGCATAAACAGCTAAAACTTTGGTATTTAAGATTTTCAACAGGGTATTGAAGGTATAAAGTGCTATATTGAAAAATTAACAGGTGTCTTATATTTGCAGCTATCGACTTCAGATTTGTAGAAGTCCACACCCGTTTTCCAACTGTTGAAACAACTTAAATCTTGTAAAGCATTTTTTTTTTAATTTTGAATTTTTTTATTTTTGGATATTTTGGCTTTCAGAAAAAAAAATTCCAATCCGATCGGCAAAATTTGTGATCCAGGAAATGCGGGAGATTGTCGATTGCATACACGGCTTTTCAATTATAGACAGAAATCTAAAAGAAACTGAAAATTGTTCTTTTCGAAATTGAACTATAAGCCGTAAATCAAAATTCGTAAAAAATATGGCTAACCGGTTCAAACAGTGCTATAGACCGTATCAAGGGCTACAATTTCTGTATTTACAGTTTTCGTATATCACATACGCTGTTCGAGATTTTAAAAAGATTCAAATGAAAATCACTATTTCTCGCCCTCAATCTAGACGTGATGACGTCAATTACAATTACGACGTATTGTCAGAAAATAAGACTTTTCTCGAAAACCATTGGAACAATTCATATACCAGGAAACATGGGAGGTCCAGGGCTATAACCTCCATTTCTGACATTTTTTGGATTATATACAGGGTGTAAAAAAATGTGAAAGATCCTAATCATACAGGATGGCCGAGATATTTGAAAAAACATCATTTTAAATCACAATAAACAATACATATTTTAATATTTAGCAAAGTTTGAAGTAACTTTGAAATTCGACGGGATGTGAAAGGCACTTTATACAGGGTGCATGCACAATAAAATCACATCGATTTTGCGAAAGTTCCATAGTGGTCCGCTGGAGCACGATAGAAAAACAATGCATCCCTCTTGGACGAAAAACCCCCAAGCGACTTTTTTAAAATACGAAACAGCTGCGCGCTTCACGCTTCAAACTTGACCCGCCCAGCAACAATTTTTCGACAGCAATCTTGTTCATTACGAACGTTAGCTATCAACACAACAATTCTAACTAACTAACACTTTTACAGAATTGAACATTGTTAAATGCAGTTTACTTAGTTTGTTTATGTTGGCACCGTTGTAAATATTGTATTTAACTGTATTTAGTCTTCGACGGAAGAGCTTTGGATCTCTATCGTCAAGTTGTCATCAATCAAGAGATTAAAGTTATATAAACTAACCAAAACAACTGGCATAAGTTGTAGAACCGCGAATGTCCTCTTCTTCATTTTACTAGTCTGCTGTCTATCTTTCCCTGTACTATTAGTTGCAACAAATGGAATTTGTCATGTCTCATTAGGTGGCTGCGGTATTCAATTTTCCTTTGCTTTTAGTTGAAATATAAGTATGAGCACAAGTGTTGAATTGAATTGAATTGTCTTGCATTTTTAATTCATTTGAATCGTTTGCAGAAGACCTAATTTTTCGCTTAGTACTGTACGAATTTCAAAGCTCTCACTGCACGAACTATCAATTTTAACCTACGCTGACTAATTTCAGAAAATGTTTGCTGCAATTCTGATGTCTCTATAGTCTAATTTTTTTCGCTAAATAAAAACTACTATTCAGTGGAAGAAATTTTAAAAAATGAAAATAAATTAATTTTTGATTGGGCTTGATCTTCAATATATACATTTTTTAATTTGTTTTTTAATTATTTTGTTATTATTTCATGTTTGTCCCTGTGCAAAATTAGTGTGCCGATTGTGTTTCGAAATCCGAACTGTGAGCTACATAACTCCACTTCACAATGTGAATTCTCTTATAAATAATTTCTGGCCAAACTCTAGTAATAGCGTTTGGCTTTTTGGATATGGGTATGAACTTTGATTGTCATATACGTTACTCGGGTGTCCGTTTAACATAAAATATTTAATATTTCACAATGGATTTTATCGGGGCTTAAGGCTTTGTTATTTTTATTGTTATTTTACAGCTTTTTCTACTTCTGACAGAAGGATGGAGGGCTAGAATCGTTGGTCTCAGTTGAACTAGGTGTTTATAAGATCGGCATCAGGCAAAAAACACTGATTTCATACATTTATCTTTGCATATTTCGAAATAAAATTTTCGCTGACGTCGTATATTCCCGTTATTAACTAATTATATTTTCTATTCTTTATCTCTTCTTTTATTGGGATGTGCATATTTTTCATATTTCGATTTATTCTTCAAAATCATATACCAAGAAATGTAAAAAAATTATAATATATAATTTTTGTGCCACACTATTAATTACTGATGTTCTCAATGCCGAAATATTTGCGACAAATCGATTTTTATATTACAATGTCAAAGTATATGGCATCAGTCGGCGACAAATATAGTCATAACAATTATATAGTTGTTCTTTTAAATTCGTTAATTGTGAAAAATGTGTTTTTTTATTAAAACAACAATTAAATAGTTAATTGCGTTATTTCATAGAATCGGAGTACATTTTTTTCTTGTCTAGGTTAAACGCGATTGCAAGAAATAATTTCATTTGCTACCGTAAATGCAAATGTTGAGAAGTTGTTAACAAAACGACAGCAACCAGTATATAACAACAGTTTTACAATTTACAACATTATTTATTATTAAGCGAATTTAACACCAGTAATTTAAATTTAAAAAACTAAACTGACTCTTTTGTTTCACGAAAGGAGGACGAGATCAAAGAACAGACTCACCTTTTTATGCACCAATCTGGGCTCTGATCTTGCCAGCTTCATCAGCTCCTGGCAGTCGCCACGGCTAGCAGTGACGTACCACTCCTGACACTTTTTCGGTTCCAGCTGTAACAGATTCAACGGCACCCGATTTACATTGGTTTTCACTTTTTTGGTGTTTTATTTTCATATATCGTTATATATATATATATATATATATATATATATATATATATATATATATATATATATATATATATATACAAATATAAAAATAGCTTTCAGAACTAACAACGCAATAGGAAAATATCTAAAAAACAATAAAACGAAATGTCCAAAATCCCAAAAATCAGGTGTCTACAGATTGAAATGTGGATCTTGTCCTAAAATTTATATTGGACAAACAGGTAGATCCTTCAAGAAACGCATTAATGATCTAGATTCTAATTATGCTACCCACTTAAACACAGAAAAACACATTTTTCACGAAAATGTTGATATATTACATACAGCCACAAAAAGTAGAAAATTAAATTTATTGAAAGCAATGGAGATTGACAAAATGAGACATTCAAATGTATTGCTTAACGATCAATTAGATTTAAATACCTCTCCTTTATTGAACTTAAATTCTCACAACAACATTAATTAAGGTTTTATTAATTAATTAATTAAAGAGACGGTGTTATAGAAACAATTGTCATGTCGAAATATATCAATACGTGAAAATCTGAACTTTTAGTTCTTATTTATTTTCATCAAGTAAAAGCCACATCAGTTTAATATAACAACCGCAAAAATCAGTAAAGTTAATGCGAACGGTATGTGAAATTTCTGTGGGAAACTTAAATTATACATATCACTTTACTTCCTGAATAGTCCACTAGATTTAAATTGTAGGTTACAAAGCGTAGTATTTAAATTGTCTGATATATTGCATAACATTTTTCTGTGAATTATTTTTTGGGTACATTTTTGCAAAACAACAAGAATACATTCACTGACATGGCCGTCAGAACTAACAAACGTCAAAATTAAAACCGCGCGTTAAATCCCGGAAATGTTTGAAGTGGCTCGGATCCGGAACTGACGTGGTAAAGTGACGCTTTCCGTACGGTAGATCGGTTTGTAATTATATATTTTACAGACGAGAGTAGACAAAAATACCTAATTATACATCGATCTAGCGTGTGAGAAGCGTCGCTTTAGTACGTGAGTTTCTTGTCCCATGGATCCGAGTCACTTCGGATGTTTTAGTATATTTTAAGCACGGCTTGAATTTTGACGTTTGTCACTTCTGACGGTCATGTCAGTGAATGAATTCGTGTTGTTTAGCAAAAATCTATCCAAAAACCAATGATCGAAGAAAAAGTATAGTATGCAACAGGTTTGGCAAACTTTTTAAATCACTCGTTTATTAAGTACTCGCTCTGTTCGTGCCAAATAAACTCGTGACTACGTTTAATATAAGACTTTAGTCACTTTTCATTGTTACTTTGGACGTATCATTTATTGTTGTGTAAGGTTCACCTTTATTCTATAATTCGAGCATGAGTGTTACCCGTTGGAGCAAGGCAGACGCTAGAATCTTTTATCCATCCGTCGTGCTACAGAAAAGCTGAATTGGTGAACCGAGAATGCCGCCACAGGCGAAAACGGATACGCTACCGTACATGTTAATTAGAAATTTAATTATTATACCACTTATTATAATGCCAATATTACAGATTGTCGGATAGCTATCTCCAGGCCGTGTATGTAATTTAAAACCGTTGCTAGATCCGAACTCAAAGCGTAAAACAGGCGAGAAACGTTATATATACTTTTTTTCCGATGAGTTCAATGTGACGTCATCGATGCTCCGAAGAAGGGTAAAATATACCAAATCACCGGTTTTGAGAGACGCAAAACGCATTAATTACAATTAAACTACTTAAATAACACTGTAGGTTAACGTGTGTTGACGTCAGAGGCATGACAATTTGAAAAAAATTTCTCTCCTTTTATTTTAGATTTGTATGACAATATAAAAAACGCTTTTATGTCAACTCCAGAAAATCAATAATAATAATAATAATAATAATAATAATAATAATAATAATAAATAATAATAATATAAAATAATTATACTTCGACCTAACTATATTTTTAAAGACGAGGATTTTGCAGCTAGTATAGAAACTCAAAGTTAAGAAAATAAAAATTTGTTTTCACTTACTGCACGCAATTCAAGTTAAACTAGATTAGTCTCTTTGTCTAACCTCTCGACATCTCTATATTTCCTTCCATTGTGTATTTTTGCGACTTTAAAATATCCTGCGACACTTTTTTGATCTGGTTGTAATAAAATTCAAAAAGAAGACCATCTCTCAAAGCGGAGTAGTAAACTCAAGAGAAAAGAAACAACCTTGTCCTCCTCCACATTGGCGTGTAGATGGTTGCTTAAGGAGCTGACTCGAAATCTCGAATACCCGAACACCAGCAATAACAAGAAGTTTGTCCTCCTGTGTTTTCAATCTACATATGGCCGATTTAAAAATTAAATCTAGAAGAACAAGGGTTCAAAAGTCTAAGGGCTCTGTTTTCGGCTACGATCTCATTTATGTATCACCAAAAAGCAACTCCACGTAAAAATGCTCTTACAAGCTTACAAGTAAGAATGGGGGATGATAGTATGAGTCAAGCGTAAGACATCGAAATTACATTTTTCAAAGAAACTTCCACAGGCTACTGTAATACTTTTTACAAAAGTTCTGCATTCCTCCTGCGTCGGTGTTAGCTGAGTCCAACTTGCTGACGTTTCGCCAATCTTGTGGGTTTCTTCAGAGCTTGACTGAAACTGCCTCGCATTTTAATGTGTATCTTATAATTGTTTGAGGGGGGCAGAACTAAATGAGGGGTGGATGGCTGATTCCCATATCGGTGACATGTAGAGACCTGAGTTTTTTCGTTGTTTGTGCGGTTTCGTGGTTGTGTTCGGCAACTGCTGATGAGTTTGTATTAGTCTTAAGGCTCTTTCTTTTGAGCCTAGCAAATATTTTTTGTCCGGTCTCTCCAAAGTATTCTTTGCCACCTACACGTGGAATGCTATAAACTCCTGGCATCTCAAATTGAATTTCGTCTTTGACGGACCGCAGATGTTGAGAGATTTTTGGACAAGTGGTAAATCTGGTTTTGAAGTTATATTTCTTTAGAAACTTTTGAAATGCGGTCAGCGATGTTTTGAATATAAGGAAGGACAACTGTGGCAAGTGTGGGTTTGCTTTCGGTTTTATTGCTAACCGAAGGTTGGTGAAGGGTATTTTGTGATGGAACGCTTAATATCGTTAATGTGGAAATTATTAGAGAGGAGAGCAGAGGTAATGTGTTCTAATTCTGGGTTCAATGATTTGGGCTGAGATAGTTTTATGGCTTTGCAAACAAGAGAATTGATAACCGATGATTTTTGTGCCGGATAGTGATGTGACAATACATTAAGGTATCGATCTGTGTGCGTAGGTTTTCTATAAACGCAATGACACAATGTTAGGTCTAATTTTCTATTGATAAGAATATCTAAGAATGGGAGGTTGTTGTTAGTTTCTATTTCAATGGTAAAACGTATGTTAGGGTGTATAGAGTTTAAATGTCTCAGAAAATCTATCACGGATACGAGGAGGTACCCAAAAAAAAACCGGAATCATTTTGTACAAACTACATATTGTTTTGAAAATCACAGAACGACCTTATCCCCTTCAAAATACTCTCCATTACAACTAATACATTTGTCCCAGCGGTGCTTCCACTGTACGAAACATTTTTTATATTCATCTTTTTTTTCTTGACCTCTTCAATGTTGTCAAATCGCTGTCCTTTCATGTTCCTTTTCATACGTGGAAATAAGAAGAAGTCACACGGAGCGAGATCAGGCGAGTAAGGTGCATGGGGCAGAGGAACCATGCCATTTTTAGCCAAAAACTGCTTAACAGAAATGGCTGTGTGTGCAGGTGCGTTATCGTGGTGAAAGAACCAGTCCCCTGTCCGCCACAAATCGAGTCTTTTTTGTCGGATACTGTTGCGCAATCTTCTTAAAACTTCCAGATAAAAAGCTTGATTAACGGTCTCACCTGGTGGAACGAACTATACATGAACTACGCTGTTGATGTCGAAAAAGCAAATCAGCATCGTTTTGATGTTTGATTTGATCTGACGACATTTTTTTGGACGGGGAGACAGTGACGCCTTCCATTGGCTGGACTGTTGCTTCGTTTCTGGATCGTAACCATAGCACCATGACTCGTCACCAGTAATGATCTTTGAAAAAAAATCTGGATCCGTTTCAAGCTGTTGATTCAAAGCACGACATGTTTCAACTCGATGTTCTTTTTGCATGTCAGTCAGAACACGAGGAACAAACTTGGCAGCAACTCTTTTCATTCCAAAATCTTCGGTTAAAATTCGCTGAACCGTGCTGCAAGACAACCCACTAATCTTTGATAATTGTTCAATTGTCTGTCGACGGTCTGTGAGTACAAACCCTCGAATCTTGATCAGTTGACGGACGTCCAGAACGAGGTCGGTCATCAATTGACTCGTCGCCATTTTTGAAGCGAACAAATCACTGGTACACTTGTGTTTTTCCCATCGCATCGTCTTTATAAGCTGTTTTTAACATTGAAACAGTTTCAGCAGCACTTTTACCGAGCAGAAAACTTCTTCTTTTAAACTTGCCATCGAAAAAAACGAAATAACAAAAAAACAGCTTTAACAAAAATGGTACTGCAAGTGAACAAAACAAGTTAAATTTAAAACGAAGGTGGCGTTGAATTCGCAATAAGTTGTACTATCTACAACCTAGCGGCAGAAAGGTGTACTATACAAGCTCTGCGCGCGGCAATCCAATTTCGGTTTTTCATGGGTACCCACTCGTATATATAACAGAAGTATCATCAATGTAGCGGTCCCATAATTTTGGTTTTAGATGGAAGGTATCGAGAGCTTTCTTGTCAAAGGCTTCCTTCCATAAATATATTCGCGATGACTGGTGATAGTAGCGAACCCATAGCTGTTATAAGAAAAACATGTTCAGGGCAAGCATTTTTCAATTAAGGTGAGAAGGTTTGGTTCCAGATGCTCGGATTTTAATATAAATGAAATTATGTTGAGAGCTTCAGGAATAGTGACTTTAGTAAAGAGGAATTCTATGTCGAAACTAACCAGAATATCTTGTGTATCTAATGTAGTGCTTTTTAATTGTTCAATGAAGTGAAAGGAATTAAGTACGAGACTATGTTTTAATAAGGAAGTTGGATATTTTGTAATTTTGCGGGAGAACCAATGGTGCTGACAATAAGTCGAATGGGAAATCTTGGTTTGTGAATCTTTTTGAGTCCGTAGAGCCGAGGAATTTTAGAGTCATGAGGGGTGACAGATTTTTTCACGGAGTCTGATAGAGAAGAAACCTTAATGATAGATTTAAGGTTGCGTTCCATAAATGACGTAGGATATTTTTAAAGCTGACTATATGATCAGTCTGTAAGAATATCTTGAATCATTTCCTGATATTCATTTGTGTTCACGACCACCGTATCATTTCCTTTATCTGCAGGATTACGATGTAGGGATTAGATTTTAGAGATTTTAGGGCAACGCCTTCACGCTTTGCAATTTAGATAAGGTGGTTATGATTTTTTAAGGATTTTTGCCGTTTCAAATCAAATTTCATTAGCTGTTTGACATGGTAGTTTGTTTAGGATAGACTCGACATTTGAAATGATTTCCTCTTTTAAAAGAACTGATTTTTTCGTTTCCGAAAGTTGGTGCGATGATACATTTTGATGATACATGATTGATAGTTAAGAAGAGTTCGATGTTTTCCCTAATGTTGACGTTAGTTTTTAAAATTTCTGAATTTGATTCTAGGTAGAAGATAAGCGGAAATTTAAAGCCTCCCGGCCTCCCTCAAACAATATAAAAGCAGGTACAGAGTAAAATGTGAGCCAGTTTCAGTCAAGCTCTGAAGAAGCCAACAGGATGGTTGGCGAAACGTTAGCTAGTTCCAGGCAACAAAAACCGACGCAGGAGGAATCCAGAAGTTTTATAAAATGTATCCAACTTACATTTATACATTTTTACATTTTAGAATCGACAGTTCAATAATACTAGTAAGAAGCTGCCACTTATAAGTAGACCCATAAATATTGCTTATGTAGAAAAAATCGTTGCAATAGGGTTTTTAATAACTTAGATTCATTTTTAATTACAATTTAGCCTACATACGATTTGATGACCATTAACCTCTACAGCCAGTTTGACCATTGTAAAATTGAAAATGCCTAAAGCCTTACGGCTTCGCCTACAACAATGTATTGTGTTGCTGAGTCAATCTATGCATCCAATGAAAGCGATAAAGACGATGGAGCATTTTTTCTGTGAGAAAAGTGACGTTGATGCAACTGGTCTGTATGATGGATATTTTCATTTCCCGAAGAAATCGACAACTTCAAATTGCCAAAATCGTTAAGTGTAACGTGTTAATGCTTGTTACATTTACTTTTATATACTTGTCGCTTTTACAGGACTTGTCCAACCGACATTACCGGGGAACGGTGCATTGTTTCGTAATATTATTGGAAATGAAAAATCATTAATTATTTAATACACTACCCCAATTTGGGGTAATACCAGGTCCGCCCTAAGAATAATAAGTCATTTATATGCGAGACGTGTGGTGTACCGCGAAAGGTGATGCTTTGCCATCGATAACGCAACATTATTAAGCAATTTACTAACATTGTAAAGACCGCTTGTATACAAATGAGTTTTATTAAAAGCCGCGATGCGTGTCGCGGTAAATTAGATTTTTTTTTTTGAGTGGGAGAACGGGGTAATATTCGCCGTAACCTTTTCCGTTTTCTTTCTTAATCAGCGGGTTAGTAAAGCGAACGAGACATTAAATGAAAACATTAATGTGGGACAAACGGTATACTAAACGAAAAAACAAAAGAAAACCAAGAAAATAAACACAGAGACGAAGCATAAAGCAAAATACATTCATTTCATATCTGACGATTAGAAGAGAAGAAAAATATAAAATATTTATGGTTCATGGTCATTTATTGGGCTCTGCTTTCCTCTTCACCATCCAGACGTTCAATTAATACATCCTCCAATGTTTTCAACGATAATGAAAGCAATATAAATGTTCTTGGTACGAGATTTTCAAATTTAGTTACCAGAAAGTCCAAATATGAGCTATTTGGTTAAAAAAAGAAAGCGTATTAAACAGATTCGATTCTGCAGGATTTTTTCGTTCGGATTGAATTGCAAATTGCAAATTTATTGGTTATTACTCGGTTAATATGTAAGGTTGTTGCAGAACACGAAGACATTTGATGAGACTAAAATAAAAACAAGATGACAAGGGTAACAGTAATTTTAGCTAATTTCAACTTCCTGTCACTTTTACATACGTCTAAATATGAGAGTTGCATTAATACACTGTGTTTGCTTCACTCTCTTCTGGACGAGAAGTTGATGACAATTATGTAATACAAGGACCTGTCAAATGAAACCCAACATGGCGTCCCAGAGCAAACAAAAAAAGTAAATGACGTTTCTTTATAAACAAAATAGTTTGTTTTTTAAGAAATTGTCTTATTTTGAGTCTGTTGAAAGTGTTTAGGTGTTTTCTAAACCATAAAAAGTTTATTATTTTTTGGTTTTAAAGTGTATTTTGTTTTTCTTAACTCTTAGTAGGTATTGTGTAAAAACATTCGATTTCGTTAGTGTACTAATACTACATCAATTTTAAGGACATCAAATACGAAACAGGTTCAAAATGTCTACAACTTGTGTTGTGGTTGTGGAAAATCGCCATATGCTTCAATGGATGATACATCAAATATAAGCAAATGGAAATATTATACTGGCTTTGAATATGGTGGTTCATTTGTTAATATTTGAAAGCATAAAAGAATGTGTTCTCATTACGAATACCACAGCACTAAGTTGCTTTAATTAGGTGATCCTCGCCCTGAAGGACTGAATCACCACTTTAAGGATTTGGCATATCATTTTAAAATTTGTATTTTTAAAATGCCCATTTTAAACTATTAATTAACAAATGTGTGTGCTCTAAAGACCAAAACTTTTTATGTAAAACAAAATTAATATTACAACCTAAACTATTATTACAATAAAAAAAAAATATTTTTAAAAATTTATTTTGAATCAGAACATTGGCAATACCAAGATGCACTGGCAACAGATTCTAAATTTACACATTCAAAATGAAAGCAATATGTTACACATGTTTCTTGCTCCAATTTTATCATGGGTCAACTCCATTACAAATGAAATATTGAGTAACTTCGGCAGCTCCCATTTCATTGGTGAAGAATTTACCCAAGAGTTCTGGTATTATGATTTCAGAATGATTCTGAAGAGCAACTTTAAAATTTTTACGCCAAAATTCCCAATTTGGATAAATTCTTTGTTTAAAGAATATATTCCGCGACCATATAACAAAATCGCAACATTGCAGATTTGATAACAAACACTTGAGTCAGCACTTAATAATCAATATGATCCGTTTTCAAATATACTTGACCATCATTTCTAAAAAGGCATGAAATTTTTTATTTAAAATACTCGTCAATGTCCACAACATGATTTGTTTTTAATAAATATGGGCACTTAATTTAAAAGCACCTTCCCATAGAACATTCAAAAAACACTAATCAGTCTGAACAGTTGAGGTCACTTTTCAATTACTAAAGAAAAATGCCGTTTCTTATGGTAGTACCCACTTTTAAAACAAATCTCTTAAAAGTTTTCATCTGCTTCTTAAAGGCTATGGGAAACAACAAATAACTTATAATATCCGTATTGGTGACAGGTTGTTGAACAGGTAGTAGTCTAAACTATCCATGTTTAAAATAAATGGATCTAAACCATGTACTAATTATACTGATATCTACAAAAAAAATCATGAGGTCAACAACACCAACTATTTTACAGATTTTTAATATTACCTTCCACCAATATTGGGATTTTTTTGTAATAATTTTTTTCAATCTCAAAATAACTAACACCCATAATAGGGCGTTGCTAAAAATAGATCAAATGATTTTCTAGCTGACCTGAAACTTTTTGCCCTAAAATAATTTATTTGCATCTAATAGGTTATGTTGAAAATATAATAATAATAATAATAATATTCTTTATTGAGGTATTTTAAATTATTGCAAAAAATAAAAAAAAATAACCTAATACAAACTAATATAGTTACACACCTCAAACGAAGAAGTCTAGTTTAAGATCTTCAACTCAGCTACCCGACATTAATACTTATTATATTATATTACAATAATAATGAAACAACTTTAATAATAATAATATTAATAATATATTATATTAATAATATTAATTTGTTTAGGACAGAGACTTTTGTAATTCCAATAAATGGACCTTAATTTTTTTCCTAAATATTAGAACTGAACTGGATTCAAAATATTTATTATATATATACTGGGGCATATCCAGAATCTTTTTCGTCCTTAAAGAAGCATTGTGAATTTCATACCGAAATACTAGACAATCTTTCAGGTATGGTAAAGAATATTTTACAACCTTAAATACAACAATTGCGAGTAAAAATTGAAATAGGTATTTAATTTTAAGCCATTTCAATGTAAATATATTTTCTGATATACGATCAAACTTTCTCAAGTCATGAACGAATCGGGAACAGCTGTCCTTTATTTTTTGCAATCTGGATTTATCAGCTACGGTTATGAGTGGATAGCATATTGAAATACAGTATATAACTTTAAAAAGGATACAGGCCCAAAGGGTTTTTTCGTACTTTACGATTCAATATATGCGTATTTGCAGAGAGCGTTTTGAGGGATATATGAGTCTTTTTACATAAATTAGAAATGTGGATACAAAAAATTATAGTTTTCAAAGGGAAAAAATAACATCATTGGTGTTTTTGTAGAATAAGGTTTAAGATTATGTTTTTTGCTATATTGAGAAAGACTTTTAAGATCGAAACTAAGATTAGCTTCGATGTTATCATAATTAGTTGAGTTAAATGTTTGTAACAGCGGGGTGTCGTGAGCATATGAATGAATTTGGGAAAATTTAACTCCTTTAGACATATCAAATGCGTACAAGAAATACAACTAAGGTCCAAATCTGATAGATTCGTGAAACCAAAGTGCTTTAGTTTAGTAGCACAATAACTCTTGATCCACGCAACCGAATACCTTTCAAGTCAAGTAAGACCAGTATCGTTGATACATTTTTATCTAAATTTTTTATTATTACATCATTGAAACCACAAATGAATGAAACCAATATGAAACCACTAATCTTGTTAAATTCATTTTATTTGATAATTCTTCATCAAGGCAGACGACTAAAATAAGGGGTGTTTTTTTCGATGTGTAGAACTTTAAGTTGCAATAAAACAACGATGGATTATTCGATTGACATGAATTTTATTTATCCGAAAGATAATCTTGTGGCATTACATTTTAAATATCATTTCTGGCATATGACCGCCACTGCTGGCGCGGATGTAGTCCAATCTGGACGTTTAATTTTCGATGACTTTTTCCAACATTTGTGGCCGTATATCGGCAATAATACGGCGAATGTTGTCTTCCAAGTGGTCAAGCGTTTGGGGCTTATCCGCATAGACCAATGACTTTACATAGCCCCACTAAAGCAGTCTAGCGGTGTGAAATCACAAGATCTTGAAAGCCAATTCACAGGTCCAAAACGTGAAATTAGGCGGTCACCAAACGTGTCTTTCAATAAATTGATTGTGGCACGAGCTGTGTGACATGTTGCGCCGTCTTGTTGAAACCACATCTCCTGGACATCATGGTTATTCAATTCAGGAATGAAAGAGTTAGTAATCATAACTCTACACCGATCACCATTGACTGTAACGTTCTGGCCGTCATCGTTTTTGAAGAAGTACGGACCAATGATTCCACCAGCCCATAAAGCGCACCAAACAGTCAGTTTTTCTGGATGTAACGGTGTTTCGACATGCGGCAAAATTAGCTTATGAAAATCGGGAACAACGGCAATCTCGTTTTGCGCCCATTCGACGAATCTACGCCTTACTTGATGATCGTTTGGTTTCAATTCTTGCACGAGTTGGATTTTGTAAGCACGTAAACCAAGATCCTTTCGCAAAATCTTCCATAAAGTGGATGGACACAGATTCAATTCCTGTGCTCGGTGGCGGATGGACTCATTCGGGTCTTCCTCAATGCTACGCTCTACAGCAGCAATAGCTTCTTTTGTACGCACCGTACGGCGTCTCTGGGGATGCGAGTTATCAATAAGAGTAAACGTGGTGCGAAAACGTTCCATGGTTAATCGAATTAACTGATCTGATGGACGATTTTGTCGACGACAAAATCGACATAGTGCGCGATACGTGTTCCGCACAGAACCATTATTTTCGAAATAAAATTGCACTATTTGCAAGCGTTGTACAGGCGTGAGTCTATTCATGATGAATTGCCCAACCAAACTGAGAGTAAATCACTTGACAGCTGTTAAATCGGTCGCCATCTTGAACAGTAATGCCCACTTAAAGTTCTATACATCGAAAAAAAACACCCATTATAATCGATTAATATAGTTTATGCAGCAAATTCGTACGTAAATATTCAAATTGACGAGTATGCATTAATAAATTCCATAACTTAGTCAATTTATATTCCTAAGCGTAAGAGTAAGGCTTAGTAAATTGCTAAACTTGAAGTTCAAATATCCTGTATATTTACTTCCCATGCGAGGGCACCTTGTAATTTGCTTACAATGTCGCGATATTGCTCCACTCTTTAATTAAGCGCCTATTAGTCGGAGTGCGTAAAAAATACCTTTTTATACGACAGCGAAGGCCGTTTGGAAATAACAAAAACGATTGCCAAAAACAGCAATTGCTCCCCCGTCGATAAATATGAAGGACGCGCGTCAACTTTGCCCTCCCTAATTGCCGACCCCAAATCTTCTGAAATATACGTCGGCATTTTTTTTTCTCTTTTATTGCCCGTTCCTACCGACGCCCATTAAACGCCAATTACCGAACGGTAATAGTTTATAAATTGAAATTGAAATGGAGATCGGCCTTCCGCCGTGACACAATAAACGTAACGCATATTCACAATTACGGAAAGTTAAAAATTGTGTTTCCAGATAAACTAATTGCTCTTCTAAGAGGTTGAATGGCGTCACAGTGAACCTTGAATAAATTAAGGGGACGCCGCCATTTTTTTGTTTCTGTTTTTGTGCCCGAACGCTTGTTCTTTACTTTTTCAATTTTAGCAAAGGAAACCGCGGAAATTACACGCGGTGGCCGTCTCTGCATGAATCTGAGTGAACAATTCTCTTCTTCTAAAGCTTCATGTATGTTGCGGATGACCTCCTATTCTGAACTGATTTACTACTGTCCGAAATAGAAATTCTACATCTGCCAAAACATTTTTTGGTTTACCCCCTACCCCTACTTCTAACTTTTTTTAATATTGTGCAAAACAGCGATTCCAAGTGTATTTTCAAGCTTCGAGACCATAGAACAATACGGTGAGCACATAACACCAAAGAAGCATCTAACCAACTAACCAAGATGCTTCTTAGGTGTTATATGATGGCCTTCCTGGACAGGTACGTTTACCCATCCTATGAGTTTCACAGGTTTTTGATTGATTGTAGGTTGACAGTTTCTTTTTTGCTTATGACACATGGCTTCGTCATATTGACGATTATGGCCAGAACCTAATTTTTACTGACCAGTCTGTTCTGTCCACAAGTTGCAATCCCTTTCGACTATGCATGCATCCTTGTCTTGGGCCTGAGTTCTCCGACTCTGAGGGCGGTATTTTGATCTTTTTCATCTAAACTATTTCTAATGTATGTGGCTTCATTACCTATGATGGGTGGAAACGGACTACGTCCACCGATATAACACCAACTTGAATGATATTGAATTCAGTTAATTGATAACACTCTAACAACGACAAGGCTTTTCACTGCCGAATATAGACGATCAGACAGCTTCTGTGATAGTATTCGATGACTTCCGCTGAGCGATATGCACTTGGCATTTAAAAGAAGGCAAAAATGCTGTCTGGAACTTTAACAGACGGGAGTTGTAGGATAAGCCGTCAACCAAGTCAGATCAGAGAGTATCCATCATCTGAGGTTGTTAATTACAGAAAGGTAGAGGCCAATATCCAACCTGCTGGCCTGGATTATATTACACCAAATATAATTATGAACTCTGTTTGAAAGTAATCAGTAATTTTATATAGTTTACACTATAGGATACCCATATTTTGTTCTATTTGAAATAAAATACGCAAAATTCAAATATATTGCATATAGGACGAAACGATCTTTTAAAAGCTAAAACCAAGTTACTACTTATGACACTTACCGGTGGTAAAGTAGAGTTGTCGGCATCATCGACCATCTGGAATTAAAAGTTAAATTTTAGACGGTTTTCGCTTGCAGCTGGTGTTATTTTTTAAGACTAAACAAGTCAAAATTTGAAGTCATCACAAAATAACTCTGCAAATGTGATGTTTAATCGACCATAAACTTTCAAAATATCAGATCTCTTCGACGAAATGTTCTAAATCATAAAGTATAACAATTAGATTATTTTTTGTATAGTCGCTCAGTAACTATAAAGGTCATAAAATATTAAAAATTTAACTCACAGGTATCCCCTCATCGGTGACATTAAAGCAAGTACCAAAGTGCCCAAATGTCCAAAGAGTCGTAAAATAGAGCTAGGTCCAACTTTGTTCGACATAAACACAATAATTATATGAAACTTCAGCACAACTTTGTACTGTACTTCTAAATCTGTTACTTTCGAAAAATTCCATTTTTCGAAAGTATCTACACTCATATAAAACTTTTATATTTCGGTAACGGTAGGTCCCATGGGATCGGCATTGGTACAAAAATGATCAGCGTCGAGAAAAAAAAAAGATATTTTTGTCTGTCCGTTCTCCGTTCTTGTCTTTTGGTTTTTCCCGAATAACTTTTAAAACGTTGGAAGCTACAAAATTAAGACACATAAGCCTATAAGAAATGGCCTCGACGCCGGCTCCATAAATTTTTATTCTTGACAACTTTTTCAGGGTGGACCGCAAATTCATAAAAGCTCAAAAACGGCTCTCCCATTATTGAAAATTGGTTTATAACTGAAAGATTATGATTCGGATCTCACTTTCTTTTACATTGCGATATAGCCCGCATAGACAGCTAAAACTTTTGTATTTAAGGTTTTCACCTATTGTACAGGGTGTTCCCGATATTCCGTGCTAAATAAGAAATATGTTAAGTGTCCTAAATTTGCAGATATAAACTTCAAATTTAGCAAATAAATTAAGGTCCGCGTCCACATTTAAACAGTAGAAATTGGGTGCAATCAAATATTGCCAAGTATTTTTTAATTTTTTTTTATTTTTTTTTTGGTAATTTGGGCTTCCAGAAAAATATGTTTTCCTCAATAATCGTTCACCCGATCGGCAAAATTCGTTAACCAGACGACGCCGAAGAGCCAGCGCACATTTATTTCAGGCATTTTTTCGATTATACAGAGGGTATTTATCAATTAATTAAGTTAATATTTCAATATTAACTGCAAATCAAAAATCGTACAAAATATGGCTAATCGGTTCAAACAGTGTCATTGGCCGCATCAAGAGCTACAATTTTTGTTTTTGCGGTAGATTATTACGGCGCATTGCAAGGTTTCAGGAAAAACTTATTTTCTCGAAATCCACTATTTTGGAAAAATTCTTGGACCAGAAAACCTGAAGATCCGGGACTATAACCTCCATTGAGGATGTACAGGGTGTGTCAATGATGGGTAAAAAAATCTAAAACATCCTGGAAATTGCCGTTTCCGTGGATAAATTTTTAGCTGTAAAACATGTCATAATTTGATTTAAACAGACTCGAATATTGTGTCGAGAGAGAGAGTTTCAGGTTTCACCTATCATATAGGGTGCGCGAGATACTTGGAAAAATATAATTGGAAATCGTTATTACTTGTACAATTTTTTATATTTATCAAAGTCTGCCGTGACTTCGAAATTCAGCGATAAGTAAAAGACTCCTAATACAGAGTGTGTGCACAAAATAATTACATCGATTTTGCGAACGTTCCATAGTGGTTCGCAGGAGCACGATAAAAAAACAACGCGAAGCGACTTCTTTTTGAAAATAAAAAGCTGCTCTGCGCTACGCGCTACGAACTTGCCTCGCCCAGCGACGATTTTTCGAAAGCAACTTTTTTATTATTGCGATATTGCAACAGAAAGTATCCTCGAACGTGTCACTGCGTCTAACCAAAGTGAACCTAACCTAAAAGGCCATTGAGGATCGGCAACAATATTTTTACTATTCTTCTTTGTATTAATTTTTGAAGCTTAGGGAGGGGGGTTACAATGCGATCGCGAGGGGGGCGATATGTTCCGACCGGGAGGCGGGGGCGGCGCACTTTTGAAAATGTCGTGTCCGCCCGACAGCGACGTTTTTAAGCTCGTAAATAAAAGCGACGCGTTACGGCCGACGACGCGGCCATCTATAATTAGGCCGTAAATTTCGCGTAAAACAAATGACGACAGGCGACCGTGTAGACCAATAGGGAAGGCAATTTGTGACAAATAAATTCCGGGCGACGAATAACCCGGACCGGAAAAAAAAAACACGAAAAAAAAAAGAACAGAACGAGGGGAGGGTGGTTGGTTGGGCCGTTGATACAAACCGATATTTGACAAAGAATCGCAATTTCGGCGGTTATTTATACCGCACGCGTGTTGTACATTTCGACGCGTCCACCGCCCCCTGCTGTTATATAATTCGATGGCGGCCAGGACTAAACCATCCATTAATATATATTTTCTTCTCCCGTCTGTAAAATGCATAATTACACACCGATCTAGCGTGCGAGAAGCGTCACTTTACCGCGTTAACTTCGTTTCCCACGGATCGCAGTCAGTTCGAACATTTCCGGGATTTTTCCGTACGGGTTTGGAAGCAATCGGATGTTTTCGGAGATCTTACCGTTTGTCTATTCTGATGGTCATGTCAGCGAATGTTGTATTCGTGTTGTTTTGCAAAAATAGACCCAAAAACGAATATATTAGACAATTTATCTTATATTTACGTGCTATAAGCTACAATTAAAATCTAGTGAACTAGTCGGTATGTAAAGTGAAATTTACAATTTAAGTTTCCCACAGAAATTTTTCATACCATTTTCAAATATCTATGTCTCATCAGTACAAACAAAATAAAATTAAAAGTTAGGAACTGCTTTTTCTTGCTTATACAGGGTTATTATTTTCTATGTATAGAACTTTAAGTTGGCATTATTGTTCAAGATGGCGACCCATTTAACAGCTGTCAAGTGATTTATTCTCAGTATGGGTTTGGCAATTCATCCTGAATAGACTCACGCCTGAACAACGCTTGCAAATAGTGCAATTTTATTTCGAAAATAATGGTTCTGTACGGAATACGTATCGTGCACTACGTCCATTTTATCGTCGACAAAATCGTCCATCAGAGCAGTTAATTCGATTAACCATGGAACGTTTTCGCACCACGTTTACTCTTATTGATAACTCGCACCCCCAGAGACGCCGAACGGTGCGTACAGAAGAAGCTATTGCTGCTGTAGAGCGTAGCATTAAGGAAGACCCGAATGAGTCCATCCGCCATCGAGCACAGGAATTGGATCTGTGTCCATCCACTTTATGGAAGATTTTGCGGAAGGATCTTGGTTTACGTGGTTACAAAATCCAACTCGTGCAAGAATTGAAGCCAAACGATCATCAAGTAAGGCGTAGATTCGTTGAATGGGCCCAAAACGAGATTGCTGTTGTTCCCGATTTTCGTAAGCGAATTTTGTTTAGCGATGAAGCGCACTTCTGGTTGAATGGCTAAGTCAACAAACAAAACTGCCGCATTTGGAGTGAAGCTAATCCTCAAGTGTATGTCGAAACACCCTTACATCCAGAAAAACTGACTGTTTGGTGCGCTTTATGGGCTGGTGGAATCATTGGTCCGTACTTCTTCAAAAACGATGATGGTCAGAACGTTACAGTCAATGGTGATCGGTATAGAGCTATGATTACTAACTCTTTCATTCGTGAATTGAATAACCATGATGTCCAGGAGATGTGATTTCAACAAGACGGCGCAACATGTCACACAGCTCGTGCCACAATCGATTTATTGAAAGATACGTTTGGTGACTGCCTAATTTCACGTTTTGGAACTGTGAATTGGCCTCCAAGATCTTGTGATTTAACACCGCTAGACTACTTTCTGTGGGGCTATGTAAAGTCATTGGTCTATGCGGATAAGCCACAAACGCTTGACCATTTGGAAGGCAACATTCGCCGTGTTATTGCCGATATACGGCCACAAAAAAGTCATCGAAAATTGGACTACATCCGCGCCAGCCGTGATGGTCATATGTCAGAAATCATATTTAAAATGTAATGCCACAAATTATCTTTAGGATAAATAAAATTCATTTCAATCGAATAATCCATTGTTGTTTTATTCCAACTTAAAGTTCTATACATCGAAAAAACACCCCTTATGATGTTAAAAATTGAATCCTCTTAAAAGCTCCATAATTGGAGGATTTTTCTTTTCCTTTAAATATACTAACTTCATGATGAATTGTCAAAGTTAAATAAAAAACATAACGTTTTAAAATTTTGTTTATTCCGTTGTTTAAATGACATCCAATAATATATATATATATATATATATATATATATATATATATATATATATATATATATATATATATATATATATATATATATATATATATATATATATATATATATATATATATATATATATATATATATATATATATATATATATATATATATATATATATATATATATATATATATATATATATATATATATATATATATATATATATATATATATATATATATATATATATATATATATATATATATATGTCAGAAATCATATATATATATATATATATATATATATATATATATATATATATATATATATATATATATATATATATATATATATATATATATATATATATATATATATATATATATATATATATATATATATATATATATATATATATATATATATATATATGTCAGAAATCATATATATATATATATATATATATATATATATATATATATATATATATATATATATATATATATATATATATATATATATGATTTCTGACATATATATATATATATATATATATATATATATATATATATATATATATATATATATATACTTCGAACATTGAAGATGCCAAGTGAGATTTTGGCGAAACGTCTGCAGGATTCCAGAATTTGCAGAATTCCAGTCGGATGCAGGATTCCAGTCGGAGTTCAACGAGCGAACGGATGATATCCCGGAGTATAGTGTCATCACATTTTTCCATCCGTGAATCAATACGTGAGAATATATATATATATATATATATATATATATATATATATATATATATATATATATATATATATATATATATATATATATATATATGAACAAATAGTTATAAAACATGCATTAATAGAAAATCTACAAGCAAGGCAAGCACTGCTTTTGCCTAAAATCAAGTTCATAAAGTGAATGTCAAATTTGAAGAAAAATATTGTTTTATAATGATTTTTCACGGATCCATTTGATTTTTTTTTATTTCCCATCTCTGCTAATTGGTTAATGGGTTAACTTCACACCAAATTTTCTTTGTCTTTGGAGATCTTGTTTGTTCAGATCCGAGTGCAGTTTGGGTTAGTTTCTATCGATTTATTAACTACAGATTTATTAAACGGTCTCATAAACAAAAGTAATGTTTCAAGACGTATAAACCACTTTAGTGAATCCGGAATAATCGGATAATGTCGAAAAAAAATTCACAATACAGATTATTTCGATGCTGATACACGGAAGGCATTGCCCTATATCGACAGGAGACAGGATTATTGCCTATCGCCCAGCCTTGCAATTTGGTTTTAAAAAAAGGAAATTCAAACAGGAAACACATTGGTACATTATTTGATGACGCTGGAGTCATTTTTGTCGAACATTGAGATGATCTAACATACGTTACAAAGAAACTAAAGAAGGAATCAAATAAAGAGATTTGAACATAGAAGGGCAAAAAATAAGACATACAATCGAATATAACATTAAGATATAGCATTAATATTAAGGATGACTAAGAGCCGTCGTCTATTAACAAACGTTAAAAGATTACATTCCTAGAGGACTAAATAAAACAGATGATTTTCAATCACTATATTATCAAAAAAACAAATAAAAAACAATTAAAATGGTAAGGCCATGTAAAAACACTGCCAGACCAACAATTACCCATCAAGAATCATGGCGGAATACAAAGCAATGGCAACTACACTTACCGTCAAAATGTTTATTTAGATTTCAATTTGATTATTTAACGGAAGCAACGACGAAGTTTTTTCCCGAAATTTGTAACACTTTGTGGAAAGAACAGCGTACTATAATTAGCTTGGAGTTTTATCTTTTCTGAACGTGTTGTTTATTGAAGATACACAATTTGAAAGATAACGCCCTCGGACATGATGTTCGCAGACAGAAATATCTACGTGTAAAAAATCAAGTGGGTATTGAAGGAATGGTTCAGCCAGCTTGCAGTCATGATCCAATTGAGCATCTTTGGGTGCAACTTCAAAAATGCGGCAGTCTTCATGATCTGCGAATGGTACCTCGGTACTACTGATTGATTAGATGCAACATCGAGCGAATCAAGTCAGTCTGGATATTAGCCTTAGCTGATTAGCTAAACAGCAGCAAGATCGATTTATCATCAACCGATCCACGAGGAATGCAGAATTTTTGTAGATAGTATTTCAGTAGTCTGCGGAAATTTCTTTGAATAATTAGAGACGATGTGATCAAGTCTCGCCACAACCCCGCAGTATCCAGTATTAAAGTTAGATTGCAAATATGTAAACGAGCAGTAACGTAGAATCGATGTAAGAAAACTTAAAGAGCTCGGCGTACCTCAGAAAACGACACAAAAAGTCAATAACAACTTAAACCGTTTACTAACTTTTCAAGACACTTCTAACATAAACGAGACATGGTATGGCATACAAAACGCTTTATTAATAGCAGGTCAAGAAAAGCCGACCTCAGAACGAAAAGCAAGACAAACTTGGATGAAATATTATGCTTAATGGATGAAAGGCGTACGAATAAAAATAACAGCATCAACTATAAAGAAATCGACAACATTGTTCAAAGAAAAATTAAATCTGGCAAAGAAGACTGGATAAGGAGGGAGTGTGATGAAGTGGAAGAATACGAGCGAAGATATGACAGCTTCAATCTGCATAGGAAGCTAGAAGAGATGACCGAAATGAAGGAACACAGGCAGTCTACTGTATTGAGAAGTTCCGACGGCAGTATTATTTCGGATGCCAAGCGACAGCTGATTCGCTGGACTGAATATATTAAAAACCTTTTCAATGACGATCGGCCTAAACTGATTCTTGGACATGCTGAGGAGATTGGTCCGGAGCTGTTGCGCGGGGAGGTTCTACATGCCATTCAACAGACGAAAGGAGGAAGAGCAAATGGTCCTGACGAGATACCGATCGAGCTTCTTAAAATCATAGATGAAGACACAATTATGATTCTCGTAAATATCTTTAATATCATATACTCAACCGGAGTTATTCCAAGACAGTGGTATTCGTCTACATTTATAACCTTACCTAAGAAACAGAATGCTCCAGAATGTTCCGATCATCGAACAATAGTCCTTATGAGTCACACTTTGAAGGTGTTTTGGTGACTAGAGAGGCTCTGTTCGGTATAAACGTATTAGTACAAAGATGTCACGACATAAACCCAGATGTTTTGTTGAATTTTGAAAAGACGTTTGATAAAGTTCAACACAAAGAACTTATAAAAATATTACAGAACATGAACATGAGTCCCGACTCATAGCGAATCTTTACTGGAACCAAACAGCAAGAGTCAGAATTCAGGATTAGCTTACAGATGAAGTGGAGATTCTGCGAGGCGTGCGTCGGGGCTGTATTCTTTCTCCGCTAGTCTTTAACGTATATAGTGAGGCCACTTTCAGTGAAGCGATGGATGAACGACAGTAGGGTGTTACCATAAACGGACAGATTTTAAACAACTTAAGTTAGGCAAACGACACCATTATAGCTACAGACAAGCTTGAAGATCTGCAAACCCTGCTGCAGAGGCTAAATGATGCATGTGGCAGATGATTATTACAAAAAAAGTAAATGGTAACGGAATTTTAATAATGACAACACAACGATAGGAGATAAGAAAACACAAATACTTGAAATGAAATGAAATCAAAAGTCGCATAGACGTAGCCAGAAGTTCATTTGTAAAGATCAAAAAATTCCTTTGCAGCAGATGTATAAATTTCGGATTAGTAATAAGAATTACTTTACGGGTCAGAAGCATGAACACTTAAAAGGCAGATATGGAAGGGATTGCGGCTTTTGAAAGATGGTGTTATCGGCGAATTTTGAAAATCTCATGGACTGACACAGGTTTCCAATCTGAAACTGCTACAGAGAACCCAGAAACAGGAGCAAATAATTAACTCTCTAAAAAGAAGAAAATTAGGATACTTTGGTCACGTGATCAGAGGATCTAAATATAGGATGCAACAGAACATTATGGAAGGAAAGATCAAGGGCAGAAGGAGTCAAGGGAGAAGAACCTCTTGGTTCAAAAACTAAAGGGTATGGTTTGGAATAACATGAAACCAACTATTCAGAGCAGCCGCGCTAGGAGAAGGAATAAGAAGAAGAGAAGATGCGATTAAAAACCAAAGCGTCCAGAAAAGATCATGCTCCAATATAATTTGCGATGACGCTGCCGCCGATGCTGCATTCAACCCGGTGTTAAAATTTCAGGATATATAATATTAAGAAAATCGTAGTCCAAAATTTTCTGACCATAAAATCGTCCATGGCTTGGCGGTGTCCCAGAATACAGTTAGGCATACAAAGCCAGTCTCCAAATTTCAAATCCGTCCAGGACAAAACGTAAAGGGGTCGCCGTTAGACTGTCCGCGACGGTGCGCCGTAGGGGTGGGAGTCGCCATCAATCCTGCACCCACAATTATAACCGCGCAACTATCAAAACGGCTCGTTCAAATTAAAATAATGACCATTTGTGCATTATTATTTAACACCGAATTAATTTTAACGGGGTGACAAAAACAACAAAATGTATAGCGACACGCTTTTGAATAGCGGCGCCCGCGGGTTCGTTAAAATTTTCGATTCACATTCGGCCGGGCTTTGCGCGCGACTGCGACTGAAAACTTTGTGATTTAGTGGCGATTAATTCAAGAGCCCGGTCCTTATTATAATATGTGGACAACACATAGTATACGTTTGCCTCGCGGGACCAAATTTCACCCACACCATCTCTAAGTGACTGAAATTTTCTATTTTATTTTCCAGAGTTCGGTAAAACCAACAATTTTCAATACATGTACAAATTGCTCCTGAAATGTAAACCAATTTTAATCAACTACGTCAACAAGACCTCTTAAAAACTAAGGACAGGATAACTTGTATATACTTTCAGCAGCAAGAAAGAATGATGAAGACTATTCGCCAATCTCTGTTCTTTCTCATCCTAAGGAATTCGTGATACTTTTAAGCAGCGAGCAAACAAATATTGTCTAGTGCTGATAGAACCGTATGTTTACTATATTTGTAAGATTAATTTTAATAGCGCATAATGTAGATGCTTCGGTCGGCATTAGGTCTGGTACTTTCCTTAATACTGTCTAAGATATCAGGCCTTTTAGTAAGTTAAATTTTTAGAAGGGAGAAAGTAACCCAGAAGAAGATATCCGTGAGATTTCACAACGAAACCATAGCCGAGTTCGGCCAACCAACGCTTTCCATTCCTTGTCCACCCATTTCAATGCTGCCGACTATCCGTCCACCTTTGGCATGGTGTCTTACTGAAAAATACCTTTGGAAAGAGAAACAAACTAAGCATACAGAAATGGTAAAGGAGAGGAAACGAACTTAAATCGAACACGCCGACGTCTGTCCCTTCTGATCCTACAAACTTCTTGGCATTTTTAAGCACCGGAGATTGACTAAAAAACGTTGATCAATTGTAATCAAGTGTAATGTAGAAGCGTCGGTGGAGACCAGTTCTGGTACCTTTCTTACGGTTGTCTGGGATAGCAATGGTGGTTATTACGTTTAAGGTATCCGAACAACGAAACCATGATGGAGTTATAAAACTGTGCATTTTCTTAATTGTTCATCCATCTCAATTTAGCCCACTGCTCATTAGATGACACCTTTGGAACGGTGATAACAAGGTTACTTAAAAACACTTTCAGCAGGAAAAACATACCAGCTATACCAAAACATTCAACCAAGAACCCCGAACCGCACTCGCAAAGTATGTTCTCTGTCAATATAAGCTATTAGAGATATAGACGCCCAAGAACAGATTTAAAATCTCGCTTTAACCAATGACCCTGCTGTATTCAACAACCAATATGGCCAGTGACAGATTATCAATAAGTTTAGAAGTGCCGAGTTAAGTGTGTATAAATCGCTGTTTAAAAAAGTGCAAAGTTAATTGATGAAATATACCCTTCCCGTACGACAATATCAATGCCACCTGGAGCCCATCAATTTCAACCGTAGTAATCATTCATCAATCATTCGCGAGGACGATTTTGTCTGGTATTTGAGGCTGCAGTTTTTGGTGCGCCAAGAATATTTCCAGATATAATCTGATTTTTCATTACCACTAAGGTGTTAGTTGTTAATTTCTTCGCAGGATATTATACCACATTAGTGATGTGTCTGTTCCTTTCCTCGGAAATTGGGTTTTCAGTATCTTCCAGTTCACAGGCTTAAACTAACCAGAGTTCGTTACTCAACAAGTGCCGCGGGTACCATTTCGTTTCTTTTAAAAATCGAACGAATACAAAATTGAAAAACATCAGTCTTATTTGTTTACCCTGGGCTGTATTGATTTGCCGTTGCTCGCGCCATAACGACAAAGACCCGGCAACTATAACAATTTCGATGAGACGCCAGACAGTTACAAGCAAACAAACACCTCGTTGCGTACGTCGTCGTCGTCGTCGTCGTCAATTCACTATTCATCAGGAAAAAAGAACGCTCTTGGGGAGCCACGCGGGGACCTGATTCAATTCCGAAGTATGTAAGTCGATTATTACCTGTCAAATGACTTGCAATTCGGCGCGAAACGCTCGCCGACCGCGGAGCGTGTTCTTCGTTTTTGTAAAACGACGTGACAACCGCTCGAGGAACTGCCAACCCAAAGCACGCGAAATAACTAATTAACTTTACATTGTTCCTCGTTTGTATTAGCCGTGTATATGCGTGGAACGCTAACTCGCGTACGTACGGTATAATATAGATTCTCGTTTCCGATTATACGCCTTGTGTCCGTTGGTGTTGTTTTAGGAAGTCGACTTCCCCGTAATTGATTGCGTACCGGACTACGTTTTAACTCTGGACATTAACATAATGATCGTTTAATAACCTGTCGTACAGGCCATATTCGATCGACGTCTGCCTCGTATACGAAATGCGGTTTATTAATTAATGTATACGGCCGTGTTTTACAAACCTAATAGAGTTTCGCATAAAGATGAGCAGCTTTCTTCTTGTTAACTCGTGTTTCCCGTTGTATACTCTGGTGCAAATGTCACTCCGGGATTCGTTTTTCTCATCAAAGCAACGAGTTCTAACAGGTTGTCGGTCTGCTCCCTTAGCTAAACATTTAGCATCTAGACATAACCAAACATGACGGTCTCTTCAAAATCACAATTAAGGCAACGCAGGAGCAGCTAAAATTAGGGTATGAGTTGGAACCCACCACCCAACGGCGATCAGGGGGTTGTTAGGGGCACGTGGACGTCCGTAAACTAATTTGTGCTCGCAGCGGGATTAAATAAACACATACGGACAAACATAAACGGTCGGATGACTGGACACATTCTTAGCGAACGGATCATTAGTCATCCGTGAGATACGTTATCTCGTCGACGAGGTGTACTTTTAGCGGTGATTACACCGGTAACGACTGCGCGCATTTGCCGATAGGGTGTCCCAATACGAAACCCCATTTCTGATCCTACGTCCCTTCTCAAGAATGCAAATGTGAAAGAGTATTCGTCCATTCGATCCTCCGAATATCTTGAATTGCCTTGATTTGAAGTCCGTTCGAATGACGCAATCTTTAGTGGGGAGTCTGAACGGACTTCAATATATTATCCGATTAGGAAGACGGTTTATTTTTATCAATGTTCTGGTCTTCCATCTGTACCCTGTTAATTTTTGAAGCCCGCACTTCCTTACAAATGAATACGAAAGTTCTTTTGGTGTTACCTCCATATAAACACTGGTAAACGGGATGACGAGGTACTTCTAAACATGTCGAAAGAGAGGGCGATTGCCCGCCCGCGGCGTTTTTTGGGCCACCGCTAGGTGTCCCGGCAACGAGATATTCAATTAAGTTTTTTTCATCTCGCGCCGATGGTACCGCTCAGGCCGCGCCATGACTAAGCTCGTCGAGAAATCTATTAACCCTTTTAAGAGGAACAAATTTAATAATGAGTGTGGCGAATGTTATTAACTCTGTTCAAGATTGATCGATCAAATGCGCGATGGAATAGAAGAATGTGAGGTACGCCTTCGTGTGGGACCCTTAGTCGTACTCTCTGCTCTCCCTATTTATAAGCGACTTAGTTACGGAAACGTTAAATCTACAAACAATGGTGGCGCCCTCATAAAAATCCTATTATATTGGCAGCGGGAACGCAGCCCCCCCACCACCCCACTGCGAAGGTTAACTTTGACAGCGGTCCGTCACCCTGTCAGGAGGTGCGCCTCGGGGCACTGTTCTCGGGCCCCCGACCGCACGCCGGCGTCGCTCGATTCAATTTGCCGCGTGTTATTGCCTCGGCAAACACAATACCGATCGACCAGATAACGAGCTTCACCAAGGAACTGGTTTGCGAGTTCGGAACGACGATTTGGAGAAATATTTATTTCCAATCGACAACTGGAAACATGACAATAGACCTTCTAAAAAGCACCGAAATTTTTCCCATTGAAATTTAATTAATAGTATGTCACGCACTTATAGCAACAGATGCCCAATATTTTGACCCATATGACCACCATCTAGACTTTTCATATATAATAATAATAATAATACATTTATTGTTGCTCCCAAAAATACATTTTCTTTTAAACAAAAGTCTCAGGCATCTTGAAGAACCAGTTTCTGTTCAAGCCTAGTTTTACCTATATAACCTATATAACAAAAAATCTTCGAATATAGGTTCCAGGCGCTGATGGTTCTCTCATACTCAGTGGATTTGTACTTGACAAGATAAAATATAGCACGATGTAGTTTAAACCTATTTAACATGTCGAATGGACCCCACAGCAGTGATTTAATTGGGACAAGAACTAGTTTCACAATGTAATGTTTTGTTTGTCTGTTGATGTAAATCAGTTTAGAATTTCCATACCCCGTTCTCAGTTTTGTTGTGACGTGATCCCTGAAACGCAACTTAGAATCGACTATCAAACCCAAACCTTTGCCTGTAAGTGAACATGGTTGAGGAGTGTCGTTTTATAAGCATAACATTTTTTACTTGAAATTTCTGGCGATTTAGTTGGATTAAGCTGCAACAGATGATCAGAGGCAGTCTTATAAGATTTACATAGGTCTGCGTTAATGAAAATTTCAACTTCTTTAATTTTACTAACAGGAAATAGATCTGAGTGTCATCCGCATGGAGGTGATAACTGCAATGCTCCAATGACTGTAAAATTAAAAGTTTAAATAGCATATAAAAACGGATCCATAAGGCTACCCTGTGGTACGCCCAGTCGAACAAACAATGGTTGAGCACATTTATTACTATAGAATACTACAATGAGTTGAAAGAATACTAATCAATCTAAGCTGATTAAAATCTTTAGTTCAGAGATAAACAAGTCTAGGGCAACATAGTCGCAGGAACCACACAAGGTCCCAACTCCTGGAGTCTGCGAGGACATTAACGCCCATAAAAAAATTAACTAGCAGAAGCCAGAAAGTATTCCATTACACCTAGAACCGACGGGACGCCATCCCGCGGGACGTATCGCGATTTCTCTCTCTCTCGCATGCGCCATAAATCGGCAGATAAACCGAGTTATGAGTCGACGGTACGGAGCGCGTAAATCTCGTTCCTCTCTGTCTCTCTCGCTCGGTCCGGTTCGCACGGTCGTAACTCCAAACCGCCGATAGGATCTGTTCGGCGCATATTAAAACCAAGTTGCGGTTGTAACGATAAATTTCGCGCGTATTATTTGTAGTGAGATGTCATTCGGGCAATTGATTTAAAAACCCGTGTTTTATCTACCGCGGCAAGATGCGCGCGACGAGCTCGTCCTCTCGCAACGCGCCGTAAAATACGAAACCAATGGTAATTTTTTGCCAAATGGTTCCCATCACGAAAGTTGGCTTTGAATAACCTCCTAGATGTTAAAGGACTTATCGACAGCATGGTTTTAGGCAGTTTCAAAAGGTTTTCGATTTTATTGATCCAAATTGTTTATGCACTCAAAACGTAATAAATATACTATCATTGTATCATTTGTTCTAGCCTAATAATAATACCAACTAAAATTTCCACGCTTTGGTATTCTTAGTGTTGGCATAATATGCGTAAAACTGTATTATTGCTATTTATATATACATAATATTTATTATTTTTTTTACATTTAAAAATTGTTATTGTCTCAGTGTTTTAAGAAATTACACTATGGATATTTGGTAGGAATAAGAACTAATGTCAAATCGGTGCTGGGCTAAGAAATATTTGTCATTCGTTATCCAGTGTGTACATACATTGCAACAATCGAAACTTTTCGTTTAAAAAAAAAAGTCATATTTTTTAAAAGTCCCACTGATATATTCCCATGTCCAATCAGTCCTTGCCATTAATACTTTTACCATCGTTTTTTCAAATCGCGATAAGTTAAAAATAACCAGATATTCGAAAACTATTTTTTTGATCAACCTTTATCGGGTCGCAACTATTGACGTTTCCTACGTGAAGAAATGCCGTAAAGATCCAATGTATGAATTTTAAACGTTTGTCGTGCAGTGTCACCTTAATGTTAGGCAAACTTCATTACAAAATTTTTGGACAAAATTAAAGATTGTTACGGTTGTATTTCAAAACTCCTATTTATCTATTTTTCATTGAATGTTTATTTCTTATTAAAAAATAAAATAATACTACTTGGTTATCCATGGAAATATTAATCATACTGCAACGGATTGGTTTCAAACAGGCAACGGTACAACTATATTCGTAATTTCTTCCCAGATCTAAATCTAAAATCAGAAGCAAACAAAATAAAAGTCTAGTCACGTCTTATGTGGTGTCGAGTTTTTAACTCTCCTTGCATGTATGTCTCTTGGTGCTAAATGTATTTTTGTAATTAATATATTCATCAATTTTCATTATATAATTCAATTCATACCCCGAAAACATCTTTGGTTATGTTGTTTGAAATTTCGCTAGATTTCCATAGTATTTTTAATGGTAAGTTATCGGCAAGTAAAGTAAAACAATGCGATTAAGTTGGTTATTGTTTTACTAGTGGTTAAGAGTTGGTGTATCAAATTTTTAATATTCCGTGATCTGATACGTACCAATATTCTCTTCTTCGATTTTGATTTAATCTTTGTCTGACGATAAAAGGAGAAGTTCAGTCAAGAAGGCGGTGTTGGAAATCTTAAATTTTCCAATGTGGAATTTGTCCATCGGGATATATTGAGTGAGCCAGTTTAACTCTACAGCGACCTATCTAGCTGATTATTTTTGGCAATCGACGTTTTAGTCGGATTTTAGTTGATAGAACCTCGAAAACCCCAAACGACACCGTGGGTAAGTTTGCTACCATTTTTTATTATTGTATTATTGTCCGGAGAGACGTTAAACAATTTTTTACTCTAGAGTTTTTTCATGGACTTTCTTCTGAAAGTAGTTGCAAGTAGAAGCCAGCCAACCATCAGACTGAAAAGCTTTTCACGAGGACAGGTTCAGTACCTTGGAAGTTGGAGTGAGATAGTGAAATTTTCTTTTGTGATGTTCCAATTTAACTAAATCAACAAAATGATACTATCAGTTTATGAAATACCCTGTAAGACAACTTGCAAGTTGGAGTCAAAGCAATTTTTCAATTATTTGAAAAAGAAAGTACCTAATTTAGCTAATTTATCTGTGATACTTACAATAATAAATAATATTATCTATCAGATACTAACTTCTAGAGTGTTTTCGTTATCGACTTAGTTAAAGGTATTCGATCTTACGAATTAACTATTATAAGAAACACCGTCTGTAAGGAATAGTAAATATGTGATTCTTATTCCTACCAACTTTTCAAGGAAACACAATCATTCTTTTTCATACTTTTGTAACAAGTCCTGTATAATCCTAAATATTTTTAGAGTGCGCAGTTTTCATAATCCTATGTTACATATGACTTTAACACTATATAAGAAATTGGCAAAAAAATGCTTTACTCTATCGTTGGTACTGTGAAAAATATGCGAAAAGCACAATTCTCTTAATATGCTTAAAATAACCCATAGACTCCTTGAAAGACAATATCTTGCATCTCATATTGCAGTCAACAAAGAGAAGGTTTATTGAGCTGAAGCCACGTGGAACTGTGAGCTATTCTTCAAGGTCAAGTTATATGTTCATTCAGTAATTCTTCAGATAAATTTAAATATCCATTATTGTTGGACGGTCGGATATAAGGTTATATTACAAAGAACTTTACTACCTTGATCATCATACATGGTCGATATATGCTTCTGACAAGTTTTTTTTGTAGATTTATTTTTTCTTTGAAGCCCGCTACTAATTAAAAAATACTGCTTCAGTTCACTCAAAACCAAGTTAATATTTGCCATTCTATCATATCTACATATAAAATCTACTGCTAAACGTTTATGGTTGTTCGAAACTGCATTTAAGCACGAACCTCTCGTGCTTCTTGGTTCCACGCCAAGATCATACCGCGATAAAACGCTGAGACGCAGGTTACGTGAGAAAATATTAAAAAATGCTAAAAATAGAAATCCCTTAAAATGTAGCTTGAAAAACAAAATACGTTAGCCCCCCGCGAGTGCTATCAAGAATCGACAACTCACCCAACTAGGTTTGACTTTCTCCTTCTCAGCAGACTTGGACACTCTGGGACTGAGTTCGTCCTCCGTAGACGCCATCCTATTAAACTTCTGAGTCCTCTCCTTGACGCTGATCGAGGCTTTGTCCTCCGATCCCGCGTCCACCTCTCTCTGAGCGGCATCGCTCAGCGATTCCTTACTTCTGCGTTTCTCGGAGTCCCTGCGTCTGGGCGGCGCTTGCGGTGGTTCGTTCTGAGGCGGCTCGCTCAGCGTCGTAGTGCTCGAGCTCAGCGAAACGCTGCTTAGCGAGGGCGAAGGAGACGCTACCGGGGGCGGATTTCGGTAAGGCGGCGGTTGTCTGACGGGGGTGTTTTGCGGCGAACACTCCGCCAAAGGGAACGTGGGGATGCCCAGCGCGTTTCGCGGATCCCACGCTCCCCCCGACGGAGAATGCGGCGGTGATTCGGTGAAACTGAGGTATTTCGATTTGAGGATGAGCACTTTTTCGTTGTCCTCGGTTTTGGTGTGGGCGAGAGTGTTGACAAGCTGCTTGAATTTTACGCGATTTTCGTCTGGAAATCGAATACAAAAATTCTTCTTGATAATGCAAATACTGCGTCAATTTATAAAGCGTATTTTTCAGAAGTATAGGATCGACCTATACACCGAACAGAAAATAGGAAATTCCATGTAAATTTTTAGGTGGCCAAATATTGGCTCCCCTGTATATTTTATAGCAAAGTTGTAATACCTCTATGTGAAAAACTAACAGTTGTAGAAAAAGTATAGTATGCAACACGTGCGTGAACTTTTTAAGTCACTCGCTCGTGTCATGGCATTTACCGCACTTGTTGCATAATATACTACTGACAATGACAACTCGAAAATTCGTGACAGTAACAATATTTTTATTTGCGACGGTTATAGGTTATTAAACACGCTTTAATTAAAACCAAACATACGTTATTCAATTGAAGAAAAAGTAACCATTATTAAGTGGAATTATGCATTAAATATCCTTTCCTGCTAAATCTATACCTTCGATTTCAACAATTAAACATATTATTACCCAGTCAGAGTCCAAAGGCACCATAATAAATAACTGCAAATGTTCAGCTGTAAATGCCGATAATGGAGCACAACAAAGGGACAATAGGGATTTGAAAAGAAAATGATTAGTACGAGGATTATTGGACTAGCTGTAAATCAAACCACATTAAAAAACACAAATATTTTTCCTATAAATTCGAAAAGCATCAAGAGATCCGGAAATGTGACGAAGAAAGAACAGTGGCATTTTGTTTTGAAATTATGGAAAAAGAAGGATTTTTAAAAAAATATTTGTTTTACTTATGCATGGACATTCACAGTCAACAACGAACCAAATTTTCAACACTGTCGGTATTGGATCCAAGACAATTAATATCGTTTTGTACCAATATCTTCAAAAAATAAATTTCATGGTGGGAATTTGCGGACATTATATTGCGCCATTTTTTAACGGTACAAACCTATTTGGACTTATTACAAAATCAAATTGAATCCGCACTAGATGAAGTTGTTCGCGAAGATCAGGAGATCTGGTACCAGATGGATGGTTGTCCCGTCCATAATTCCCGTATGGTTAGGGAGTATTTGGGAAATACTTTTAACGGTAATATTCTTGGCCCAAGGTCCCGAATTGTTAAATTTGAAAATCATAATCAGTTACAAAACGCTATTTCATTAGAATAGGACAGGATTTCACAATATCCACCAAGCATGTTAGAAATGAATTTTATGATCTTCGAATCCAAGAACGGCTGAAGAATTTTAACTCTTAATTGATGGTTGTTTGAACATTTACATAAGAAATAATGTTTATTTTAAATAACGTTTCTTTTTAGCAATTTAATAAGAGACTTGAGGATCAAATTTATAGTCGTTTCTTTTCCTGGTTACATCCCTTAAATGAAATTAATTCCAAGAACGCTTTAAGGTTAAGAACCGACTATGAATTTGATCGCAAGACAAATAATTATATAGCTACATACTTAGTTCATTTTAAATGTGTGAAACCAAATGTGCATGTTTTTATTGTAAACCAACCTTTACTTGACATGTTATTGTCCAGCTTGACATCGCCATTTTTTGGGAAATAGCATCTTCGAAAATATCGCTGGTGATTGTTGTATTCACCTTTTGCAATGTTGCCATTATATTTAAATCAATAACTGAAGATTGGCTTATTAAAATTTATTTATACCGACCCCTTCAAAAAGTGATATTACAACTTTGGTATCAAATGTAGAGGGGAGCCAATATTTAGGCACCGACAATGCAAAACCCAGTATATTAGAACTAAGTTGTGACCAAAACTGTAGATATTGTACTACATCTGAAACGTCTTATAAGAATTAAAAATATATAGACTTTTTTTGCTTATTGTTTTCGTATTTCTCTTTTCCCTTTTCAGAAAATGCAAAATTTTGTTTGACAAAATAAATAAAATGCTTCGATTTTATTTGATTTATTTTCTATTTCTCTTTTAATTTGTTTCCTTTATAGTTAATGAAGATTGTAAATGCTATTTGACTTAAATTAATGATGCAAAATACTGTAAATATGACTAACAGGTATGCCCCCTAAAACATTAGGAATGCAAGCTGTGTCACCGCTCATCTGTCAGTCCACTCGGGTCGTCTGATATGATTTACCGGTTAAGATTAAACGTATTGATAACATTTCCTTACTCATCGGAAATCCATTCAAGTGAAGAATTTATTTCAATTAAAATGTTTCCTTTTTAATTTTAGTCCATTTACTGTATCGCTCATATAATATAAGATTTTTCTGTTTATTTGAAAATTCACCATAGAAATATTTCTTTGAACTTTGAACGCTGCTAAGCGGGCTTGTTTTTAGCACTTCATGCCTTCGTGTTGAAAATTCTGTTAAATTTTGTTCCTACAACGTGAAATTAGATATAAATAACCCGCAACACCTGATAAAAACGCCTGTATGCAGCTAAATCGAGAAACACGTCGATTCTAACCTACAATTAAGGTGATTTTTTAAATTCCACAGCCTTCGTGGAAGCAGCATCGTAGATACTTCTAAATACCGTGCAACAAACTTGCTCCTACGTCTTTAAGGCCGCGTGGGTGCAAGCACAGCAAATATCAGAGCAAAAAACCGTCAAAACACTTTATTATTCTACAAGTTGTCGAACCCGTAGGAGCGGTAAACAAAGCCGATTTCGCTAGGATTTCCGCCAGGACGCGAAGCAAACGACTTACCTTTGTTCTCGGGATCCGTCAGGTATCGTCTGAAATACCGTACCGCGTCCCGATTTTTCACTTTGCCGCCGTTCTCCTTAAAAAACGCCTGAATTTGTTCCAAACTGAGCTCGCCGGACGCCATGTTGCTGGCGGTGACTGCCGAGGCGCAGGACGCCAACGTCGAGCGACGAAACCCATTGCGCGCTGCCAACCTTACTCGCATCGATGTTTCGTTTTCGGGTCGAGTGATGACGTAAGCGTCCTGCCCTCGTAGAGTCGCGTGTTGAGAATATAAAACGGATTCGAATAATTTAAGATGGGCGTTATCAGATCGAAAAAAATCGGTAGAACAGGAACTCGTTTAATTAGTTGATTATTTTTGGGGCATGGCGTAATCGAACCCAGCCATTCTACCCCGCAATTAGTCACGGTTCGCGTCTCCGCTAAACGGTGAGAAGAAATAGTAGATTTAAAAATATACCTAGTTGCTATGGTTCTACACGAGAGCACATACGGATCTTCAAGTTATAGGGTGTCACATTTTTTTAAATCGGTTTTTCCTAAATATCATAACAATCCAATTTTTTTTTTATTCATTTAAGGTGAAGACACCTAAGGTGAAGGCGAAGGTATCTAAATAAATACAGATTTGAAGTTTTTCATAGTCCAACAGATTGATGATTGATGGTCCACATTTTTTACGATACTCAACTGACATTTGTATTTTAAACGCCTTAGAGACATCGGAAAAAGTTTTTTGAAAAATTTTTTCGTTATTTGGGTCAATACGCAAAATTATTAAAATTTGATTTTTTTATTTGATAAATTACTGTGCCGTGGAAAGAAAAATCGCTACCATATGTTCAACTTAATAGTGTAGTTCATGCAATTTAAATTCTTGATTAAAAATAATAAAAAAATAAACTTATAATAATTTTACTTTTTACAAAACATCTGGATTCCTGCTGCGTCGGTTTTTGCGAGTTCGACTTAACAAAAGAAGTTTTGTAAAAAGTACTACAGAAGCCTGTGGAAGTTTGTTTGAAAAATTATAATAATTATGTGTACTTGTAAATGTTGTTTGTTCTGGCTTATTTCATTAAAATAAAAAAATCATGGAATTGTGGCATATTTTTGAACGGCTTTATTTCAAAAACTGTTGATTTTTCACATAATGTATCTGAGACAAAAGTTGTTTAGAATTATCTCGCGAGTTCAAAAAATTAAAAATATACAGGGAGTTCGATTTTAAATAACAAAGTTGCTTTTATGCCACAATGTTCACAATATTCAACCCTATCAACATACGAAATTGCATATTTTTATCTCAAACTTATATAACTTGAACTATACGTTAATGTTTTTTTTAACGAAAAGCTTGATCGGAAAACTCCTGTTTTTAGCTAGCTGAGAAATTCAGTTTGCAATGCAACAATCTGGTTTACCTTATTAAGACTGAAAAAATGTTTGTGGTTTTCTTATGAAAAAGTCCGGTTTATAAAATAATTCGGATTACTGGAGTGTCCGTTGTAGCAAATGTCCTAACTACACCCAGTGGTATTGTACTTAGTAATTCAAAATATTTAAGCATTCTTTCTAACATTAAAAAATAATTTATCAAAAAAAAAAAAAAATGTCAGGCTACTTGTCACCCGTCAACCAATACCAACCTTCATGACTCACGCTGCACTTAAAGTCGAAATTTCTAAGGCGCAGTTCCTCTGATACGACACGATAAACACATTAGGCGACATCGTTTGCTTAGTTTTTTCCCGTAATTCGAGAAACGAATTTCCTTAAGTACTGCCCCTATGCGTATATGCAAAAACCTTTCAAGACAATGGCGCGATGTCGCATAATTAGACCACTTTTAAGTCATTTGCCGTGTTCGAAACGGGACGGATGGTTTCCGAATGATACGATTTAAGCACCGCTGATTTTTTTCCTATGTATATATACAGGTATACGGTCGATAGTTTGATGGGAACGCAGACCATCGAAGTGTGAAGCCGTTATAGCGGTATACACGTACTCACACCGTGGGTTTCAAAATCGACTCTCACCATTGGTACCACGGAAATCGTAAGAAATATGAGGCATTTCGAATTGATACGAAGTTACAATATTTTATTTAGTTATCTGTCCCCTATCTATCTAATTAATCCTAAATATTCACCTCTGGCGTCGTCTTCTTTCTTTCACGTCTCAATAGTGGGAGATTTGCGAACATCTTAGTCCGGCATGTTTCTTCACATCGGTAATCGTTCCCTTTTCCGCTTGTTCCGCGGTATCTAATATATAATTATATGATTTCATCTGTGATCTTTTTGCCTCAGGGCATGTTTAGTTGTTAGAATGTTAGTTTTAGTGTTGAGACATCTCGCATTTTGATGTCCAGCACTTGTTGTTCCATGACTATTTGGGTCTTTGCAATTTTTTTTTTCATATTTTCCCTTGAAAATGTCCAAGTTTGGAAGTCATATGTGAGAACAGGGAGTATACACTGATTAGTTTATAAGTATTGGGGGTATTTGCTATTCTTCGGAATATTAGAAAGGTTTCCAAATGATACTCAAGTCATCTTTCTCTTCATTTCTTTGGTCTGATTTTCTTTATTTAATTTTATGGTTTGTCCCAAGTACAGGTATTTATTTGGTTCTCCTATATTTGTGAAGTCCCTCTTGTTGGTTGGTCATGGTCATGGTCCTTCCAGAAATGTGACACAAAAACTGGAATTTTTAGTCATCTTCCCCATGGCTCCAAAATCCTACAATAAAAAAGGTGCCTTTCGCTGGAACACACCGAATTCGATAAAAACAAACAGTGAAATTAATTAAACTTATAAATAAAATAAAATAAATATTTAGAATGTGATTGCGCTCTCGGCTACGTAACTTATACTAGCAGTGCCACTTATTAAGACCGTTGGATAGAACTGTCTCATCTATTTATCTGTGCATTCAACTTAATTCTTATTAGATGCGCATTGGTAGACATTTTAGTTATCTATGGTGTTTAACCAAAACTAGATTATTTCTAGTTTTATTGATAATGAGATAAATTAGTTTAAAAGAAAAATTAAAAGTATAATACCCCGCAAATTTCAATGTCAACAAAAATTCAATAATTTGACATTAAAATACTCTTAATAAACAATAAATCTTCAATTGTACTGAGATGGCTTTTACTTGATGAAAATCCATTTATCAAAGTAAATAACAACTAAAAGTTCAGATTTTCAACAAATTATATATTTTGACATAACAATTGTTTCGACAATACCGTGTCTTTATCAGATGTAATATTTACAAACTACCTGCTACTATATATACTGAACAATGACCATAAAACCTTAATTAATGTTGTTGTGAGAATTTAAGTTCAATAAGGGAGAGGTATTTAAATCTACTTGATCGTTAAACGATATATTTCAATGTCTCATTTTGTTAATCTCCATTGCTTCCAATAAATTTAATTTTCTACTTTTTGTGGCCGTATGTAAAATATCAAAATTGTCGTCAAAAATGTGTTTTTCTGTATTTAAGTGTGTAGCATAATTAGAATCTGGACTATTATTTCTAAACGCTGTTTTATGTTCGTTAATGCTTTTCTTGAAGGATCTGCCTGTTTCTCCAATGTAAATTTTAGGACAAGATACTGTAGGTACCTGATTTTTGACATTTTGGACATTTCGTTTTATTGTTTTTCAAATATTTTCCTATTGTGTTGTTAGTTCTGAAAGTTTTGAAAAAGTTTTAAAACATTTGTCAAAATTAAATTTATTGGAAGCAATGGAGATTAGCAAAATGAGACATTCAAATGTATTGCTTAACGTTCAATTAGATTTAAATACCTCACCTTTATTGAACTTAAATTCTCTCAACATTAATTAAGATTTTATGGTCATTTTTTGGTATATATAGTAGCAGGTAGTTTGTAAATATTACATTTGATAAAGACACGGTGATAATTTCGTGAAAATCTGAACTTTTAGTTCTTATTTATTTTAATAAATCTCCATATTGTGTACGTCGAAGAAGCCACGTCGATGCTATATCCGCTTTGCCGATAAGGCAGCTTGTACTGTAAACAAAATTATTGCCACTTAAGGCCATATTATTTAGCGCGCTGCGGTCTTGGGGTCATCCATAAAACCGGGTAATAATTTAAATAGGTATTAGAGACGAGTTTGCTTAAAAAAAAGTGACTTCCGCGAAGACAACGACCGGTACGACCACAACTACGAAATTATCCAAGTCGTACCGGTAATTTTGGTACATTAAAAAACCAGTTTCGGCTGATTTTCGAGCGACATCTACAATTCCCCAGATTCATGTCACTCGGTGGTTATAATTTTAAAGAAAATCTTCCTTCTGATTTGAGATCTGATCGAAGAATTTTTTTGGAGAGGACCGATTGCTGTTAATTTCTAAAATTCGATAACAAACTTCACGTCTGCGTGAAAAGAGCGAATAATTTATTTCTTTTTAAATATATTAACAGAACCATCATGCAGTGGATGAATGTTTTAAATGATTGGTGTACGGCAAGGCACTGTTCTGGGACCTCTGATCTTTAATATTTACCTAACTGTCCTGTTATTTCGGGCTGATTGTTTCAATAATTGTTTAATAACAACGAAGTAAAATCATATGTGTTCCGTTTCATAGCCAGACTGACGGAAACTGTAAATCGGATCACCAATTTCAAAGGTGAACAATTTTTAAATTTTTGAAAGCTGGTTTTCTTCTATCTATTTTTTATCAACAATAAATTAATCAATGAAAATTTTTGACTTAAATATTATTTTTATGAGTACAAGAACAAAATCCAATTAAAAAATCCAAATTAAATGACATAGTCCCAAACAATAGTTCGGTCAATTTGTTTTTGGAGAATTTCTCAGAAAAACTTCGTTTAGTGGATTTTTTTGTATATTCCATGACCGGATTGTCCCTTGTTAATAATCAGCAGTAATCTGCCATCATTGCAACGTTTCATCGACGTTGATATCTGCGTTCCATTTCCTTTATATCTTCGTGGAACTTCTCATCTTGCACCTCACTCACGGCACCAAGATAGTTGGAAAAGTAGTCCAGGTGCGAGTGCATAAAGTATATTCATTTTGCATCCAATTTCCCTAAATTTCTCTAACATGTTTTCTACAATGTCTTTGTAATTTCGACATTTGTTGTTTTCTAGAAAACCTTTTATACCATCAGTAAATGAGACCCGTGCAAATTTTTCAGATTCGATCATGGTATTCACAAAGTTTTGATCTTCCATTCCACCCTATCTGATTTTCCATCTTTATTTAAAGTTTCAGCATGAGTCCAAATTTAATACGCAACGGCGGATCAATAAAGACTATTATCGTCAAGTATATTTTTTGATTCGGGAGTTAAATTATTCCTTTTTGGCAAGTTCTTTTTCTTCCACTCTCACAAAAACAGGATTACTCCATATATTCTGACTGCTGCCTTACTAGAAGTCCCACAATTTTTAAGTCACCACAAATCATCGAACTATAGCCTTCCTATTTGATTTTCTGAAGCGGTAATCCCAGATTTTTGTAGCATTCTTGCATTGTCACAGAATGAGCAACAAGCAATAACGTTTCCGTTTAAGGGTTGTCAGTAAGTCAATAAAAAGCCTACAGTCCTCAGAATTGTAGTCTGTACCAAGTATCTTTATTAGGAATTGTTAGGAATATTGGTTCAATAAACAAGTGTTTTTGTTTAAAATAGCCTATAAATTCTGTCTCTGTTTTTTATTCTTTACTTCGAAGTCTAGATGCTATAATTTCGGAAAGATCCTTAGGTAAACCGAAGTCTCTGAGTAGGTCATTAAGTTCTGATTGTTACAATAACTGTGGTTGCTAAGAAACACTCCATATATCACCAACATCACCAAGGGTAACTTCATCTATTTCAGTTTCAGAAAAATTTGTGGTATTTTCTTTTATATTGACTAGATTCTCAAGTATTGGGTCATCTAGGACCCTCGCCTAATTGCAGATGAGAGGTTTGGATAACAATATTTTTTCATATGTTTAGTATTATATCCACGAACATTACACATGCAGTCATCATGGTGATTTATAACCGTAGGATTGTGTTTTAAACAGGAGTATAATTGTACGTCTAAATTTTTTGACCACAAAAGAACCACGCACATAGCAAAACATATCAGGAATATTTTTACAAAGTTTTAGCAATTGAAACAAAACGGGCTCTCTTCAAGACATGCAGGCTACGACGCCTAACCAAAACTATATTTTCTTTTTGAGATTCTCTGCTAATATTCTTTTAATTTATGCAAAATGTATGTCCCTAGAGTAGTAATTTCGATTTTTAAAATGTTCCTATTTTTAAAACAATAAATATGACATCTCATAAACTAATTCAAAAATGTTGCGTGATAGGAACAAAAAAATCATGGTTTTTCTATTAGTTTAGTTCCAATAACTCTAAAATATGATAAACACGAATCACAAAACTTTTATTGGCCTGTGTTTCAAATTCACATATTTTTTTACACGGAACCAGTGGTTTATAATTAATATCTATAATCATTCGCAACTTCGTTTCAAAAGTTATGTCTAACGCAAGACGTTGTAAACTATTTGGGCCCCAAAAAATACAAGCATAAGGAGTTGATAATAGGCAATAATAATTAAAATGGTGGTCATATATCTAAAAAATCTAAAAAAAATTTTGTTTTAGCCTTTAGCGTAAAAATAAACTAGGTATATTTACATGCTATTTAACCATAGATTTGTAAACTACTTGGGCCTAAATAAAGTAATGGTAGAAACGTAAATGGTCTGTGAAAGTCAATAATTCATTAAAAGTAGAAATTCTATAAAATATTTATGTAGATATAGAATATAGAACATTACTATGTTGTATTTTTATTAGATATTATATTGTCGCATAGCTAATTTTGGGAATGGTTAATTGACCGATAACCGGCCCCTTCCTAATTGTAGATTGTTACCAATCATTGTTTAATAATAATATGTATTTTATAATAACTTATTACGCGCTTGTGATGTACAATTTACCCATAACTAAAGTGACCATTTATTTTTTAACTCAAAACGGGACAAAAAAATGTAAGCTTCAGGTTAAACGTCTGGAGGGAAATTCAAATTTTAAACAGTATTTTTTTAATTGTAACCAAATTAGGCGAAACTTAGATAGGGTTTTCGATTTCGCGACAATAAAAAATATTTATTTACGTTATTCTAAATCGATATTTAAAAACTGTTTAAAATTTAAATTTCCAGCCAGACCTTTACATTTAGCGTTCAGGCTAACAAAGAAAATAAACACAACTTTTTAATTTTCTTTATTTAGAATAAGTGTTACTTAATGGAATTATACACTATAATTATTTTCATATTAATTATTAATAACTTTGATCTGTCAATAATTATTAAAGTATATGCAACGCATTTTTTTTTAATTGTTTTTATACTTTTCAGAGGAACAAATTTGCTTTAATAAAGTTTGCGATGACTTTAAATAAGAATAAAATTCTTGGCACGTTTTTTTTACATTAACCTTAGTTATCAACATCGCTTTCAACACTGGAACCTGTAAATGATTTTTTTCAGAGGTCCACAGTTTGTTCATGAGAGAAAAGATTCTTTCTACTGGAGCATTTGTTCCGGGTAGACATAAAATGTATTCAATTAAAATACAAAAATTTTCATGTTTAAGATTGTTAGAACGAAAGTGTTTGAATACTTCCACTCAACGAGTCTCTGTTGAGACTTTTAAATTACCCCATTCGGTAATTTTTTGGGTAGTGACGTAGTTTGAAATTAATGTGTATTCGTCAAATACTTCTGTATCTTTATTACAGTGAATATATCCCTTTTCAATCAATATATCCACTGCGTTTTGAATATCTTCCCATGCGAGTACTTTTCTTAAATCTGCCCAATTAAATATCTCTATTTCTTTAATAAGAAAGCAAGTCTACTGTTCCAAGTATTCACGGCTAGTTTTATAAAATTCTGTTGCCGTATTTTTCACCAAGTCTTCATTAATATTAGTGTCATTATCTTTTAGTTTCACAATTAAACTACGAACAGTAAATGGAAGAAACTGGTTGATCTGTTTCTGTGCCAAATTGTCTTTGAGATGATGATTTCTTTTGCCGCATCAATTGCCGATAAGCCCAGACGTCTTCTGCGGCAGCAATATCCAAATCCTTTGAAGTTGGCGCGTTTGGGTTCTTGAAAAAGTTTAACATTGAAGAACTGGAAGCAGCGGCACGATCGGCATTTTTATGTTTTTCTGACTTCAAATGCTGTTCAATATCACCAGCACCACTATGGGAAACACTAAACTCTGTGCGACACTTTTCGCATCTGACATCTGAAGGAGTATCAGTTTGCTTAATAAAATGGTATTTTGCTTGTAAGTTGACATTAAATGAACACTTGCGTTTTGGCATAACTATAGGCAAAAATCCAAAACAATATAAAAAAATAATTATATAGCAGTTTACCACTAAACTACTTCACAAACGTTACGTAAAAACAAAACAATAACGAGAAATCTGAGTGCGTGCGCGTGAATAGCCTAATAAACAATAAACAGAACGAAGAGCGTGCGCGGGCGGGCGGGGGGAATCACCGATCGACAGTGATGCGAATCGTCTGTGAATCCCCGCCCGCGCGTGTTTCGTGAGCTACAAGATTTAAATTTTCGCGCTGTTTCACAAAACGGGACAATTTTGCGTCCCGGAGCGTTGTCTGGGGACAACGGGACAGGTGACCTATAAAAGGGACAGTCCCGTTCAAAACGGGACGTATGGTCACTTTACCCATAACCCTCTTCAAGGAATACCCGAATTCGAGATTTAGCAATTCAAGGAATCCCAATAATAATATCGACTCTATTTAGTTCTCAATATGACGCGATGGCGATGTAACGCACAATATAAATAAATATAACTTTCATTGTATTTTAAAACTCATTTCGGTCAATTGACAGGGAAACTGGATAACAATGGCCCAGATATTAGACTAACCTAAACTGTAGTGTTCATGTTGCCACTGGCTTTTAAAAGTATTGGATATTCGTTTATTTCTATAAAGGTTTTCTCAAAAACAGCTACCTAAACATATGGGATTGTAGATTCGATTTTTGTAATATTCACAAACAAACAAACTAAAAGGAAGTGATACTTTTTGTACTTTTTATAAAACTTCTGGATTCCTGCTGCGTCGGTTTTTGTTGAATCTAACTAACTAACGTTTCGCCACTCATCCTGTTGGCTTCTTCAGAGCTTGACTGAAACTGGCTCGCATTTTACTCTGTACCTGCTTTTATATTGTTTGAGGGAGGCGGAGCTAAATGAGGGGCATAAACACCGTCTCGGATAACTGATTCCCATATTGGTGACAGGTAAAGACCTGAGTCGCTGTTAAGATTGTTAGGTTGCTTATAGATTTCTATAGACTCTCGGATTTTTCGCTGGTAGAAGAATTGATTACATGCAAGAATTTTAGTTTTGTCGAATAACATTTTATGTCTGGTTACGTGATTGTGTTTGGCAATTGCTAATGAGTTTATTTGTCTTACTTTTACGGCACTTTCATGTTCTTCGAGCCTAGTTGATATTTTACGTCCGGTCTCTCCAATGTATTCTTTGCCGCACATGCATTGAATGCTGTAAAGTTCTGGCATCTCAAATGGAATTTTGTCTTTGACGGATCGAAGACGTTGACAGATTTTTGGACAAGTGGTAAATCTGGTTTTGAAGTTATATTTCGTTAGAACTATTGATATATACTCAGTGCTGTTTTCACTGTAAGTGGCAAGTGTAGGATTGCTTTCGGCTTGATTGCTATTGGTGAAGTGTATTTTGTGATGGAACGCTTAATGTCCTAAAAGTGGAAATTATTAGAGAGAAGAGCAGAAGCAAGATATTTTAATTCTGGGTTCAGTGACTCGGGCTGAGATAGTTTTACGGCTCTGTCGATATGAGAGTTGATAACCGATGATTTTTGGGCCGGATGGTGATGTGACCATGCATTAAGGTATCGCGTAGGTTTTGTGTAAACACAACGACGCAATGTTAGATCTGATTTTCTATTGATAAGAATATCTAAGAATGTGAGGTTGTTATTAGTTTCTAATTCAATGGTAAGAAAATCAACTGGAGGCCAAATGACAAAAGTATCATCGACGTAGCGTTTCCATAATTTTGGTTTTAGATGGAAGGTTTCGAGAGCGTTCTTCTCAAAGGCTTCCATAAATAATGGGTGTTTTTTTTCGATGTATAGAACTTTAAGTTGGCATTACTGTTCAAAATGGCGACCGATTTAACAGCTGTCAAGTGATTTATTCTCAGTTTGGTTTGGTAATTCATCATGAATTCATCAAGTAAGGCGTAGGTTAGTCGAATGGGCCCAAAACGAGATTGCCGTTGTTCCCGATTTTCAAACAAAACTGCCGCATTTGGAGCGAAGCTAATCCTCAAGTGTATGTCGAAACACCGTTACATCCAGAAAAACTGACTGTTGGGTGCGCTTTATGGGCTGGTGGAATCATTGGTCCGTACTTCTTCAAAAACGATGATTGCCAGAACGTTACAGTCAATGGTGATCGGTATACAGCTATGATTACTAACTCTTTCATTCCTGAATTGAATAACCATAATGTCCAGGAGATTTTAATATATCTGAAATGATGCTCAGTGTTTCAGGAATAGGGACTACGTCGAAATTACCCGGAATCTCTTCTGTATCTAAAATAACGCTTTTTAATTGTTCAATGAAGTGAAAGGAATTAAGTGCGAAACTATCAGTTTTAATAAAGCAGCTAGATATTTTGCTAGAGAATATGTGGGAGAACCAATGGTGCTGACAACAACTTGGTTTGTGAATTTTTGAGAGTCGTGGCCTGACAAATTTTTTCACGGAGGATAGGGAGGAAGCCTTAATGACAGATTTAAGGTTGCGTTCCACATATGAGGTAGGACCTTTTTTAAGTTGACGATTTGATCCGTCTTGGAAGAATATCTTGAATTTTTTCCTGATATTCTTTTTGAAGTTTCTTTGAAAAATTAAAAGGAAGTGACGCAATTTCCGATTGCTGTGTCGGTTTATTAAGGAACAATTGACATAAATCGAAAATAAAAATAAAATTTTGACTCCTTGTATGTATGAGAATACACGCAATTAAAACTAACATTTTTATACGTCTTCGGGAGGGCGTGAAAATTACCTTCCTTACTTTTTTAAAATGGCTGTCGCGACCATTGCGTTATATTTTCTTTGATGTTAGGATTATTTCATAAGCTGACAACAGTTTGGTTTGGTCGTGTAGTCAAGAAGATGAATACGTCGAAAACGAAAAAAATAGAGGTTATGTTCTAGGAAAAGGGTCGTTTTCGTATCCTTACATTTTTGCTCTACCGAGAATAACCGTAACAGAATCGAAGTATATCTACGTTAAACGGGTAGTTTATCACGGGTATACGCAACAATGGCGCCGCCGCAACAAAAGATTGCGCGTCGATATAAACGAAAATCCAATTAAAAAAGGCCGCGCAACTTTTATAATAACTTATTTAAGAGACGGTTAATTGTTGTTGAAAAGAAAACAACGCTATTAACTTTATCAGCGATGTATACATAAAAACCCGAAGCCGGAGTTAAACCCCGTGTATATATCGGCGCCGGAGATCGAGTCAGAACGCGGGAATTTTAGCATAACATCGCATTTTTATTATGGGACTCGATGATGATAATGATGGTATAAAATAAAGGACGCATAAATTATACAAAGACCCGGGCATAAAGCAAGCACTTGTAGAGCGGGCAATTTTCGTCGGTTAAAAACGGACCCCGAGCCTTATTTATATGGCCGATTGTAAAATTTCCAACTTTACGACTTTTTCTTTAGTCGTTAAAATTAATATTAGTCGATTGCCTCCTTGGAGCTGAATAAAAATAGCTGCGAAAATAACGCAAATCATTCCCGTTATCACCAAATGGCTTGATTTATCTAAAAGTAAGTTACTTACCAATAAATTCGAGTGTTTTGTAAAATTTTGCTCTATTGCGATAATGGTAAAAAAAATTAATTAAAATTAAAAATTACAATTGTTAGTTGGAAGGTTATTTTTATTGAAACAATAACCACTTTAAACAGGAACATAGAGAGGAACATTAATTCTATTATTTTCTAATTTTTTGAAGACAATAATCAAAAATCTTAAAAATATATTCTATTCTGTTTCCCCTATTTATGTTATGACATGCACTCCACATTACGCTGGTATACTCTAAAATGCTTCTGACTTATGTTAGATGTAGTTGTTTAATATACAATTTAAATTCTTAAAGCCTCCTTTTACAATGAACCCGCACATGATGGATGCTTTTTAAAAAATAATTTACATTTCATATGCGCGTCTAAACACAAAAGCTTATATTTTCTACTTCCAGATTGTCCCATTGCTTTTCCTACTAAAACTTAAGACTTAGAAATGTTAATATCATTATAATTGTACTTTAAATTTTCTTGACGCTTTGGAAGGTATGTGTATGGATTTTAGCCCTGAGGAATCCTATGAATCGTCCATCAAACGATTATCATTACCTCTAAATAGATATATAATAATATAAAGATCCCACGTAAAAATCATTCTCATTTGACATTTTTACAACGTTTTTTAGACGTTAAAATGGATACAATTCCTCATCAATTATCATAGCAATGTACCACACAAAAATTGTTCGTGTTCTCGCGAAACAGTCTTGGAAGCGTAGTCCTAAGTCAAGAATTTTAAGACGTTCTTTCGACGTCAGAATGAATATCAATAGATGCATTAGAATTGCATAAAAAAATTGCAGAGAAAGTAATACTGTATGTAACTTTGTCGAAGATACAGAAGAAGTATATTTGGAGATGTCTTTTTGAATCTTAGAAATTTGTTCCACATTTTATAGGAAACTAATTTCTTCTTATTGCCCTGAAGGTTCCACATACTTTCCATTTTCTACATTATAAAAATAAAATAAAATACCACGTTATTTGAAATATCTATCATACACCATTTTTTTAGAGAAATCATAATACGATTGCTAATCTGCACTATGCCAGCGGTCATGGAGATTGTTGAACATTTTTTTCATAGATCCTTCATATTATCAGCTTTAGGCAGGCTGTCTATTATTAGGGACCTTTATCTCTTTAGAACGAGTCTAAATATGCTATACTATATAGACATTTCAATTTATAGGAAACCCAAAGTTGTCAAAATGACGATGAAAGTAAGTGTCAGGATATTTTCGAACTTACACTGTAGAGTGCCCACTACAGTTTAATTTTTTTTAATGGTACATTAACAGAATTTAGCTGGGATTTTCCCACAGTACCGAGACCATTTAAAAGCATTTTTTTTCCTACACTCGTTTGTCGGCCGTGGTATAAAACGGTTGTCCGTAGTCCGTTTTCATTGAAACGTGCTTTCTAGAAAAAAGCAATTAATGGTGACCAATGCCCGGCCATTCTCTTGCCTATTTCACGAAACCCGCGGCCTATAGAAAACTAGCACCTTCGCCTACCTCCGTTTGATGCGGACTGCACCGTTCGATCGCGACATACGAGGCCCCGTCAATAATTTTTATGATCTGTCGCAATATGCCAAGTAGTTTTCTCCAATTTATATGACTGAAAATCAAAATATATATATTTTTATTAATATTTCAGATACTTACACAAATTTCATTCCGATATCTTAGTGAAAAACATTTATTTATTACTTTATCTCTTTACGAAAAATGAATAAAAGTTTGTATTTTATAAAATTGTCATGTGTCATTGTACGACTTTAAGAAAAAAAGTTATATCAATGTCTGTTTTTTAAGTTTACCACCTCGTGTATAAAAAGTTCAGACTTTTAGGACGTACGACGTATGAAACTTTTTTAACGAAAAACAAAATTATAGATCTACCTTGCAGGACAATAACAGAAACCATTTAATGTTACAGAAAAGGTGAAAAGTAAAAAAGTTCAACTGTTATCAATAATTGATTATAAGAAAATTGCACAACAGTGAAATGTTTTTGAAACTGACGATTTATGTGTTATTATTATTTCCTATAGGGTGAGTCGGAAGGATGTATCAACTTGTCAACGAGTGGGATTTTTATCATAAAATTTAATGTTAATTTAAAAAATGCAGTTTTTCACATATTGTGTTGAAATTTTCTCGACGTACGCGGGGCATGATAGTTTGCTGTTTTTATGAATAAAATTATCAAGTTTCAACACAATATTGATTTATTAAGGAAAAGGAAAGTTAGACTAATACTAACACTAACGTGGCAACATAAGCAGACAGGTTAAATGAGGTGTAATGAAATGAAATGAAAACGGAGGAACCATAGTTGCAAAATTTTGTTAAGCTGTGGCACGACCTTTTTTTCGGTGCAAAAAAAGCCCAGATTACTAATCTCATTACCAGGACTGACTTACGTGATATTAAAAAATCCTAGCTTCATAGTTGGTACGCCGACAAGAAACATGAAATGTGTAGCCGGAAGAACAGAAAAAGATTATTTATAATTAATGAAGTGGAGAAACCTTGTCTGTATTCTCTCAAATCGATTTATTTGGGTCAGTGTAATGAGGCGCAAATAAATTAAAGAGAAGTAGTCCAATGTGGGGCTTCTAAGGTCCTCCCGATGGAACATACATGCCATGAGAAGAAAAAGTATGCACTCGTACGATCTGTAAGGTAACTCTAACTAACCAAGTAAGTATAGGACCAATCAATTACAGAGTTGCAAGTTGACTAAGAAGAATATCATGTGGTACTTCACTAAAATCTGTATAGATAGTAACTTCGTAACTACTTTCCAAGGAGTTCAGAATATAATCAGTGTAAGTTAATAAGTTCAACTCAGGTGTGTTCAAAAAGTAAGGTGACTTTTGTAATGGGGCGGGCTATATTCCATCTTCGATATTTTTTGTTATGTTGGTACATATGTTCGCAGTTTCAGCCAGTTTGCACGTTTACTTTTTATGTGTGCTCGACGATTTTCCGCTGTCAAAAAAAAATTGATCAAATTTTGTGTAAAAAATGGAATACGGTGCTGCAAAACACTTGAAATGTGGACTACGGCATATCATAAATCTACTTCGGCCAAAAAAAATGTTAATAAGTGTTCCAAGATGCCCGAGAAGACGCTGATGAGGAACATTTCTCTGGACGCCCGAGCAGGTCAATAACTGATGAAAGCGTTGAATTAGTGAAATAAACGGTGTCGAAAAATCGTCGAATCAATATTAGAGACGTAGCCGAAGATGTTGGCATCTCTATTGGCTCGTGCCATGCAATTTATTCCGAGTTTTGGGCGTTATGACGTCGAAACCTAACCCAGTCGTCTCAATGGAAGAACCCAGAATCTCCAAGACTGGTGAAACCACGTCAAGTTCGATCAAATGTCACTGTTTTCTTTCATTATCGTAGCGTAGTACATCAAGAGTTCTCACCACAAGATCGTACGGTGAATAAAGAGTATTAACCAATACGAAGAAAACGTCCGAAATTGTGAGAAAACAATTCATGGATTTTTTCATCACGATAATGCACCTGCTCGCTCATCGTTGCTTGTGTCTAATTATTTGGCCTAAAACAAAACGACAATCATGCTTAAGCCACCATATTTACCGGATATGGCCCCCTGCGACTTTTCCTGTTTCCAAAACTCAAGAAACCAATGAAACGATGAAATATTGGATGGAGGAAGAACTCAAGGCTATACTAGAAAGTTCTTCGAGGTTTGGAAAAAGGTTGGCACAAGCAAGCGATTGCTTTGAAGGGGACAACATTAATTTTGATGAATAAATAAATACTTTTTAAGAAAACTTAAAATCTAAACTGCTTTCTAATAATCTCCGATGAGAAAAGTAAATAGCGGAAATATGGAAAATACTTCAAGATTTATCAATAAAAATATCGTTTTGTAGACGAAGTTTATTGAGTCACTAAATACGCGGTTGTTTTTATTCGACGTGACTCGATAGGTCACTAAGACCTCCCGAAATAACGACCGGACCTCGTACTCACCTTACACGCGAGCTAATTATAATAGGTAGTGTTTCATGGCGAGGGAGGGGGGCGGAGCGCCGGGGGGGTTAGTACGACTGCATCCGGCCGCAGGGGGAGACGCGATCGTGGAGGCAGCGGGAAGGGGGGGGGGGTCGAACGGCCGGGGGTCGCGGGCGGGGGACGGCGGGCGGTCGGTGTGGCGAGCGCGAGCACGAGGAGGGCGGTCACCGTCATACGTCGGAGCGACCTCACGCAGGTCCGCGTATAAACACCATAGAATTTCCCGTAGATCTGGTCGCGTCCGTTCTCGTATAATATTACACACACATTCACGTACCTAGACGCACGCATATTATTATCGAATATATACGCGCCGACGAAGACGACCTCCACGTATTGTTCCAAATACCTGAGAGACTGACCGATCGACGAGTGGTTTCGCGTAGTTTTTTTTTATTTCGCGTCTCCTCCGGGGAGTCCGCGCGGCCCGACGACGATAATGCCGGCGTCGTCGCCGTCGTCGCGGTTGTGGTGCCAGCAGCAGTGCGTCGCGAAAGACCCGCGGGACGATACGCGGCAAACACCTGTAGCGTGGTGGCGCCGCGTTTGAAATTCCGGTGAGGCAGGCGCCATTTTTTTTTCTCGAACGAGAACGTTTTTTTTCTTTACGCGTGTGCGTGTATATAACGATGGACGACAGTTGGGAGCAGCACGTTTCTCCCTTGATGATGGGCGTCGGTATCGAGATGCATCATCACCAAGGGGCCGTCGCGACGCAGGGAGACATGGGGCTGGCGGCGCACGAAGTGCAGGACCTGGGGGATGAAATTAGCGGGCACGACGCCCAGCAGCACCTTGGGAACCACGTAGCAGATTATTATCAGCACCAGGTAAACCGAGTGCGAAATACGCGGTCGATTTTGACAGCTTTCAATTTTTTCTTTTTTCACTTTTGTGACGCCATTTTTACTATTTTGTTGTAATTCTATATAAGTACTCGTTTCCCGTTTTCAGGATAATTCGCACGAGGGATATAACTTTGATTCCATACATTACAGTCCATAAATATGAATTATTTAACTTTGTTAAAACCGAAAAGATAAAACAAAATTTTATTTGTGTCAAAGAAAGTGTAAAATTTAATTGCTTTTTTTGAATCAAAATTATTTTTTCTGAAAAGTACAAAAATTAAATAAATATTTTTGATTTTCAATAATGCACCTTTTTTATTAATTTTTACTCTTTTAGAAAGGTTAATTAATGAATGCTAATATCTAATTTGTTGAGTAAAGACAGTAGCATGAATATAACTTGGTCAGTCAGAAAACAATGATTAAAAAAAATGTAAAATAATCTCAAATTGTTGAACTTTTAATTTTTCGCAAAACTGCCAACCCATATGGTTATCCCGAAATTAAAAAATATATAGCTGTAATATTTAATTTAACATAAAAAAACGGATAAATCGCTATAATACTCTTTTTTAATAAATATTTTGGTTAATTTTTAATTTTAACAATCGCCTACTTTTTCATTAAATTATTACCAAAAATATCGTTGTATTAGTCCTATCACCTACCTTCTATAACACTGAATTTTTATGACAAGTTGGAACAATTTGCGGAAGGGTTTGAGGGATTTGTAAATAAGGAATTCGTCAATTGTATTGACCGTACATTTTTTTTAGTTTTATCAACTCAATATGAATAATCCTTTTTTAATATATCTGCTTAGTTGTGGTTAGAAAATTCAATATCACTCCAAAAATTTTACACATTGGCCGAAATATTTTGTTAACATGATAATTTTACTTACTAACATACAAAAAGAAAAAAATATAAAGACAACCATATCAAGCCAATTCATCCATCTGCATAATACGAAATGATAATATTTAAAAATTACAATTATCTGATCTGAAATTTAAAACGGTACGAACCTTAATAACGAAGTGATCAAAGTTTTCATTTTTGAATGAATTTTATTTTACTTACGTACACGACAGCAAAATGGCGGAAAAATCCGCGATTGTGTTGGGACCGCGTGCTAAATAAAATTATATTTAGCGAAGGTTATATTTCAGTGCACATATCCTGGATATTCGATGCATTTGCTCCCATAAATCAGCCTTGTTTTACGATTACAATCACTTAGCGTTAACGGAAAATGAGATATAATTTAATTTTTCCGGTCAACACTAGTCAAAGAGAGCCGAAACGTGAATAAGCAAAAAAACAATCTAAAAACAAAAAAAAAATCCAATGTTAAAATACGGAAACTATCCCCGAGTTCTTTAAAAAGGATATCTTAACCTAAAGTTACTGATACCTTTCAAATTATAAGAATAAATGTTCTTATTCTAAGATTTATTCAGTATTCAATGATCGACCATGCCTAATATTAAAATATAGTTAGTCAAAAAAAAAAAGATTTAAAAAAAACTTTTGGCAAAACCTGTGTAGTTATCTACAAAATTCAATTTAATGTTTTTCATTAAATGAATACGAAAAATATCTCATTTGTGTTAGTCCAAATCGTCCATCAAGTTGGACCAATTTGCATAGAGGTTTCGGACTAACAAATGCATATTTATCAGTAATATTTACTGTTCATTTTCTTAATTTTATCACCATCATAGAAATAATGGTTTTGGGTAGTTGTAGTTATTAAAATTAGAAATTTATCAATTTTGCTCTTGTATGCTAACAGAATAAAATTTGTTAAAAACGTGATTAGATCGGAGATAACTGCAATCATTTTATTTTTTAAATGTTATCTCTATACTACTTACTATACTCTTAGATTGATTGGCTTATAAAGGAAAAGATATATCTCCACAGTTTTTTTTTTGCGAACGTAGGCAAGTATACTATTTAGGCTTTTTTATAATACTTGTGGAAAGATGTGGAATTTTCTTGATAAACTATCTCCTTTACTGAAATTATATTAGAGGAAAGGAGGGAGTGAAACTACTGCCTAAAGACACCATGGAAGAAAACGAAAACCACTAACCAAAATTATTAAAAAGAAGGTTCATTCCCATTATGATTATTTATATTAAATAAAATGGGATAGTAAATGTTATTAACTGATACTCATTTGTTATTTGCAAGGGTCCAAAACCTCTCTGCAAATTGGTCCAACTTTGTATATATATGGAATAAGTATATTTGATTTTAAAGCATGCATCTTTTTTGTTAATTTTTACTTTTCTGGAAAGATTAATGAATGAATGTTAATGTCCAATTTGTTGAGTAAATAGTTGAATATAATTTGGTCAGTCAGAAAAATACGATTAAAAAAATGCAAAGTAATATCAAATTGTTGAACTTTTAACTTTTCGCAACCCATACGGTTATCCTCAAATTAAAAAATAAGCAGCTGTAATATTAAATTTGAAATTAAAAAAAAGGATAAATCGCTATAATACTTTTTTTTAATAAATATTTTGGTTGGTTTTTAATTTTAACAATCCCCTATTTTTTCATTACACTATAACACTGAATTTTTATTTCAAGCAGAAAGGTTTATGAAGCTTCATAATGAAGTGATCAAAGTTTTCATTTTTGAATAAATGTTATTTTACTTACGCACACGACAGCACATATATACAATATACTAATACTAATTAAATAACAAAAAATATAGTTTAGTTGATCTGAAGGCATAATAATCACTTTAGTATAGGACCCAAGGGGCTCGAAGACATTAATTTTGACAGAAATAAATTAACGCTCTTGCGATAAATGAATAATCTTGCTTTAAACACTCAAGAGCTTGTGTAGAAACTGATTTTCTAATAATAATAACGGTCTTGTGTTTTTGTTTAATATATTAAAGTAAAACTTTTCGTCTCTCGGCCACTTTAAATCTTTGATATTCCATTAATGAGTTTCGTATATTCACCTTTTTAAGAAAAGAAAATAGAGTTTAGACATTTAACAAAAAATACAACAAAACTTATTTAGTTGTAACAGACATTCTTTTGAAAGATAGGACAAACTTACTATTAATGTCGATCTTTTGAATGCAATATGCATGGCCTCTTGGTTTTTTTGTGAGAGTGAGGCGTCCTCTTGCGAAACAAAAAACAAAAATTATAAACCATGCAGGAAAGAAAGCCATATGTTGAGAGAGAGGAAGAAAAAGTAATTATAGAAGTACTGAAGGAATTGAAGGGTGGAACAAGGGTACGAGATAAGAGAAAGAGAGTATAAATTAAAGTAAAGAGCAAGAAATGAAAGAAAAACGACAATTTGTTGTATTTTGTTGGTTTTTTTACCTCTTTTTTGTATTATCATTAATATCTTGAGGCTTTGTGCGATTTTTAAATAAGAATCAAAAGCAAAAAGTACCTAAAGGACAAATTAAATTTGTTTCCGTAATAATTGTGTAAAAACAATTAAATAGGAATCATTTAAATTAGTTAGCAGACGTCAGTTGCACTCACAGCCAGAGGGGGCCGATGCGGCCGTGGGGGGCGGGGACATTAATGAGAGATAAATCGTTAAAAGCACTCGCCTTAAATAAACAATAAATTAATAAATCGCTCCGGCCCCGTCCGCGGGGTACGCGTTATTTAAATATATTTTAAAACATTAATTTAAATTTTCGACACATATTAAATTATTCCGTTACACGCTTTTGCCGGTTTTGATTGATATTTCGCCGTCAATAATTTTGTCGATTTAAATTGTTATTAGGCGGGCGCGACCGCCGCCGGTGCGCTTTCCGCGTTGTTAAATAATAAAAATGGACAGGCAAATTCGAAACGTATTAGTCAGTTGCCACGCTAACGTTTTAAACAAAACGAAAAATATCGTTTAAATTTTACAATAAAAAATTCGAATTAAAACTATAAAACACAATAAAATTAAACACAATTAATTAACTTTTACAAAAAAAAAGAAGTAAAAAACGTATCTTCATTTTGTTTTACATGATTTCTTAAATAGGTTTTATTTTTTTATTTTTAAGTATATCAAATTTTATTCCGTTCTTTTTTAAACCGGTGCTTATAAAAAAAGAAATTAAAATGCTTGTATCAAAATTTTCAAGGCTAGTAGTACACCTTGACAATTTTATCTTAATTTTGTTTTCTTTCTAACGTTTTTCAAGAATCAACTACTTAATATTCTTTAACGGATTCTGGCTTATTCTTTTCAATTTTATCAAATTTTATTCCGCTTCTTTTAAAAACCCGCAAAAAAGATTTCTAAAGAAATGCTTGTAATAATAAAATTATATATTAATATTATGATCAATTTTGGAACACTCATCCGCTGAATGGGATCCGATTTATTCAAAAAAGCTTTTAATAAACCTTAATTTTAGATATAATAGAAACGACAGACACCACTATTCATATGAAAATTTTTATAACTTTTATAACTTTTATAAGTTTTATAACTGAGGTCACCTGAAACACGCAGAAATTGCTAAAAATTGTAATTTTTCTTTATAAAATTGCTAACAATACTATTGAGTCACCTTCCTGCACTTCTAGTTCTAATTAGTTTTTCTATAGACATTCAGATTCTAATTACTTCTCAAACTCTAACTCTTATTAGATTTGCTTATTTATGACAACTGTGTTTTTCTGAGCAGTGAAGATACCGATTTATTCTACTGAAGCCTGAATTTGTTTAAAAAAAGAAACTTATAAAAAATTTTGTAGCATTCTTTTAATAATGTCTTTTAACTTAGGAAATCTAGTTAAGTTTCTTTTGTAGTCCTGACTATGTAATTTTATATGTTTCACATACGTAAGGTTGTGGAATTGATCGGCCAATTGACAAAAATAATTTTTAAAAAACCATGAAATTTATAGTTATTTATAAAAATAGAGTTAATATTTGTATTGTATATGGATATTCCTTGAAGGTAAATTGGGCGTCACAAACGAATAATTGAATATCAAATACATATTATTATTAAATAATGATAGATAAAGCTCTACATTTTTCTTAATAAATAAATAGTAAAACTTACTTTTTAAATTTAATATTAATAGTAAATATTAATCAAATAAAATAATAAATAGGGGAGGGTGGGGCAAGGCGGCCCCCTTAAGCTTTTTATTATTTTTTGTGGCTTTTAATCATTAAGTTGATCTATTTTTGATTAGATTTACCCAAATTCTGGCGAAGCTTTTGGTCGTCGTGTCCCATTCTCCCCTATTTATAATGTTATATATAATAATTATAATTATTTATTAAAAAGTATTTCATATCCATAGAATTATCCAAAACGTAACACTTTCAATAAATTAATTGTGATTCGGTTATAATAATATGGAATAGCTTTTTTTGAATTTTTAAGCCTTCCATTTTACCCCCGGTATTACGCAAATGGCTAAAATTGTACATATAACCAGAGTTTATAATTATAATAACGAAAAAAAAATTTGTTATGTTTTGAGGTGGGCCTCCTTGCTCCAGGGAAGCCGCCTTGTCCCACCACCACTATTAATTTAAAAAAAATAAAAAACAAAAACAAAATTAACATGTGCTCTTCACAAATACGCAAACTAAATTAATTTATATAAACAAATTTTATATTCTTAAGATTTAATTTTTTTTCAGTTGGTATTGTTTTAATTTTCTATTTTAGTAATTGCAGATGTTTTCATTAAATGGTAATTATATTTGAGTAGAGCACCAATGAAAAAAAAAGTTTTTTTTTTTGTAATGGAATATTATATAATATAATATATATATTACCATAAATAAATAATAATAAAATAAAGAATAAACTTTCTTGCCTATTTAATTATTTCACTAATATGTGATAAAAATAATTTATCATTAATACCTGACATATGACTATTATAAATATAATGAATAAGACAAACTTTTCTTGATTTTAAGACGTTTAGAGAATTATTAACTTGGTTAGTAGGCACCGGGATGACAATAAAGGAAAGCATTGTTACCAAAAAAAAAAAGAATTTTAAGCCGTTTTACTTAACAATAAAAATCTTTATTACAAAAATATTATAAGAAAACCTTTTTTTTTAGATAAAATACTAAAATTTAATTTTTATTTTGTTCCTAAATATTTTTTACAAAAATTTCATCAATTTTTACTTATGCATTACGCGTTTTATCTCAAAGAAATAGAAAATTGTACTCATAATCATAAGATACTTTAAATGCAACTTTTTTATAATTTCCTTTATGGAGTTTCAATAAGAAAATTATCTCATTTATATTAACTGCAATCTTTTATTTTCCACCCCCCACCCGCGAACTCTGCAATTTTTTTTTTCACGCCGGGTTCTCGGCATTACCCGCCCCCCTCTCGCCACCATAGTAGTTCTGCACGCCACCATAACCCTAATGGAAAAATTACGTCTCGCCGCAATAATCCGAGACACGAGTTGATCCCAAAACAAAACCGTGTAGCGTGCCACCCCCGACCCCCGCTACTTCGTTCGGGTCGCTCGATCAAAAGAAGTGTCTTGAAATTTGACTAATTCGAATCAGAACGTCGCGTGTTTGTGCCGGTCGATTATCACGACTATATACCGAACGACCGTATGCGACAAGCGCGACAATATGGCCACGCATTTTGCGTGCCGCCCCACCAACCTGGTTTTTCATTTTCCACGACGTGACGCGAAAATCATTCCATGGAAAATAACGCTACCCCACACGAAAAATTTTTCCTATGACGTTGTCTATATGTTTGCATTCATTATCTTGGAATAAAAAGAGACTTATTTATAATTTAAACCAATTGAATATTCCATTAATAAAAATAATTCGTTTTTAGTTAGTATTTCGTCTTTCGCCATTTGATTTTGATTTGTAAATGTATTTTGTTAGTAACAAATTTAGAAGAACACCATATCCATCCATACAAATTGAAGTGAGATTTTTCGTCAAAATACGTTTACTCAATTTTTTTCTAAAAAAGGTTTTTAATTTTCCATTTAAACTTATATAATAGGTACGTTTTTTTTAATTAACCACATTTAATTTGATTTATTTAAACAAATTTTAACGTTCTTAGAACATACTTCGATTTTCATCTTTTGATTTGTAAAAAAAATTATTTAAGTGACAACTTTAAAGGAAAACATAATTTGCTCAAAATTTCAGCTAACACACTGCAATTTGAGGTGGGATTTTGAATAAAATATTTTATGGTCACTTGAAACGTACAAAAAATACATTACAAGGAGTGCGAAATACGTTTTTAACACTTTAGTCAATTTTTTTTATCTTTTTTTCATTATTGTTTTTAAAGAAACAATATTTAAAATACTCATGCTCAATAGTGTGAAAATCCCTCGAAAAATCGCTTATATCTTAAATTGCAAAAATCTTTTAAACACATTTTGTAGGTAAAAACACAGGGTTGAAAAAGTACACCAATTTTAATTATTTAAATAATACAAAAAAGATCAAAAATTATATTATTCTTTGAAACCCAGATTTCATTTTCTTATTCGATATAAGGCATCTCATTTTATGTCAAAAATATCTCAAAAAAATACATCTATGGAGCAGCGAGAGAGTAAGAAGTTAATGGACCACTTATTAGTTTAAAATGATGAGAATTTGTCGGAGCACGAATTGATTTTTGCGGAAGTCGAGCTGTGTGCTCGGGGAGATCGAGTGGAGCTAGATAAGGGGATTCTAAGAAAATAGATCTAATTTATTTGTTAAAATCAAAAAGAGATACTCATAAAACTAAGATATAAAGCCAAATTTAAGAACAAAAAAAGAAAAAAGAACAAAAATCGGACCTGTTACAGAAAGTATCGAGATTTTATTATCAAAGTCATAGAGTTTGAGAAAAAAACATATATAGAACATTCCTTAAACAATAAAAACAGCAAAATATTTTTGAAACCTCTAAAAAACGATAAAAAATACCAAAAACACGGGAAAAAGAATACCTGACCAACTGTCAGATCGAGAATAAATAATAAAATTTTTCATTAACTCTATTCCAATGTCAAAATCAATATCACCAGTGACCGACTACTATATAAGAACTCTCTCTCCGTAAACGCAAGTAAAATTTCAGGTTTCTATAACGCCAGAATCGCCAATCGTCACAAACTCTCATTCATATTCAAACTATAGGGGTTGGTCATGACGGAATTTATATTAACTTTATCATTTTCTGTTGTCCTTTTGTATTAAGGTATATCTGTGCTCTTGTAAATTTTTGCCTCACCCATTCTATTTTTCCTAATATTAGCCCTAAAATTATATCTAATTTTATATATTGTATAATTAATTATTTAGTGATTTAAGACCCATTTCGATTCTGCCAATATTATCTAAGGTTATAGAACGTATCCTACAAACTCAAAACTAACCAAAACACGAGACGGTTTGCGGCAACTCTTCTCGACGAAGGCAAATGCAACTATGTAGGTCCTACTCAACTACTCTAAGGCTTTTGATAGCATTAGTCACAGTATTCTGTTCACATTTCTTAAATATAAGGAAGAAGGTGGCCTCCTGCGCCTATTCTGTTTATCATTTGCACAACAAAATTCTTAGATTTCGTCGAGTACTGTAAAATGTAGTCATATACTGACGACAAGCAACTCTACCAGTTATCTGGCTCCTCTCGTCTACAGCGCGAATGCCAAAATATGAACGGTAACTTTGAACGAATTGATCATGGTTTTTCGATATTAATTCTTGGATATTAACCGTTTCGTTTCTGAAACATTCAAAACAATAGGCAATTACTTTGTCATTAGCAAAATATTTGGTGTTACTTTTAGGCACAAAAATTCGTTTTGAAAAACATACCTCGCACTGTACACACGAGGTCGTGTCAAAGGTTTGTATAGCTCGAGACAATTTCTAAGTGGAAATCCGCATCAACCACAAGCTGAACTGGACCAATATGAAGACGCGGCGCTTGATCCACCTTAGTCGTCTTAAAACGAAATACCGTGGAATACCTTATTATTATTATTATTGTTATTGTTATTATTATTATTATTATTATTATTATTATTATTATTATTATTATTATTATTATTATTATTATTATTATATTATCATGATTCTTTTCCTCAACTGAAGCTGGAACTTTCACCTGCACAATAACTTTGGTGTTTTCTTCATGTTTGGGCTAGGCTCGGGCTGGTGGAGAGAAATTTCATTCTTTTCCACTAGATCCTCTTTTTTTCTTTTCACAGTTATGCCCCATTCAGAAACTTGCGCGTTATATGGCATGTCTGAATAATTACGCATTTTTGCATAATTTCGTACAATCGTGTTGATACGCTTAGTTTATGGATATTTGCTGAAATTATTATGGGGTCTGTCTCTACTTTTTTGAGTTTCCAGACATTTTTGATCTCTCTTGCCAGGTTCTCATACTTTGTAATTTTTTCGACTTCCGTTTTAGAAACGTTCTCACTAAGTGGACACGCCACATCTATAATAAATGCATCTTCGTTTTGTTTATCAATTGTCAATTTTTTTTAAAGAGAGGAAATGCATCATGCACGAGTGGCCGTCTTTTATCTGGACAAAACAGTGTGGGAGTCTTAACACCATTTTCTTGCAGCTACTAGGTCGTTTTATATTTGGCATCAGCCTCGTTAGCCTTGCCACCCGATCTTCAGCTTTCTCTATTCTGTTTTCAATATGTCTCTTAAAGCTAAGCCGTTCGTCCAATGAGATACGTAGATATTTTCCGGTTTTGCTTGGTTGTATTTCCACCGCACCCAGATTGATTCGTATGTTTTTTGCGGGGCCAGCTGTAGCTTATGCAATTTCATCCACACCATGATTCGTTTCAGGCATTCGTTTGTATTTCTTGATAATACGTGCTCGTTTTCAGCTGTCACCACCAGTGCTAAGTCGTCGGCAAAACCAATACTTCATCGTAAGCTATGTTCCAGAGTGTTGGTCTTAGAACTGAGCCCTGTGGGACCCCTGCACTTATGTTGATGTTTTTACCTTTTACTATTTGGACCGCACTGGGAGATGCGTATGTTATTCAGTTCTCGTATAGTTACTCCATAGTTGGCTGAGTTAAATGCATTTTTAGCATTTAGCATTACAAGCGCGCACCACGAGTTTGTGCATTCTCTCGATATTTTAATTACCGCGTCTAATGCTTGGATTGTTGTTTTTGCTTAACGGAGACCAAATTGATTTGCATGAAGACCCATATTTCTTTCGATTTCTTTCTCAAGCTTTGTCCTTATGACTGCTTCAAATAGCTTATTGATAGTACTCAGCATGCACAAAGGTCTGAATGCCGATAAGCTTTCAGTATAAAAACCATTTTTGCCAGTTTCCACTCTTCGGGAAAGAGTTGATCTTTTAACAGCATGTTCAGGACATTTAGCATATGTGTCGGCACAGCGTTCACCGTCTCCTTAATTGCTTCAGGCGGAATACCATCTAATCCTGGAGCTCTGCCATTTTTTAAGCTCTGCGCAACGACCGTTGTATCTATTAATACCGGACGATGCGAGTATAGCAGACCTATTTTCGAGAATTGATTTTGGTTCATATATATTTTTCATATATAAGTTTCCATTTCAAGCCCAGTTGTTGATGTTGATGTATGATTTTTGCCAGTTAATTGTGCCCTCCTAAGTAAGCTTTATTTGCTAGTGCCCTACACCCACCCATGATGTGTTCTGTTGATTCTTCAGTATTGCTACATTTCCTACATTTATCAGTGGTGTTGATTTTAAATATATTATTATTATTATTATTATTATTATCATTATTATGATTATTAAACCTTCATTCTAAATTATGTTTTGGTTTCTGTAAGCAGGACCAGAATGCAACCTCGGGGCACCACCGTGTTGTCGTACGTTACAATGTAAGCCCAATAAAATCGAATCTATATAATTCGTTCCCATGCGCCTCGTCGTTGGACATAATTTGAAGTAATAAATACAGTAATTAATGCAATTTTACGTGGCCATATCTGGCCGCATCTGACATGCACTCGCATGACGGAAATGCAGAACAAGCGTTAGAAAATATATCATCGCAGGGTCATCTGTGCCCCCCCCCCCCCAACTGGGCAAAAGCGGTTGCGTGCTTTTATTGTTGTGTTTTTTCCTGAGAATCTCGTATCGATTTTGACCTCAATTTTACAAATTTACGCAAAATAAAACCTTTCAGCACGAAATAAATATTTCTATAATCTCTGCCCATGTTTTTGGCACAATTTATTTTCGGTTTATTTCATACATTTTAATTAACGTAAATCTTATTATAACCATCTGACACACTGTCGTCATAAACATTCCTGAACTTCTGAGCACTTTATGTCCTTATTTCACTGCTTTATCTTTATTTATGTCGGTGTTGCCACATGTTAACAAATCGTCGAGTCCTTCGCACGTATTTAAACGCACGCACATTTTTCAAAGTTGCAAGAGGCGGTTCGAACATTTTTTTTAAGTGTAAATTCAAAACAAGCACCTAACCTTCTACGAAATACTTTTTGAACAAGATAGTGGTCAAATATTATATTATTATATTTAAACTATATGTTGAAGTAATTTTTGCCAACAACTTGAAAACAAGTGTAATAAAAAATTAAGTATGTTATAGTCAATACCGATAAAATATACAGGGTGTTGGGTTTAAAAAAATATCAAATAGGCTGAAATTTTTAATTATTCTTTAAAATCAAATCATTGAACGCACGGTGCAGGTATACTTTGTCTTAAAATATATCGTCTTGACTTTTGGCGGCAACCGTCGAAATAATCGATCGATATTGTAGGATAGAGCATCAGGGACGGACTTCTAAGATGTTTTTAAAATAGGAATACAAATATACAAAAATAAATACAAAAGACCAATAACTACTTAAAAAAATTCGTTCTGTTCTAATCTAATCTAATTCTATTTCACTCGCAGGTACATCGTTAAGATTAATTACAGTGGGTTTTTTTGCATGCAAATATAAGAATCTTCAATTCTTACAGCGTAATACAATTATATGGAGAAAGACGTCGTTCATAGTACATGTTATAAAGTATTTTTTCCAATACTTAAGGTGATTAAAGCTATCTGATAAACTGTCTTTATAATTTTTATATTGGTTAGTCTTGTCTGACTACCTCAGCTTGTAATAAATGTTAAAAATTAATGTTAAATTTTGGTGCTCATTCTTACCTTAAAATAATATTTTTAAAAATGTAACACTATTGTTGAAGTTTCAGGAGATTTCCAACAAAATACCAGTTTCGTTCCACGTTTAGTATTTTTTAAAATTTAAAATTTGTTCAACAAAATAGTGATCAAATACAGAAATATTTATATACTGTAGTAAAATAAAAATCACCTATTTTCCTATTTTTGACAACATCTTGAAAACAATAGTAAGATTTTGATTTGAGTAAGTATAGGATTGAATGAGAGAGAGGAAGACGTAAAGCAGTAAGCTCCATCCGTTCTGCGAAACTTTCTCATATATATTGTCTTCTTCTCGCTCATGCTTTAAGTTTTCATACTTTGCTAATGATGTTAAAGAAGGCAAGATGATTAAAACTATCTTCTAAGCTGTCTACTTTACATGGTAGTAAATGATAAAAATTAATGTTAAATGTTGACGCTCTTTCTTACCTTATAATATATTTTGAGAAATTGTTAAACTTTTAAGAGATGTAAAACAAAATATCAGTTGTCACTGCGAGACGGTAAGATTGAAAATTACGTTTTTTTTTTTTCATTCAATAATTCACTATTACTCTTAGACTTTTTAGTTTCGAATTTTTCTTAGCCCTATTCTACATCTGTTCTGCTAAACTATCAGTGTTCTGTTCGCTCATGCTTTAAGTTTGCATACTTTGCTAATGATGTTAAAGAAAACAAGATAATTAAAACTATGCGCTAAGCTGACGTTAAAAACGATAAAAATTAATGTTAGATGTTGACGCTCTTTCTTAGCTTATAATATATAAAATATCGGTTGTCACTGTGAGACTGTAAGATTGAAAATTACTTTTCTTTTCATTCAATCGTTCACTATTACCCTTAGACTTTTTAGTTTCGGATTTTTCTTAGGCCTATTTTACATTTGGAGCATATCTCCTAAACGACCAAAACGGTCCGAAATTTAGCATTTGGTTGCATATAGAGTTTTGACCGCATAAAGCGTAACCTCGCGGGTTTTTCTACCACGAAAACAAAGACCTTTGACCCGTCACCCGTCTGACCGCTGACGCGAGCGAACCAGAACCGAGAGGCCGGGCACAAAGACGCATTAAAATAAGTTAATAACATTTTAATAACGCGTAGGCAGAACGCCGTTTGCCGTACATATATTAACGACCGAAAACATGCCATTGTTTCAAATGGCGACCGCATTACCGTTTACATTTAATTTACCGGTTTATCGTACATGCGGTTTCTTTTTCTAACGCGTTTTCCCATCGCGCGTTTTTTTTTTTTTTCGTTTAATAACACGTGCGACGGAATAAAAAAGCAATTAAGCTACTTCCGTACGTCGGACAAGACATCCCCTGCGTGTGTGCGCGGAGGTTCGCGCACCTGCGCCGCACCGTCTCTCACTTTGTATTATCGACCGATTGTCTTTGTAATATCGAGTTAAATGCGTCGTTAAAAAGTTTGCTTCCTTCGCCTAATGGGTACCGAACGAGACCTCCGAGGAACCGGCTACGTCATCAGAATACTAACGAACATACTCTTTAAAATGACCAGAGGAAGCCAATTTACTTGAAAAGTTGCACACTAAAGTCAACTTACCATTTGGCAATCCTAATTGACGTTAATTGACTGAAAAATATATTAATTACGATCAATTATACGACATTATAAACCTGTAACTCCTAAATTGCAATTTAGTGTTCCCAATTTCCTCAAATTAGATAAATAAGTTGTAATTACATTCAATTACTCAATCTAGCATAACTCTGCCAATACGTTAACGTTGCTTGAGTTCCACTAATAATAATAATAATAATAATCAACTTTATTTCACATTGTGTCATAAATACATTACCTAAAAATAATATACCATACACAAAGGAAATCGGCGTCAAAAAATGAAAAGGCACTAGATATTCTTACAAATTTCAATTACATCGTATTAATTAAATAATTATTTAAATATTACAGAAAAAATCTTCTATGGAGTAAGGTTCTAACTCTATCAATAACTTTTTTATTGTGTATTTAAAATTTTTTATCTACAACCATTTAATAATAGACGCATAATACTTCTGACAGTGAGAGTATTATGCTACGCATAATACAACAAGTGTAATTATATCATAAAAAAACAAGTGTAATAAAATATTCTGGAATTCTTAATAATCCGGGCTTCAATTAATCGGCGCAGAATTCACACATTTCATTTATTATTTTTATGAAAATTTACTATAAAGTTACCCATATTAAAGTCATACACACGTTACCAATTCAATTCTATTATTCAAAAACAGTTCAAAAAATACAAACCAATATGACAATAATTAAAAAGAATTAGTAGGCCGTGCAGGCTAAATCTGACAGCGCGCAGCGGGTATCCATAGCGACAGCTTACCCGACGCGACGCTCATCGTGAATACAAACATTTTCTTTCATGAAATAATAATTGTAAAGTAAATAATATTCATATAGAGAAGCTTTAAAATTTCGCCTTGCAATTAAAACATAAGATTTAATAAAAATGGAGTCTGAAAACGAAGTACTAACACCCCCGGAAATTCGAGCGGCAGCGGAAGCTGCGTCTCTGGATTTACTTCCCAAGAAATCAAGAAACAATTATGAAATTGCCTACAACAATTTCATGGATTGGCGATCAAGAAACAAGGCCACCTCCTTCTCTGAAGATACATTATTAGTGTATTTCAAAGAATTGGCTAAAAAGTATAAGTCGTCCTCCTTGTGGACGTTTTATTCCATGCTGAAAAGCACACTTTATATTAAACACAATGTCAAGATCGACCACTACGCGAAGCTACATGCTTTATTAAAAAGACAATCAGAAGGCTATCAACCCAAAAAATCTAAGGCATTTACCGGACAGGAAATAAATAAATTTATTTATGAAGCTCCTGATACAAAATATTTGGCTACAAAGGTAAGGAATGATAAGACGTTACATACCTACGGTATTTACCAAGAGGTGTTAATTTTTTAGGTTGCATTAATTATGGGAGTGATGGGTGCATGCCGCTCAAATGAACTACATGCAATGAAAATACAACACGTTACATTTTATGAAGGTTGCACTAGAGTAATAGTTCCCGTTACGAAGACCAAGATCCCTAGGAATTTTACTATTACTGAGAAGTTCCATGATATTGTTAAAAAATATGCAAATCCGAGACTGCCAAATGCATCAGATTCTTTTTTTATGAATTTTCAAAATGGAAAATGCACAAAACAAGTTATCGGCATTAACAAGTTTGCCAAAATGGGCAGAGAAATTGCAAGTTTCTTACAAATCAAAAACCCAGAAAGATATACCGGGCACTGTCTACGACGATCTTCAGCCACATTGTATGTCGACGCAGGGGCAAGTATGACAGCTCTGAAGCGCCACGGAGGCTGGAAGTCGGCTTCTGTAGCTGAAGGCTATATTGCAGACTCGCAGAAGAACAAGACCGATGCAGCTACTAAAATATTAAGTCAAATCAACCCTAATTGTAATATTAATAACAGTACTTTTGTTTCTACCCCCTCACAATATCCAGGTATGTCTACTATTACGAGCGAATCTTCTCATAACACTTTTTCGATTAGTAAAGACACCACGGACATTAGTATTGGTACTACACCAACTACGATGAATTTCAATAACTGCCCTAATATAACAATCAATTTTATGAAATAGACAGAGTAATACATAATGATCCTATTAAGCGTCAATTTAAAAATAATTGTGTGCTGAAGTGTAAATGTTAATTAAATATTATTAAACTTATTAAATGTTCAATCCAGGACTTTCATTGAATTTATTCCTTATTACATCACAACTCATAACACATAAACATATAACATAAACAGCATACATAAACAGTAACCAGTGTTGATATTGAGTGAATGGTAGAATCTAAAAATGTATGATATTATGTTCCATTTCATATAAAGCAAGTTAACATCCACTTCCGGCCTAACCGAAAGTGCCACCATCTTGAGAATATTCTAGCTGAATTGCTCTGCCATCAGCATTAGCTTCCTACCGAATTTTCAGGTTTCTCCCATGTATAGTTTTTTTTCACAATAAAATGACACATTTCAATTCCGGTGAGGTACCCTATATAAGTGGATGGTTGTAGATAAAGTATAGTATTTGACTCGAGTATTATGGACCATAATAAACTCAGATGATTATAACACTCGCCGCAAGCGGCTCGTTTTATAAATCATCCTCGTTTATTATGGCCTTCATAATACGCTCGTTAAATAATATACTATTAGATTTGCCATTGTTTTTACCTCATTTGGTAATTTATTATACAATTTCATGCAGATGTAATAAGGACTCCTTTCAGTTAAGGTTAAACGGTGAATAGGGTAATTTTTAAAAAGGAATATCAATGCTTCATTAATATATAGAGCATATACAGTAAAAATACCTTCAGCCTTGAACAGCTCTCTCTAAATTGCATTTTTTTTGACAGTGCGAAGAGTCCTCTTTTGAACCACGAAAATTTTCCGTAGTTGACCACTACCTCCCCAAATGATAATTCCATACCTCATACGCGACTGAATGTTTGCAAAATACATAATTTTTAAAGTTTCCTTATTCATATAATTTGCAACGACTCTAATTCCATAACAAATTGAATTTAGTTTATTTAGCAGATAATCAATATGTTCAGACCAATCAATTTGTAAACCTAAGAAATTAGTGCTATTTACAATACTTTCTTTACCTATCCCTATTGCTAATGGTATTTCAACTCTACATGATTTAGTTCTAAACATAATTAAATTCGTTTTCTCTTTGTTTAATATCAATTTATTTCCTAGAAACCAGTCATAAGCCCTTGTAAAAATATCGTTGCCTTTATCACTAACCTCAGAGAGATTATTAATATTTATTGAAATTTAGCAACCCTTGTCGCATAAATTCGCCAATTAGTTCTGTGAGCTATCAGAAGCAAATTATCGGCAAACCTAAATCATTTCGGATTCATAAAATAGTTTATAAAAAAATTATAAAAAAAAATAATATTAAGTTAAATTAACATAAAATAGTTGCACAGAAGAAACAGAGATCCGCAGAGATGTGCGTGCTATCTCCGATAGTGTTTAACAACACAGAACAGCCACCAAATTCTTATAAACAATCAATACATAGAAAAAGTTAAGCGTTGTAATACTTATCCACAATTATAAATAGTAATAATGACTGTTCTGTAAAAGTCAAAACCAGAACAGGACTGGCGAGAACAACGTTTATAAAAATGAAAAGACTGTGATTATTGTAGCGACCTCAGCTGTATTATGGTGCGGAGGCATGGACTCTGAAGAAATGCTAAGGGTAAAATGAACCGACAGTGTGACGAACAAGGAAATCACGAGAAGAATAAGAAAAGAGAAAGAAGTTATTATTACAATAAAAAAACCAAAACTTTAGTTTTAATTGCACTCCTGACACCGTGGATTGATAGCAATAGGTTTTCTTCGTATATCTGGAGTATTATATCTTTAAAAGAAGTAGTATCATATTTTTGCTATTTAAGAAATACCTAATATTGCCAACAAGTGTGGGGCAGCTTTAAAGGCAATAAAAATTTAAATATAAGATAAATTACAAACTTTGGAAATCTTGAGATTTGTTAATAGAATACGCCAAAACGACACTACCTACTTGGAAAACCCTGTATAAGCTGAGCGGCATCTGTCAAACTGATTGAGTAGTGACCTGAGGTGGCTTCTACTTGAAAATCCGTTTAACAAAATAAATAAAAACCAATCAGATTTTCACGAAATTATATATATTCACATTTTCAACAAAACCGTGTCTTTATCAAATGTAATATTTACAAACTACCTGCTACTATATATACCGAGAAATGACAATAAAACCTTAATTAATGTTGTTGTGAGAATTTAAGTTTAATAATGGAGAGGTATCTAAATCTGTTTGATCGTTAACCCATACATTTGAATGTCTCATTTTGTTAATCTCCACGGCTTCCGATAAATTAAATTTTCTATTTTTTGTGGCTGCATGTAAAATATCAAAATTGTCGTCAAAAATGTGTTTTTCTATGTTTAAATGTGTAGCATATTTAGAATCTAAACTAGCTCTTTTATGTTCGTTAGTGCGTTTCTTGAAGGATCTACCTGTTTGTCCAATATAAATTTTAGGACAAGATCTGTATTTCAACCTGTAGACACCTGATTTTTGAGATTTTGGACATTTCGTATAAATAAAAAATAAAAAACAACAAATCAATTTTAATCCAAAAATGTCGAAATGTATAGGGTGGTCCATTTAAAATAACCAAGTCGATGTCGGGTGGACACTTTTGCGACACCCTCTATCAACAAAATCGTAATATTATAAATCTCCAAGGGTTCGAGAAACTTTTTTCGTATCTCCTACACTTTCAGTACTGCGAAGTATCAACACAGTGACAAGAAACAAAGAAAGGTTTAACATAATCATAAGTCATTCATGTAAATAATGAACAGCAAATCCAATATGGAGCCTAGTGACGACACTCATGAGCTTACCTCTTCTGCATCGACCACCTGGATTTTATCCACTGAAGGAATTAAGCATCTCTTATATTCTAAGCCTATGCCACGCAACGAGACTCTAATTAAACTCTATCGCTACAGGTTTGACGAGTTTACTGAAAATATAATCAATTAGCCAAAGTCCTTTTTTGATCCCCCCCTTTTTCCGCGTCTCACGATCAACTTACATAATTCCTCACGGCACGCAGCGGATGCCTTATGAATATGCGCGCCATGTTTTACGCACACGTTTTTCATTGCGGAATCATAAATCAATTTAATTGAAAATTAATTTATTAAAATCGTCGCGGTTTGTAAAACAAAGCAGCTTGTACGTGTACGAGTGATGTTCTCGACGATAACTCGTATACTTACGCGTAAATTGCGGGTAATTAACCTCGAGGAGAGGTTGGCGTGCTATTCACGGTGGGCAAATCTTTCAAATTAGCACCCAAAAATTATAAAAATCCAAGTATTCGAAAGTTATAAAATTTGTGAAAAAGGTGGCGTATTTATGGGCTTCTTTTTAATGTATTTTGTGTATATTGTATGTAAAGGAATACTTCACAATATAATATTTTATGTTATGTGCAAATGAGGTCAGCCTTTCTTTAGAAATCACCTTTTTCTAGCGTGCGGGAAGCGTCACTTTACACGTCAATTTCGTTTCCCATGGATCCGAGCCACTTCGGAGATTTCCGGGATTTGGGAGCAATCGGATGTTTTCGGAGATATTTCCCACGCTTTAAATTTTGACGTTTGTTAATTCTGACGGTCATGTCAGTGAATGTATTCGTGTTGTTTTGCGAAAATGGTCCCACGGTCCACACTGGGGCAGGAGAGCTCAAAACTTGGCATAGATTCTCAAACGTAGTAAATATTTAAAAAATGACTAATTTCATATAAAAAAATTGCCTATAAAAATAAATGTTATTCCAAAATCTATAATAATAGTGCACATATTTAAAAAAAAATGGGTATATTTTTTTGTAAACTTTGTATCATAATAATGTGGCTCAAAATATACTGTTAATATTGAAATCATGAATATAATAATTATTATTAGTCATCATAATCATCACTATCATCATTATCATTGCTGGAAGACGGGTAGATGTCATCACTATGAGCATCATTGTCTGAGTCCAATGGTTCTTCTTCGTTGTCAAGATCTTCATTATCAGGTGGGGGTGTAGATACTAGTAAATCCAGAGCTTCCCTTGGCAAACGTTGATATTTTTTTGTCAATATCTTCTTCTTGCTTGTTATTGCAGGATCTGAGCTCAATAAAAGTAAATTGAAAATATCCTCATTGGATTTTTTACGGCTACATTTTCGGGAATAGTGTTCTCTATATCTTTTAAAATCCTTGTTTCGCGCTTCTTGAGCCTCTTCGGTTAATTGGCCAATGGGTAGTAAAGCATGGGCTATTATTTCGGGCCCATGAATGAGGAATTTGTGGACTGTGGGGGGCATGTGGTACCAGGGGTATCATGTGCGAATTCTCGGAACTTGTCGACATTTATTTGTTGACCACTAGAAACTACTGTTAATATTGTATGCATGAGCCTGATCAGGTTGATATCAATATTTGTAATTTCGGCAGAGAGCTCAGGGTTTTTGAAAAAGCGTATAGCGGTATTCCCGTCATTCGAGTTGCCAAAACCGGGTTTAGGTCTATCAATGATTAAACCGGTTTTTTCTTTAAACAGCTTTTGAATCCTTGTTTTCGTTTCTGCAACTATCTCTTTATCATTTCCGCGGGATTGCCACTTTTCAATTGGAAGTTTATATGATAAATGTAATAGACATTCAAAAAAACGGATCCAACCGTGTAATACTGATATCCCGAATTGCAGGTTTTCTGTTTTTATTTCTCTGTTTACCATTTTGTCAATTGAATTGAATTCTTGCGATCTTGCTCCGCAAATATAGCATTGTTGTGTAGATGAGGTCTCTGTTAGGGCGTTACATACTTTGACATCGATCATTGCGAAAGTAAGCCTATGAGCGACTGAAATTGATTTGCCCCCGAGAGATAAATCAGTGCTGCTTAGTGTATCTATTTCTTTATCCACTCTACTTTTTTCAGCTAAAGACACTTGCGTTGATTCCTTAATGAATTCAATTTTCACAGGTCTACAGTATCGTGTGGATGATGGACAAGGATTCTGCTAGATCACTAATGGGTTCTTACTATCTAGATCGCATATAAGACGAAGAGGAACAAGTGATGTTATAAAAACAGCTGGATCGCTCGATTCAGATCCATGAAACGCCTGCTTAGAAGAACTATGACCTGAGCTTCCATCGAAACCCCACTTCGTAATTAAACAAAGCTTTAATCATCAATCATCAATAGGCGTTCTGCAGTGTGGCATTTTTTCTTTTCTGCTTGCACAACTTTATAAAAAGGAAATTTTTCGGGGTCGCACCTTCTAACTAAGCAATACTGGTGTCTTGACAACTCGGCGTCCACCAATAAAGCTAGAGCATTTTCACCTGATATTAGACGACATTTACTTTCTTCCATCTTCATGAACGCCTTTTTATATTTACTTGCCCGTTTTGGAGAAATTGACATGTCCTGCATTAATTTTGAGGCCTGTGTTTGTCCCGCTGCCCTTAGAGTCATCTGGGTACTCACCTGAACTAGACAAGTATATATAGCGCGCTATTGGCCTAAGATGTTTGTTTTATTGTAGGCATATATATTAGGAATACAAATAACAATATGGCAATTTTCTTATTGATATTTCATATATTTACTTTATGCCAAGTTTGGAGGTCATTGGCCCCAGTGTGCGGCCGTAGAAAAAGTATACTATGCAACACGTTCGTGAAACTTTTTAACTCACTCGTTTATTAAAAACTCGCTCCGTTGCGCTCCGCTCATGTCAAATAAACTCAAATGTCGTTTACCGCACTTGTTGGATAATACTATTAACAATATAAGTTTTTTGTGACATTTTTTTTCTGCAGGGACATGTTTTTTTTTAATGCGCTAACGTGTTGTGTGATTGTATGATATTCGACACGTTGCAGTGCTCCGCTTTTAGGTTCCTTGTTATTGAGCACTCTCCTCCGATTCGTTGTCATATTTCTGTAGTTCTTGTGGTTTATAGTATAATATTGTATAATCCGTTCTTGTTTTGTCTCTTATTGTTGTTGTCATTTGGTGTACTGGTAATATTCTGTACTAAAGCTATGCCTTGAAAGATTCTTTTATTTGCATTTTTTAACGCGTAATATTTGTAACATAGTAGTGGAGATGAAAAATACAAATACATGCCATTTTTCAAGTAATGTGTAGAAGACGCAAGTTACTCTAAAATCTTGCTATTTTGTGCCGTAATTTTCTTGTTAGCTTTTTTTGGGAAAACTATTTTGCATGACTGATTTCTAAGTAAGAAAGAGATACTGTTTTTACTCAGATTAAATATACCGTTTTCGAGATAATTGGATTGTTAACCGTTTTTTTATAACTTCGGAAGTGGCAGGATTTGTTTTTGACATTTATCAACAAATCTTTTCTGTTCCCTGAAGCGTGCTGTCCTGTTTGCATTTAACTAATGGTATAACTTTTATCTATCCCCAAACATGTAAATCCAGCTTGGGCCGCGCTGTACAATATTGATAAAATAACAATATGTTTTTAAATCTGAATAAAACTTAGCCATTGAAATTTGGGGGCGTGATAATCCTTTGAAAGTAAACCGATAGCCTCGAAATCGCCAACAAAGTCGACCACAAAAACGCTCTCGTGTAATTTAAATTATATTACCCATGTTGCTATGCGAAATGTCAATTAATAAATCCTTAATACGTCGGACGAGGATCGTGTTCATTTAGAACCTGCAAGTTTGTCGATCGTAACTCAAAAACGCGTTTGTCCGTCGTGGACAGGATTGTAGGTACTTTCTTCGAACCGTTTATAATACCGGGAGGAGTGCGTTTGATTTTCGCCGCCTCCGAGGTGGTCCGGTCTGCATTTTCGTTACGCGATACGCTAGGACGGGGCGATGTGGGCGGTACCTATTTACGCGATTGGTTAGCTTTTCCGTCAAACTCTACGTAATTGGTCCCAATGATGGGGGTGTTTGTAAAGGTACATAAACCGTAGCGTGTTGTCTGCCTATTAAAACCTCCGACACTACAATACGTCGTGAATACGCTGATGAGAGAGAAAGCAAATTCTTGAATCCTGTAATGTAAAATTACCAACCAAATTTGCTGCTTTTGTAGTTCACTCCCCAGTTCCATGGGTCAACTTCATTATTTCCTATCGCAGCAACAAACTGGAAAGAAAATTTTAACCTCAAGGATAAAATAAATAAAAAAAAAAACTTTCGGAAAAACAACAATTTTCAGAATCAAATTTAATCAAAAATTTCCAGCTGTTCGGTTTGTGCTTCTCAAAAACCACCTGGGAGAGATGGAAAAAAAGACTATTGTCTTAGCTTAGTACCAGCAAATTTTCATCGATGATGGCCACAGAACTCACTGGGTACTAACCATGATCACAACAGCGAGCAGTTTCACGAACATAACATAAATTACAAGAATTTGGGTGTAGGGATCGTGCGAGAAATATAAATACCCTAAATTATCAAGTAAAAAAAAGGAAATTTTTTTTAGGAATTATATAGGTAGTTAGCATTACAGGATCGCAAAGTAACAAAACAAGCAAACAACATGTTAGTAGGAAATGTTCATCATCCTGCGGCACACTTAGACTTGGGCTGAAAAGCATGGTTCTTTCATTATTATCAATAGTAACCTATCTTTAATATTGTTTCGATATCAATTTCAATATTTTTTGTTCCTGTGGAACTCAAGTCTTACTTCAAGAATATTTTAATGATCTGTCCCTTTCTTCTGCATATTAGCCTTTAGTAATCCCTGGAGCATGGCAACTATATTGGGTTTCTAATTTCCACATCAATTTATTTATTTTTTTCGTAATATTTGCTATTACAATATGCTGCAATGTATATAAGATGTGTTTTTGCAAGAAGCTGCAATCGCGTTCCTGAGTTAATATCATTTTTAATATTAATGGCACTTTTGAATAGGCTTATTTTAACCACAATTCACTTGAAATCGCAATGACCGTTTAAACCCCTTAGGGCTGGCGGACCTACGTCCTTTTCCCTATAGAAAAAAAAAAACAATTTTTACGTTTATATCACCATTTTTTATCGGGAAGAGCTTGAAGTTCCATCACTTCATTTTCCCGATTTGCGCCAATAAAGGTCACGATTGATTTCACCATTAATTTTGATTAGCGTGATACTCTGGTCGATATGCAAAACCAAATGCGAAACCTACTCGCAAAATATTCTGAATATTGAAACTAATTATCAGTTGCCAGAAAATAATAATCGCGGACGATCGCTACGCGATGTTTCGTCGCGACGAATGAACCGCCCCTCAGACAGAAATCGTTATCGATCTTTGATCAATTAAAGAAGGACTGGCGCGTAATCAATGGATGATAAATCTGTTATTTGCATTTTAAATGGGATTTAAACACCAATTAATTAAGAACGCGCAGGGAGCCAAAGGGCAACAAGCCCGCGCCAAGGCTCAAGAACTAACCGAATTAATTAACGGTTTTAATTAACTAAATGGGCGGTCTGAGGGGGAGGCGGAGGGGGCTTCGACGTCGGTGTAACGGACGCCGCATCACAGAACCTTTTCGAGTTATTATTAATTACTATTATTATTATTATTATATATATTAGTATCATCATGCCTTTCATGCCATGCCATGCCATCGTCATTATTACACGCATTAATGTCGAATATGACATTTTTAAACGCGTTCCAATCACATTTTAATCGCAATATTTTGCATACAGACGGAAATAGACAAACGAATGGTAACCGCGCCTAATAACACAGCTCTACAGTGATTTCGATATTTGAAAGCTGTTGGCTTATATTTTTGAGTGCCCTTTTTCCAAAAAACGTCCTATTTTTGCTCTATCACGTCATTTTTTTTTTATATATTTTAAAAATGGAATTTTATTATCTATGACGTGAATTGATTTTTACGAAATTAAATGTGATTTGGCAACTCGTTGTTGCGTATTTCAACTGTTCTAGAAAGTATAAATATGGAAGGAAGACATTATGTGAACAATCCAAATAACTTTTGGTATATCTATGGTAGTTATGTCATAGAAAAGCAAAGGCTAACTATAACTTTTTTTGTGAAAATTGTATACTAAGCTTATTTTGGTGTAAAAATTAGCGACCAAGCCAAGTCCTGGGCTCCTCATACTGTTCGCTCCGTTTGCATTGTATTAAGCAACTGGCAAAAATGTAGGAAGGAATGTTTAAGCTTTGGTGTTTGGTGTATAGTATAGTGATAGTCTAGGAATCACACTGTTGATTATTATTTTTGTTCGTATAATGTGCAAGGATTCAAAAGAAGAAAAAAACAAAGCTGGACTCTGCTATTCGACCAGTTCCTCATGGACTAGAGGTACCGATACCTACCGCCCCAAAAGAACTAGGAAACCCGACCCAGATAACTCAGATTTGACACCAAATTTTAGACAAGCGTTTAACCAGAGCGAATTAATTAATTTAGTTAGAGATTTGTACCTTCCAAAAGATGCATCTGAATGGTTACCGTCTAGACTTCGTGACAAGCATTTACTGGCACCTGGTGTCACATCAAGTTTCTGCCGGGATGACGAAAAAGAATGTCAATATTTTACTCAGGAAGGACGTTAGTGTATTGCAACAATATTCCTGACTTGGTATCAAAATTACGAAATGTGCCGTATATAAAAGCTGAATGGCGCCTGTTTATTGACTCAAGTAAGCGTAGTTTAAATAGAGTTTTATTGTACGCACTGGCCTCGGTTCCCGTTGCACATTCGGTACATTTAAAAGAAACGTATGGAAGTTTAGGACTTCTTTTGAAGAAAATAAAGTACCAAGAACATCAGCGGATGCTTTATTGTGACCTTAAAGTGCTGTACGTGCTCCTAGGACAACAGGGAGGTTATATAAAATGTTCATGCTTTATTTGTGAGTAGGATATTGGGATACTCGGGCTGGACTCAAATAGAATGGCCCTCTAGAACAAGAATTACACCTGGTAGCAAAAATGCATTAAAAGATAGCTTAGTTGACCCCAAAAAAGTTTTGGTTAGTTTGGTTGGTTGGGTTTCATTGATAAATTTCTTGGGAACTCTAAGGACAAAAACTACGAAAGTATTGTTCAAAATATGTTACAATACAACACTTTCATGGTCTAAGTTTTTTTTTCACTAGGATTCCACTTTTTACTGAATATAAAAATAAATTATTTTACAAATATCTTTTTTTTTCCTTTAATATTTACAAAAAAAAACCTTACGTGAAACAAATAAATGCAAAGAATTTTCTAAAACAGCCTACCAAAATTATATAAAATCATTTTCAAAATTAAAACATCTGTCAGAAAGTTTAATTTTGTAAACCTGTGTAATTGGATTCCGCGATTAACGATAACGGTTTCATGGAAATTGATGGTTAATATGTTTTGAAGTCCCATTTCGTGGTAGTCCGTATGATTTCTGCAAGTACCATTGCGTGATAATTATAGAAAAGAAAGTTACATACTTTATTTATATATATGACAGTCATTTTTAATTTTACCTCTACTGGGTACATATCACGGAGAAAATTCCTTTTACTCTAGAGCCTTTTTAACAAATAGCAGAATTTTTTGCATGGAATTTTCTAAATCAACCTACCAAAATTATATAAAATCAGTTTTCAAAATAAAAACATTTGTCAAAAAGTTTAATTTTGTAAAAGTCATTAACGATAATGGTTTCATGGTTATTGATGGTTCATAGCTTTTGAAATCCCATTGCGTTATTCTTATAGAAAAGAAAGTTACATACTTTACTACTGGGTGCATATCACGGTGAAAATGCCTTTTACTCTAGTGCCTTTTCAACAATTAATAGATTTTTGTTATCTTTTTGACTTGTTAAAACATCATTTTTTTTTACATCTGTCAATACGATCTGAAGAAAGAATAGCCGAAAGAGACGCTATGGTAGTGAGAAACTCTGTTTTCTTTACAAACAAAAGTATCTACGGATCGGCCTAACCAATTTCAGTCATAAACCGATTAGGATTTCACTCGTTTTGAAAGAAAAATTGATTTTGGGATTTTGAAAATGGTATTCCGTCAGAGAATGGACAGAAATCACTCACAAATAAATTTCGCGAGAGATATGAACAAGTATACCAATTGAAGTCGTTGTTCGGGTGTATTTTGGTGTATGCTTGTGGACACTTTGAAACCTGTACGTTCATGTATTAGTAAGAAGGCAAACTTTTTTTTAGAGTGTCATTGTCTTCACTTTTTCTGCATGTGTTGCTAGTAGTTTTCCTCAAATTACCAAAAAGACGCATCTCACTACGTTTTAGGGCTGCAAAATGGGTGCGGTGGACTTAATTGATTCATCGTGGGTTCTCAGAGGTGAAACGCTTGGGTAAATACACCATTACTTATCCAAATTACACATCGTTTCGTAACAATAGGCCTGCCGCTCTATACGGAACTTTACCGCGACTCTAGGTGGCGGGTAATATCTAAAAAATGCTAATGGACGACTTTAAATATATTAAAACCAAGGGGCATCGTTATCCGTCCAACAGCTGCCCGGTAATGAGCGTCTGCGTTGAAGCGACGCGTAAGGAGCGTTTTTAAGTTTTGACAGAACGATGATGGCCACGTTAGATAAGCGTGTCGTGTTATGAAATCCGGATAGCACTAATAGCTGTTTAACCTGCGGGATACCAGGAACGCAGCTTAATCAAATAAGTGAAAGGTGTCTTAATATAATATTCGTGGCGTTTCTACTAAGCGGAATTGTTCGTTTCGGACAATTAATGGGCCCCGGTAGCTTTGTCTAAACTATTTGGTTACCAAACTCAAAAAATATATTGTTTTTTGCTTTTCCCGTATATTCTCCTTAGATTTGGTGAAACGATTGGTGAGAAAATTCATATTTTTAGCATAAAATGTTTACTGTTACTGTGCTGAGTAAATTTAAATATGTTTTGTGTCTAGGTCATTCAAGTAATCATTTTAGGGGAATGTAAATCAATCAAGTCGTGTTTCATTTTCTTATTTTCTGTATTCGTGCTTAGCATTATCGATTGAAGAATTCCAAAAAACGCTCAAAGGCAGCGGTCACATAATTAGGAGTACCAAAAGGTACAATTTGTAGCAGTCATTTTGAAGCTTCTACACCATACTGAAATGTATGGAAAGTACTTAAAGCTGTGACGTTTTTCTACATTATATTCTATATAAAAAATACATGAGTTGCGTGTTGGAGATCTAGCACCATGTATTTTTCGGGTATCAGGAATTTCAACACTGCAAACTACCGTGGAAAATAAAGAAGGCAAATTAGGGTATTAATTGAATTAAAATATTGAATATTAAGAAATCATTTAGAAAAGTGACTCATACTCGCACTTATGAATTTCATTCATAACAGTTGATGTTGTGGCTAGTACTTATAGTAGGCTCAATTTTCATCATTTTTATTCAATTCAATAGTATCAATCGTTAGTCTTTACCAAAAAAAAAACTTAAAAAGTGGGGGGTGCAAAAAAAAAATTACAACTTTTTTGAAGGGCTGTGACATTTTTCTAAGTACTAAAGTCATTGCGTTATTCATTTGCTTAAACAAAAAGTTACTTTATTTTATTAAAGAGCAAGATAAAGATAGCTTTATTTCCATAAGCCTTGAGTTACAAGTGTTGGATATTGTCAGTATTCTTATTACAAATATAAATAATATAAAATCATGTTAGTATAATTAATTAATTGATAATAATAATAATAATAATTGTTACATAAATAACAAATATAAAGTCAATAACAAACAACGACTATTTGATGTAAGAGACGGTCGGTATTTAAGTATTTGTATGTTAAGAGTCGGTCTAAATTTCTCCTGAATATCTGAGTTTCTTGAGAGCATATAAAGACTAGATTTGCTTTTTACATAAGCGGCACAATTTAGTGTGTACATAGTAGAGTATTGAGGAAATAGGTCACCATTTGAAAAATTCCACGGCTAGAACAGCATCCTAAAGACTTGCTCCGCCCGTGAAGAACCTCCCCAGCAAATCAAGGCGTAGTTAAGACAGGAATAAAATCGAAGTAATTTTACGACTCGCCGAACTTCAAAGTCACGGCAAACTTTGACAAATGTAACAATTTGCACATAAAATAGCGATTTCAAATGAAATTTTTGCAAATATCTCGCGCACCCTGTATGAAAGACGAAACCTGAAACTCTCACTCGACACAATTTTCGAGATTATTTAAACCAAATTATCCCATGTTTTATAGTTTTTCATTTATGGCTAATAATTTATCCACGAAAGCGGCAATTTTCAGGGCCTTTTAGATGTTTTTGCCCGTAATCGTCACACCCGGAAATGGAGGTTATAACCCTGGATCTTCCATGTTTCGCGTTGCAAGAATTTTTCTAAAATAGTAAGTGGTTTTCGAGATAGACGTAAATCGCAAATACAAAAATTGTAGCCCTTGATGCGGCCTATGACACTGTTTGAACAGATTAGCCATATTTTTTTTTACGATTTTTGATTTGCGGTTAATAATTTACTCTATAAAAGAACAATTTTCAGGGACTTTTAGATTTTTGCCTAATACTCGAAAACTTTCTTCCGCGTCTGCTGGTTAAAGAATTTTGCCGACCGGGTGAACGATTATGGAGGAAAAGATATTTTTCTTTAAACCAAAATTACCAAAAAAAAATTTCTGCGAATCTGGGATATCTGCGAATTTAAGACACTTAACACATTTCTTATATAGCACCAAATATCGGAAACACCCTGTACAATAGGTGAAAACCTTAAATACAGAAGTTTTAGCTTGTGTCTTTTGTGTCTTCTGGTTCAAGAATTTTTTCGTTCTCGTAAACGGTTTTCGAAAAATCGTTTTTGTAGGCCCTTGCACACGCGATTTTTTTAGAATACTTCCTGACGGGGCAAAGCTGTAAAGATGTGCAAAATATGAAGTCGATTGCTTCAAATTTCGGCCTATTTCATAGCCATGTCCAAAAAACAGTCGAAAATCCCGAAAAAAAAGATGGATGCCGGCGTTGGATCGAGGCCATTTCTTATAAGCTTATGTGTTTCGTGGAGGGTTAAAAAGGAGGCAGATTTCAATTTTGTAGCTCCAACGGTTCGGAAGTTATTCAAGAAAAACCAAAAGACGAGAACGGAGAACGGAGAACGCACAAACAGACAAAAATTTTATTTATTTTCTTCGATTGTGATTTCTGTACCAATGGCGATCCCGTAAAACCTACCGTTACCGAGATATAAATTTTTATACGAGCCTAGATACTTGCGAAAAATCGAATTTTTAGAAAGTAACGAGGGAAGCCTCCATCTGACGAAGCAATGAACAGAAAGTTTTTTAAGAATGTGATCCAAATGTTCGCACCAGGAATTTTACAACACTTTTTTGTTGGATACTATTTATAAAATAATTATGAACATTTTAATTATAATCTCACATTCTCTCTCAGGAATTATATTCTCCCACATTGCGTAGTTAAGCGTGCGAAGGCTTTGGACGACTTTTCAAAAGCCTTTGACCTGGTGGTCTACACTGTATTGCTGTCTAAACTGAGGATGACCGGATTTTGTGATAATCTTGTGGCATTCATAAAGTCATATCTGCATAACTGAATACAATATGTGGAGCTCCGCGGTCACTCATCGCTTGGGTTCATGACTAGTAGCGGCGTTCCCCATTCCATTCCATTGATATTCTTTTTTTTTGCTCTTTGCTAATGATGTGAAATTGTTTAGAATAGTTGATAGAGTGGTCGACTGTGTATCTCTGTAGAATAATTTGGAGATTATTGGTTCTTGGTGTGATTCTAATAACCTACCGCTGGGGGCAGATAAATCTGGATCACTTATTAGTAAGAAAATGAAAATGGGTGTAACATTTGATACAAAACTCTCCTTTAGAAATTATATCGATAAATCCTGTGGAAGTGCACTCAAAATGCTGGGATTCATAGTGAGAAACTCTAGCAGTTTAAAACTGTACGGTTCAACAGTGTGGCAACCAAAATTTTCTGAAACTTCTTCATTTTCATCTAATGAAATCGTAGGAGGTACCTTTCATTTCAATTTTTATATAAACTTTGCAATTCATTAGTGGATTGCCCTGAGTTGCTGAGCCAGGACTTTAAGGGCGCCACCTGTATTTCACTTAGTAACTCCAAGCACCAATTTTTTGATTAAAGGTGTTCTCTATCAGTTGCCGAAATTATTTAATGACTTCTGCAATGATATTAGCGTTTTTTTGTCTTAGTCGCTCACAGTTGGATGGATGTTAATTTGTTAGACAATAAAGGTTATTATTATTATTATTGTTACCATGGCAACAATTAATATTTGGGCAACCCTACTCAATTCACTCGTCCCTTGTCAACATGACTTGCATCACAACACCTTATTTAATTACCAATTCTAAGATACAAGATCTAATATAATAACTATTGAAGCATCTCATTATACAAAGTCAAATTAAAAAAAAAACTAATCCGTCCGTTTTGCCTTTCGTGCCATCATTTTATAGCTTTATCGAAAACGATACTAATTAACGAAAATTGGGTGACACTCGCCTCGTAAATCATATTCCGGATCATAATTAAAACTAAAAAGCGTTAATATATACGCTCGCACGAATAAACGTCGAACGATTTCATAGATATAAATGAAAAACACGTAAGCGCTATAAACGAGCGACAACGCGTAAATTTTATATATAAAAAAATCACTGAAGGGGGCACGTACGTATATATATCATCGTCCGAAATAAACGGTCCGGAAAACTGAATTGTAACGCCCGCGCGCCAAAATTCAACATCCGAATAAAATATAGACAAACGAATAAATTTGTTTTAATATACCCACACGGCGCGCCGTCACAGTTCTGCGTACAATTTGGGACCTGTCATCGCGAGCCCTATAAATATTTCCCGCTAAACGACGGGCGATCTTTTTCGATTGAGTCACTTTTCGTCGACACGACATCGAAAAAACGGTTTTTGCTTTTTAAACCTAGGTCGGAAAATAGTCGTTTATCTCGTCGTCATCTCCACTTCAAGTATTATGTATTAATGCCTGTTACGGTGCTCTTCCGCGTCTGCCTAAGCTTCAGCGGCCTGAGCATGTATAATTCAATATTTTTGAGGCATTCGTTCGGTGCTCATCCTGTCTACGTGCCTTTTCCATTTTTCTAAGATAACAATCTTCAATCTTTTCGATAAGCTCATATATGTTTTTACTTTTTACTTGGTATTTTCTTATACAGCCTTTAAATCATCTTGAGCCTGGATTCTGCTTTGTTCTTTCTTTGTCGTTTTTCATATCTTACTTCCGTATGTGAGAATTGGGGCGGCCACAGTTTTGGATAATTTTAATTGAATTTCTTTCCTAGTTTTGTCCTTTAACGTTCTTGTGATTGTTAACAATAATCGGTAAATTTAGTCACTCGAGTGCTCTTCTGCTCTTCTCTCGAATAATTTCCACATTAAAGATATTAAGCGTTCCGTCATACACTTTACCACATCCTTCCAATAGCAACGAAACCAAAAGCAATACCGCACTTGCCACTGTTATCCTTCCTTATATTTTCAAAACATCACTGACCACATATCAAAAGTTCCAAAGAAGCTCTGAAGAAGCCAACAGGATGATTGGCGAAACATTAGCAAGCAGAAGAAATCCCGAAGTTTTATAAAGTTTTTTAAAGAGTATTACAGTAGCCTGTGGAAGTGTCTCTGAAAAATTACGATTGATATTAGTATTTTTTGTAGAAACCGAATTTTAAAAATCAAGATGGCAATTACGCCCTCTGGTGGTTCAGATTCCCGAAAATTATTTCCGGCGTTTTCTCTTGGCCGATTTACGTAACAACGATTTCTATACATTTGCTTGTCTATCTTTTATTATCCAATGTAATTCTCAACAAAACAAGTTCTATGCTTATTTTTTCCTAGAATTGATAAAGCGCGTCTTCCCTTAAACAAAATACTTTCGTAAACGAATTTTTGAGTGTAAATCCAAGGATGTAATTTCCGAAACGCATTCTACCAGGAGATTTGAAAAGGGTCCGACCTATAAACACGTGTTTTTCGACCGCATTCTCGCATTACCGCATATACGTAATTAGCCACCGTGCCGTGGTACGACCATAAACGTCCGGGCACGACCCCATAAAACACGCAAAATGGCAGCCCATTGTTCGGTCGCCAATTATTAATTTCGCTCAAATTAAAACAATCTCTCAAACAACGTCGCTGTGAACAATCGGCCTCCTGTTTTCGAGCTGTAAATTGCCGAACGATAAACAATAGGTTCTTGGCAAGCCGTGGTTAGTAGTTGTTGTTTTCTTGTTTTTTTTTTATTCAACTCGAAGGGGCTACGGTAACAACTTGTGTGTCATGCGGGCGCAAATACACATACAGGGGTCAAATACGTGAGAGACCTCGACGAACGCGACATGCATCCGCAAGGTGTTTTCTTTCTACTATCGGACATTATTTACGCAAATTCAAAGTGACGTTTCTGTCGCTGAGGGACATTTTTCAAACTCGGTGAGTCAATTGTTCGCAAATTTGGATTCAAAAGTCGCCAACTTCAAACTTGTAAGCAAGTTTTCCTTTTGAGGACATTAGTAGTGAAATCCTTTACGCCATAAGCGCGTGAGACTCTCTGTTGGGGCCCGTAACTGTCAGTCTCTTTCCTAGATCCTCTGTATACACAATTGAAAATTTTGCTTCATGTCTCTGTAGTTCGGAAGATTCATGTTTTGTTTAACCCCGGGTTCTACTTTTCCAAAGAAAGTATCAGTTCCACTCCAAATGTCTTGCTTGCACTGCTGCGAATCTTTATAGTTCGGAAGGTTCCTGTTTTGCTTAACCTCTGGTTCAACTACTACTACAAATGTTTTGCTCGTTACTGAGAGATATCGTTATATATAAATAAGAAATGATTGTTAGCAATTTTTGTGATTTATTCTTCGTGGACTTGGTGGCATCATTCCAGGTTCGCAGGGGAAGTTAAGAACTAGAACACATTGAACTTCCAGATAACTATATGCCAATTTTTGAGGAAGCATGTTGTTAGTATTTATAAACATAAGCTCTCTAGTTGATGTAAAAATTGAAATATGTCTGCTCAAGTAAGTTATTGACGTATGAAAAAAAAAACAAAGTGAAGATTTTGATTACTATGTATGAATATTTCATTATACTCTTTGGGAGCCTGATATTTTCCCGATCTGCCCGCTTTGAGTAAATTATTTTTCAGAAAATAAAAAATATATACAAAAAATACAGTTAACAATTGAAACTATGACCAGACTCAGACTCAGAGAAGAACAACAACGAACGAAAGAAAAAAAAAAATCTTTCATGTCAAATGTCCATAAAATTATAAAGGATGAGCCGAAAAGAAGAAAGGATACAAAAAGCTTGGAATTGAGAAGAATAGAGATCACTATAATAACATTAATAATAAAAAAAGAAAAATTTTAAAAATCGGATAAGAAACACGAAATCTCCGCTTATCTTACATGAGACTGTTTTTAGGTTTTCCCCAGATCTTGTTGTTCTCGGTACTTATCTTTTCCTTATCGCCTTTATCTTCAATTTATCTTCGCCATATAAGACCCCATTTGTTCCACTATATATTTAGCCGCGGCCGCGCACCTAATTAAAATTAAAAACATACAAATTAAGTCGGGGGCCTCCGAAAAATTAAAAAAATAAAACAAACAAAATACAATAAAAATTAATGAATGTTTGTTGTCGGGGAATTTTAACTGGTAGGTATAGAAGGGGATACGACGAAATTCATCGTGTAAGTGTAAGCGATAAGGGCATGAATATTCATCGGGATATGTACAGTTTTAATTAAGCATAAATTCTACTTTTGCCTTCATTAAATCAACTAATACGCGGGGTTATCCGTTTGTGCATGTGTGAACGTGGAAAACGAACACTCGGAGTGGCAATATACATAAAAAAAATTGATTGATGTCTTGAAAAAACCATAGTGCCCCCTCAAGCTCACCGCATCCGACAATAATTTTACTGTTTTGGTAAAGTACTCGATCAAATGTTATTACAATTTTGAAAGATCCAATATTTTTGCTGTATTCAGTATAATTCCGTTTAAATATATTGTGAATTCTGTACATACTATTACTACAATGTATTTGGTTATTAACCGTATTCTTTGAAAGTTAATGTAATATCTTTCATATTTTGTTGCTAAATGCTTAATTTATGTATGTACAAATTTTATGGTTTTCTTTGTGGCTTTTATATCAAATAAATATACTAAACAATGTTTAGTAAATTTGTATCGTTTTGAGAAAATAAGGTCGACCACGACCTTGATCTCGAATATATCCAAGTCGTTTTCAACTAAAGTAAACAGTTGGGAACCACCTTATCAATTTTTGTTATACTTTCAAGGTAAAAAGATGGACGAATGATATGATGCGCGTTGCGCAATTAACGAACTTTCTAATAGGTGTCCGATTTGTTACTGCCATATTGTTGGTAGGGGTCGATATAGGTTATAGTTATAGTTATAGATACACAGCTTTAATTGCTATAGCTGTAGCCTTTCCCATCGGATAATAAAGCACAACATCCAAGCTAGGAAAACCGCAAGGTCGTTGTGGGCAGATAGTTCAATGTTCAATGTTATTAGTACTATAGTGCTATTCAATTAGTGACGAGAGCATCTTTTATTATCGGTTTCCCATTTCTGATTTAATACTAATACCAATCTTCGCACGCAATTTTTTTGGAAGCACAAAAGCATACTGTGGAAATAAAAAACAACTTAAAAGTATAAACAGATTAAGAGAACAAAGGAATTTAAATGAAGCAGGCAAAGAATGAAGGAAAGTCCAGTTAGTTGGTTATTGGTTAGGTTGGACAAAAAAGGATTATGCAAGGTAAGAAAGGAGACGACGAGACGAATGGATTAATGAAGTGAAACGAGAGGAAAAAGAGTGCTTGAATGAAAGGTAAATTTCGAACCTTTCTTTATATTATTATTACTAATATGTATTTGCCAAAACATTGTCTAACTCCTAAGACATCCTAGATGGGTTGCGATTGTCAAGTCCTGAGTGAACTTCCGTCTCGTTTCCTCCCATAAAATTTCGGACAATACGCGTTTTTGCTAATTATAACCACCTTCTGCATATTCTTATATAAGTTAACACTGAGGCACAACTTTTGCGCTTCAGTACATTTCTTTGAGACAACACAATGAGCCGCATAGTATTTACATTTCTTATTTTACATTGTCTTCTAATCTGTTCTTCCAGGTCACGGTATTTAAGTACTAATATTGTCAGTTTTCTTTTGCATCAAATTGTCGTTATTTGGCACGGCTATATCAAGTATTATTATTATTATTATTGTTAATTATTACGTATTTCGCAAATCTGAATCAAAAATTCGCAATGGAAATAAAAAAAAACGTTTATAAACTACAAATGGCCCCACGCAACAACTTTTCCCGGCATAACATATTATTAGCGCAAAACGTACTAGGTTTAACAAGCAATTTAAACTACTTAAATTGCACCGCCATTATTCATTCCCCTTCGACGTGGAAACGGCCCGTAAAAACGCGTTAATCTCCTACAAATCTACACCCGTTCACAAACGCTAATGTTATTTTGATTGGCCTTAAAAACATTCCTTTATCATCTTTTAATATAAATTTTCGGTTTGGAACGGCAAAATAAAAAAAATGACCGGACGATTTAAAATATTAATAGAGTGGACAGCCACCTGCCCCGATAATGAGGGGTTCTATATTGCCGACTTCTTTATTAGAACGCAAAGGGTGCCTAAATAGCCCGAAGGAGGTCGACCGATCATTATACGAGGTGGTTAAAAAGAAAAAGCTTCCGAGAGCTTCCAGAAAATTGTGGGAGGATAAAAATAACCGTCATTTGTAAAAATACATTATACTTTGTGTTTCAAATTCGGCTCTCATCGGATACTGTCAGAAATGCAGAACCAAATAGGTACACGTTTTAAGACGTTAGTTTAAAAATTTTTGTCTTTCTTAAAAAAAATATGTAAATATATATAAGAAAAAACCTGTATAATATTTTGGATTTTTCGAAAAAACTAGAGAAGCAGGACAAACTCCAAAGACAAAAACCTATTTAAAACTGAAAAAATCCAATATGACAGCCCAAGAGATATTAAAATTGATAATGCCTGAAATAAAATGTCCTAAAGGGTTTTTGAGCATAAGATAAAGCAAGAGATGTATTCGTTGTGTATGTATAAACATTAACTTTTAACTGATTGGCCAGGTACACAGTGCTGCGAAGGGGTTAATTTCTCGGAAAACTTCGGGTGTTTCCCGTCGTTATCGGTGAAAGTTCGGGCCATTGTTAATAATCACAAACGTCTGTAAGTCGGTCTAATGGCTCGTAAATTTTGAATTGCTGGATTTCAAAGGGGAAGTATTTAAGTGTTTCTTTTATTTCATTTTTTGTAGGAATTTATCTTTGTATCTATAATTTTTTGTAAATAAAGTTTTCAAATATAACTTATTCTTCTTCTTCTTAAGGATTGTGATATGTTGTGATGCTTCTCTGATTCATTACATACCTAGTCAAGTAGAATATTACACCACATCATGGTCAATATTACATTTAAATATAATCTTAAAAATTAAAAAATATAAGTTAATAACGTAAAAAGTTTCAATCAAAAATAATCTGCGGTTCCCGATAAAATGAACCAAAAAAAGCTCCATAATAAAGGACACTAAAACTAACTGACTAACTAATTTGGCAAATAGCTATTTTATTTTTGTATTTTTATACGAACGATTTTCTAGAATCGTAACTTTCTAGATGCATGTGTCGTGAAGATAAATGAAATCAGATTGGACTTTGTCCGAATCGATGACTTGCTGATTATCCTGATAATAACGAATCTCTGTTCGAAATAATTTTAAAGTAAAGTTTTGATTTAAAAAATATATATCGCCTTTTCACACAACGAGGCAGATGTAAAAATGTAGGAAGGCAAATGGATTATCAAAAAGTACATAAGATGTTTACGTTAAGTATTTAGAAAAAAGTGAATGAAAATAGTTATGTTAGTTAACTTTTAAACTATAGATCTACAAACATCTTTTGACCAATTTGGCCTAAACAATTGATTTGAATACCTTTTGGATGTGTCTCGGGAAGTACCAGTAGTCCAAATAGCCCATGAGGTAGCGAAGTGAGATTGTTAAACATTTTTTGAACAAACTTAGCAAATTTGGAAAATTTGAATTGTCAGTATGTGCCATTTTAGCAACCAGTAAATAGAAGTAAAGGCTTAACTTTATTTAGATAGTAAACTAAAATTTCATATTCATTTTCAAACCGAAGACGTTTGCAAAAACTGTAATAAATTTTTCTGCTAAATATTGAGCAAATTTTTGTAAAAATGTTTTTCTATTGGCCACACAAGTGCACGACTGACGGTCGTTCTAGAAAGCTGAGAATAATTTCTACACATTTTTCATTTTCAATAAAATATTGTTACCGTAGGTCATATGGCTAATACTTCTCACGATTCAGTCGAAAGCAATTCCTAGCGGGACACCGGGCATACGCAGGGTTTAAGAATCATATTATAGTATATTTAGAACCCTGTATATAAAGCAAAAATTCTCTTTATTTTCAAGATCGTCTCTCTCAAATTTCCAAATATTCGGACAGTGATGTAGTCACTCAGTAACACTCAGTAAGTACAAAAAATTGCCAATTAGTTGTAGTTTTGAAAGAGTATCAAATTTCGAGAAAAAGCAATGACGTGCTTTATAAAAGTTTGTAAAAAATATTGGCATGTGTTCGAGTCTTAGTTATTTCCAAGAGAATTACGAACACTGTTAAAAATCTTGCAAAAGTGTATGGGACTTAGTCTCTTTCAAATATCGTATATTTAAGATTGGCACATACAAATAAAACCAAAATTCTCAGTGACGTGCATCAAAGGACAAATTGCTAATTATCTCAAAAAAAGTTGCCAAATTAAAAATTGCAGAGACGCGTTTTATTTTTATAATATACCTATTTTTACGATAACCGTAGTCATTTTGAAACAGTACCAAATTTAGAGAAAAAGCTGTGGCGTACGTTAAAAAACTTACAAAACTCGTAAAAAAAATATTGTTTCGGTTGTATGTTTTACAGTTTGACGCAAACGTTCGTTGTGATATACATTTTTCGTAATGGAAAACGTCCGTTCCGTCAAAATCGATACAAAGAACGGCTGCTTTACGTATAATTACTATACGCTCCGACACCGTTGTGGGTCCCATTCAGTCTAAAAACAATAACATCGTGCCGTGCAATTCAAACACGATCCTTTTTTTATTATTATTAATAGCCCGACGCAATGCAAATAGATATAGACCGCAGACAATGGGACCTTGTAATGAATACATTAACTATTATTTGTAAGGAACACTTATGAATTTTTAAACGCCTCGTATGTGTGCGTCTCGTATACGATTGTGTTCTATACGTGATTTTTTTTTGTGTCTCGTGCGCGTTGGACTCACGTTTCGATCGTGTACCTAGACTGGCTAAATATGTGGAAACGTTTGGTGAGCGAAAATGCTAAATATTGGGAAAATATTGATTCCAATAGCGAATGAAAAAATTAAAGATGTTGAAAAAATATTTTCATTCCTGAATGAACATTTCAACAAAAAAACTAACAAAAATAAACTAAAATTAATTTAATTAATTACGAAAAAAAAAACATTCCTGTCAAACTGCCTTTTCAAATCGTCAGACCTTTAATGCAAATAATGAAGGCAACAACAAATGTTTAGGCCTTAATGCAAAAGTTTAGAACAACGGAAAGCAGAATGACAATCACAAAAGACGAAATAACTGGAAGTCAATTTTTTTATTGTTTTAAACAAATTAAGTTATTCTAAACTTTACATTTTTTGTTTTTACATGACAGGTTCCGAAACTTCAATAGAAGAAAAAGAACAAGCAATATGACTGACAGTAAGCTTGACGAGATTCCATTAAAAGGAAGTTCAAATTTGGTTGTGTTGAGCTAAAAATATAAACATATGAAGGCAAATTGGCGACATTGACGAAATCAAAATGTGATGGACAGAGACACAGAAAACAAAAAACACGAATTAACAATTTAAAACAGAAAAAAATATGTTAACGTGTGGACAGTGGTTTTGCCAATACATTTTAATATTAGAATAGAATAGAAACTGAAGCGAAAATAAGATAAAGATAAAAATATGCGCTAACATATAAAAATTCGGTTTTTGATCAGCGAAATTCCTAAAATTTCTCTATGTATTTCAATAACTGCGCTAAAATGCATTTCCAGTAATTTTTTTTAGGCTTACAACTCCTCGGAATATTTCTGCACAGAATTTCTCAGAAATGCTAAGAAATTCTTCGGGAATTAATAAGAACTCCACAGGAAATAATTCATCCGTTGCTTCAAGTATCATATGCCTATAAATCCTCGAAAATGCTTTTTCGAGAATAAAAAAAAGGAGAATAAGATTAAATCGATCGGAATTCCCTTTATACTTATATTTCCTTGGAATTTCTCTAGAACTCTTGGGAATTCTCAAGTAAGTAGTTAGAATTCCTCTGCAATTTCCTGGAATTCCTCGTGGAATTCTTTGACAACTCTTACATACTGCGGTTTACCCCTAGTAAAAAATAGAAAAAATTGCAAAAGACACCGACAAAATTCTTTAAAAAAAAACATAAAGCGAGGAAATACTTTGACGGGGCACCCCGATAAAACCGATTCGTCGCCCCCCGCGACGGCTTCCCGACAAGTTTTAAGTTACGACTTTCGGGTATACTTTCGTCCGGCGCCAGCATACCATCCGCCTACCTGGGACGAGGTGTTCCCTCGTGAGCCTCCCATAGACTCGGATGTAGATAAGAATTTTCCACAGTGACACAGGACCAGCAGAGAGAGAGTTATGAATGAAACGGTTTTCGGCTAGTCGGGGGCCCCCCGGGAGGGGGTCGGCCCGTGGCCCCCCGTGAAGAATCGATAATGATTTAATGCCATCCCGGAGGATTATATGGCCGGACGGATTATCGTTTGCTAGAGGCGGATCAGTGCGGTTTCGGACAAAGGGTTGATCTCACTGTTTAAGGGTTGTAATCGTCGGGTACTTAAGGTGGACGAAGACGTGACTCTGAATTTTGACAGGGAATTTTCGTAGGTACTTTCTTTCCTAGCGTCTGCGGTACATAAACAAACGCGTTATTAAACGTTAAGGCTAATTCGAATGTCCGGGTGTCCACGAGATTATAGATTAGGGGTTTGCGTCGAAAGGTATTTCCTTCAAATTTGTACCGCATGTTAAGTTAAAAAAACTACTACTATTTTTGCAGCATTGTATTTGTCTCTTTCAACTGGATATTCCAATTCGAAATGGCGGCTCTATAGGCCATTTTCTAATTAATAACATTACCAAGAAAACGAGAGAATGTCAAAATCAATGTTTTTAAGAAGACTTCTTGGTATTTTCAACTGCTGGTTACTAACAAATATGACATTATTGTTTCTCAAAATATGCACTCCGATTCGATAAATCCAATCATCAAAGTATTTCTCCCACATCGATTCGGGCACCTCCATAACCTGCTTTTTAAACGCATCAATCGCTTCTTCTGGTGTCAACAATCGTTGCCCACGTAATTTATTCTTAATATATGGGAATAAAAAGAAGTCATTCGGTGCTAAATCCGGACTATATGCTGGATGGATTATCAAATCGACGTTTTTAATGCTCTTCTGATCGGTGAGAGCTGTCGTCGTGGAGTCTTCGGCGGTTGGTTTTTCTAATTTCGGCAAACAAATGGTTGTGTACCATTCAGAATTGACTGTTTTACCTTTCACCATAGAAAGAGTTGCAATGTGGCCAGTTTTCCTGAAAAAACAGGCTACCATTTTTTTCGCCCGCACAGTCGACCGTATGGTATTTTTTTTTTAACATTTCCTTCGACCACTCAATACGAGCCTTTTTTTGAGCCGACGTCAAATTGTGTGGAATCCAACGCGAACAAATTTTTTTAGCGGCCAAATGTTCATGAAAAATTGTATGTATGCTCGTCCCACTAATGCCCAAATCTCATGGTAAGTCACATAACGATCCTGCAAAATCAGATTCCGCACTGCTTCGATGTTTTTTTTGGACAACCACCGATTTTGAACGACCTTCACGAAATTCGTCCTTAAGAAAACTACGACCACGATGGAACTCCGAAAACCAGCGATAAACAGTAGTCCTAGATAGTGCTTTAACTCCAAAAGTCGACTTAAGTTTATCGAACTTGTCCATGGCTAAAGTTGTAAAAAATTATTTAACCGTCACATTTTTTAAAAATTATCACAAAAAACACAAACAACACTCTTTCCCCCTAACTGAGCAAACCTAACCTCAAAATTTTAAACTCCCCTATAAAAACGTTTGTCGACAGATGGCAGGACCAGTTTAAGAAAATCCCGAAACATAATAGGCAGCCTCCTAGTATTAGATGTTAAAAATTGCTCGTATAATCTGTTGAAACTCATGAATTTTTTTTATTAGTAACATAGGGAACTTATTAAATTAGTTTTAGAATTGTGTGTATGCAGCAACGAAAAGATTTATAAGTTAAACATGCTACAGGAAATATCCGATTTCAGTCCATTTTATCTGGCCTAGGATATATTAAAAGGTCCTACCGTTGTTAGGAACTTTGCACATTTCCTAGGACATGCTAGTTTTTAGGAAAAACCAGAATGAAAAATAAAATATCGCACACTTAAAGTGGAAACAAACTTTTATACAGGAAATGTTAGAAAACTAAGCTAAAGTCTCCATACGTTTAAATTATTTAATACGTCATCAATATAAAGGTTTAATTGATGAGGTAAGTTGTTTTTGTATTTTTGTAATGTGGTCTATGTGCATTTATATTACAAACGATAGGTTTCTTCCATGAAATGAAGTCACTGCCAGATCGATTTAATATACCTGAAACACCGATGCGATGCCGGAAATAAACATTATATTCTCATAGTGGCAGTGAATTTGTTAATAAAGTTATTTTTGAACTGAGCTATGGCCTGAAGTCATTAAGGTTCACGGACAACCGCGATATAGCCAAAGTCAAGGATCACACACCATACAGATCACACACCTAAATAGAGCTTTACACCAAGGAATTATGATGTCTCCCTATAGGCCACTGTCTGGTATAGAACACACCAAAAGGGATACTGCGACGTTTACATTGAGCGAATAAGTTATTTAAAACATACGCACTGAAGAAGATTTAGAAAGAGTTATTTCACCAACAACATCTGGTAATGGACAATTACGCGTCGTTGAAGGTGAAATAGTACCTGATACCTTAGAACCAGAGACCTCGGAGATGAGAAACGGGAAGTTTAAACCACTTAAACATAAAAGTAGATGGAAGAATCTATCGAGACCAACATAGGCAAAGTTCCAGCTCTAGAGTCGGATTCGTTAGAAAACAGTTGAAGCAGATGAAACCTACAAGAACATTGTTGCTTTGCTTATACTGAAACACGAATAAATTTTAAAATGCACATTCCGATTCCGGTTTAGTCGCCATATTTAATTAAATCTACTTAAACTATGTACAATGGTTTTGGTCCTCTGGATAATTTCCTAATACTGATCACAATATTTTCGTATGTCCTAAAACTCATCCATACCAGTGAGTTCAAGGAAATATACCAAGTTAATAACGGTAGAAACTATCAGTATGTCCTAGGCCGAAATAAAATGATCTGAAATCAGATATTTCCTGTAAGAGACACATTTCTTTTAATATTCTTTTGTTTTCCTAAGGAAGGTAATTTGAATTATTAGAATATTGGTAATAGGGCCGCCATTTTGGATATGAGGAGTGAAGTCAAAAGGCCTAGATTCCAGGACTGGAAAAAATATACAACGTTATGGAAAGCATTGTTTGGAATATCACTTTCCTACTGTGTCTATAAAAATGTTCCCAATAACGTAACCGTTACGTTCATACATTTTAATCCAATGAGAATTAGCAGTTTTGTTAATAAGATATTGTGTAATATTGTTCTCCCTTATATGCCTGTTACCGACAAAGTTGGAAATTCGGAATTGTATAGAATTACTAAGAATTAGACATTTTATTAAATAAATTATATTATATACGTCTGAGGGATGGAATACCAAACCGGAAGTGACAAAAAAATCTACAAATTATGTAAATACTTTTTTAAGACAATTCGGCACCTACGAGCGCATCATTGCGTATATATAGTCGGAATTATACTTCAGTTCGCTGATTATTACAAATTACAGCTTGCTGTTGACATTATATTCATTATACAGTGTTTGACAAAAAGTCATGTTACCTGACGAATGTTTCAAAGGTATCAATTTGATTAACCAATATGTTTGATCGACAGTGATGAATATTTCACATAACCTTAAATAAACGTACATAAAGAATGTATGACTATCCGACATCCATTTTCTTCGAAAGTTCACCGTTGTTTGCAATATATTAAACAAAAACGACGTCATTAGGACTATACATATTTCTTACTGTTTCGTCTCCCCTTTATTCCACATTACCGCCCCCTTGACCCGACTAAAAAACGCATTTTCGGGTACGCGGTGGCCCGCCTCCCACCTCTGTCATGAGTCCCCCCAACCACGTCCGCCTCGGTTTTGATTTTTAACACGGAAAGTCACTTTGCCCTTACGCCCGATAGGCAATGTCGTCCGCGTAAGCGCGTGTCTCGACAACTGGTAAAGAGATATGCTTTCGGATATGTTTATTAAACGGACAAGTCGTAAAATTTAACTTAAAAGGGGAACGATAAGATTGAACAAGTTGCTGGTTTTTTCTCTCTCTCTCTCTCTCTCTCACTCTCGCCCTATGTAAGTCGCGCGTTTGGGGAATTGTCAATTTACGCGCCTGTTATCGTATGTGGTAATACTTCGAGACGTACAAAATATTGTGGCGGGAAGTACATCCAACTAGACTGTACTAGTTCTGGGTACTATCAGACACTAACTCCCCGCCTCCATCACTCTCATTTTTTTATATGACATCGTTATTTTTCGGGATATTCAAAAGTTATATAGCTGCAGGGTTCTTTAATTACATCGGGGTTTTTGGAAAGAAGCAAAGGTTTAGGTACCTTGTGAAACCTAACAAGCATAATATATTATGCAACAAGTGTGGCAAACGGCATTTGACTCACGAGTTTGTTTGACATGAGCGGAGCGAGTGACTTAAAAAGTTTTTCTACTCCCGTCTGTAAAATACCTAATTACACACCGATTTAGAGTGCAGGAAGCGTCACTTTACCACGTCAGTTTCGTTTCCCGCGGATCCGAGCCACGTCGGACATTTACGTGATTTTACCGCACGCGTTTGGGAGCAGTGAGCGTATTCGTGTTCTTTTGCGAAAATGTACCCAAAAACTAACGTTCGTAGAAAAAGTATGATATGCAACACGTTCGGTAAACTTCTTAAGACAATCGTTTATTAAACACTCGCTGCGCTCGTGCCAAATAAACTTGTAAGTCAAATGCCGTTTACCGCACTTGTTGCATAATATACTATTGAGTGTTGTTACTCGCTTTTGTCGAAGGGAAATCTGAAACAAAAATTCCCCTAAAATTAAATATCTAACAACTACTTAATATTTAGTTAATATAAACGAAGACTTTTTACATTCACCACACACCTGAAATTATAAATTCAGAAGACAATTTGCGAATATAAGTTGAGTTTTAAACCTTCTACCATTTAATGATAAACATTCTTTTTGCCTTTATGTTGTAAATTTCTGGTAACTTATAAAGCCTGCTGTTTTTTCCTTTTCAAATTTCCTTGAAATTTTTATCATACCTTTTGGTGTTAATTTATCTAAGTACAATCCAATCTTGAATTGACATTATCCTATATAGAGAGATAGCTATTTAGTTGGCAATACTACAAAGATAGACAGGAACGACCCATAAAAAAGAAGACAAGACTAAACAAACACACCGAAAAAAGATAACCATGTTCTAATTTTTCTATTATTTCCCATGTTTTGACTCCTAGGAACGTGAACCGGCAAAAATTATAATAAAAAACATATTATTATTAAATAATAATAGGTACCTAACACTCTAAAATTGCAAGATGTTATTTATAAATCACTCAATAAAGAATTGGTCAATTGACCAACGGTTATTTAAAAAGTGGTCAATTAACCGGTCTACTACACTACTAACTACACTACTACACTACTAAATACAAAAACCTCCACCAACTGCAATCTTCGATTTGTTTCTATGAATGCCTCTTAAAATATTAAGCCAATAGATAAATGCAGTAAATACTTTGTGTTTTTTAAAACTAAAGCAAGTCAAAAAGGAGTCGTGCAATGAGAACCTCACGACGTCGTTGAGGGCCTGCCTCCAGATAGCGATGCTATAGGATATTGTTGAGAACTTCAAAGTATAGTAAACATTTACTAGTGCCTTGGTAAGGAGAGTGTTTTTTAAAGAACTCAACATAAAGAGATTTTTTATAGGTACCATCCGTTTCATTTTAAATTTCTTTAATTTGAAGGCTAATACAAGACTTGAATAAAATGCAGACATCTAGCCCCAAGCTTCAATTTATATATAATAAAAACTGGAAGAAATAAAATACATCATGGACAACTAACTTAATATTACAATCATCAACAAAGGAGACTCCGTAAACGAGAGGTAAGACTTCAACGCAGAGTATATTCTTCTGACAAAGAAAAACAATTACTGAGATTCATGAAGATACTATCTATACCCGTTTTAAAAAGTTGTTACCGATAAAGTTTACTACACAAAACATTGTGGCAAGTCCGTTTATACACCTTTTTATGAAATTTTTGAGCTGCATAAGCAATGATGTTAGTTTTTTAAAAAAATTAATCCAATAAATGTGACATAAAAATTTATCGCACCCCCAGGGATACGCACGTGTATCCCCCTTGCCGCTTATTTACAAAACCCGTACTCTCGTGTCACCCGCGCGAAACCCACCCCCGCGTCCAGGCGGGCCGAAAAACGCGGCAACGCCGCACGCGTTCTCGACGCCGAAATACAAACGATTCAGCCGATTCATTCCAAGCCAGAACACCTTGTTACCAATAAATTCAGTTAACGTAGCGTTCTTGTTGGATAGAGTGGTGGGATTTGTTCGGGGATCTGCACGGCACCATAAAACAAGATAGAAAACGCGTGTATTTCTCCTACTCGGGTCGGCGAGGGCGGAGCCACGGCCGCTGGGCGTGGCCGATCGGCGGTGGGGAGCCAATGCGACTCGAGCTACGCGCGCTGGCTCCGCGTTTTCCGTGTAGTTGTTGGCCCGAACCGTCCGCCGCGACCCGCCCGTCGACCGAGAACGGGCGAAGTAAAAAAAAGGAAAAGATAGGCGCTCTCTCCACGGGCACCGAAGGACCGTTACGCCGGCTCAGTCGCTATCAGATCGCCGAAACGACGAGGTCGGCGCCGTCGCCGTTTTTCACACACTGTTTTTGTTGACGTTTCGTGCGCGTCCGCGTATACCACCCCCCTCGGATGGATTAACGCGTTGTGCGGGTGTGTGACAGTGATTTTTCGACGTGCGACGTTTCCAACTTGAGACTGGAAGGTGCCGGGGTCATGGCGGCTTACGCCCAGTTCGCCGGCTACTCGTATCCGACGGCCTCGCAGGTATTTACCGATTTTTGGAGTCCGACGGCTCGGCTCTGGTTGTTTAGCTGGTATTTTAGACCGCTTGGTCTCTTTGAGAACTATTTAGTACCATACGCTGGGTTTGTGAAGCTGTTCCCGGTTCAATTTTAAGCGCCAAGTTCTTTATGTCTCATTCGTACGATCAACAATCTGCACTTTTAGAATGTTCCTTAAAAGATGGTTCTACTCTACCCATAGCTGCTTTCGACTGACTTCATTTTGGATATAATTAATGTCAGGGGATGGAAGAATGGAACACTTTTCTTTGATACTTCAACTGTAAAATTTCATTTAATTAATGTCCGTTTCTATCTCCTCAGACCGTACTACGATGTACAATATATAAAACGCTATGTCTTTGTTTTTATCCCATCCGCTACATAAAAATTATTCTCTGGTTCGACTCGCTGGCTTGATCTCGAGCTTTCATCTTTGGATTATGTTGAACGCATTAGTCTACAAACATGAAAAATATGTATGTTTCGCTTTCACATACTAACATATACCCTTCATTACTTCTGCTCAATATTGTCAAACATACAACTAAGTTTCAGGTCTACTGCGTATGAATTCTATTTAGCCGTAACATTTTACTGCACAGTAGTAATGTTTGACCACGCGTAAATCAAACTCCAAGACGACTGTGATATTGCGCTAACAACTGATAACTAATGATCATTATTTCTACTCAATCTTGTAAAACGTATGACCAACTTTGAGGTTTGACCACGGTTAAATTAAAATTAGACTGTACAAATAACTGGACTGACACAGTTAACAGTAATAAGTGATAAGAAATTATCTTAATCAGTTCTGCCTAATCTTCTGTATGTAATGTATGACCAAATTTCAGGTTTGACTGCGCTTAAATTTCATTTATCCTTCCTTCACGGTTAAAATATATTAAAAGTAGACGACGAAAATACAGCCAGGGCTAACTAAAAACCTTTAAAAGAACTCTCGCATAAAGAATTTCATCTTCCGACGCTGCAGCCGTGCGTCAACCAGTTACCCTTAACCAGTTAACCAATGACTGATAGCTAATGATCTTCATCTTTACTCAATGTTATTTTGATATTTATGAAGAATCATAAATTGTATTATTTGTATCTTTTAGGCATTTCGCTATTTAATGGTTGCTGTTACTTGGTCTATAAGTCTTTTTGAGCCTATGATGAACTTTTTAGAAGCGTTTTTAGGTAGTTAGTTAAGAAGTCTTAACGAAGCAACTGCATTATTTGTAAAAGATCGACTTGGCATACGAGTTTTGCATCAGCCACAGCGAATTATGTTTGTAAATCCCAAAAGTAAGAAAACTGCCCTATATCTCACACGACGGGGATAAATCAAGCTCCGCCTCTCGTTTATTTGGCGGTGCATAAAGAAAACAAACGATAGTGGCATAGTTACACGCGGAATATTAAAACGATATTAATGCCCGACTAGACGGTAATACCCGACATATGCCGCGATATTTCCGTGATTATTCTACTATCTATATATACGCTACAAGCGTTTCGACATATCCACAAACAGATTAAAACAAACCCATAGGGCGGACACAAATTCTCCGGCAAAAAAAAAACGGACTAATGAACAGATGTTCAGACAACGTATCCATTTTATCGCTCATTTAATGCGACACAAAGTGATCGAGTATCTCTCCGCATCAAATGGGAAAATGATGTATATAAGCTCTCCGGTCTGTAGTGAGTCCCCCGTGTCGTTTCTCTCTCTCTCTCTCTGCGCGTCTCTCTAAATTTGTTTTCACACCAAACAACTCGACTTGTTTGTTCGATGTTGATTGTAAGGTGTTTGTTGAGCTAATGGCACCGCCAATTGTTGATAAAAGCGTTTTGATTCGGATTTAATTCGACCGATTGCTGGAGCGTTGGGAAAAAAAGACACGAACGCTGACAGCCGGGATTATTTTTCTGACTCATTAAGCTGATAATGAAGACCCGATTTGGAGGAATTAGGCGCTATCACAGCCCGCTTGACGCAGCGTTTTACATTACATCTGTGTTAAGAGGCAAATCCAAACGTACGCGTATGCTTTTGTTACTTTGTTAGTTGGTTTATCCGATGTATAAATGACTCCGGCGGCTCACAGCCTGTAGCTCGCTCATTGTCGCCTGTTAGTGGTTGATGGATAACACACTCAAACATGTATACTTTATAATCGTGTAAATACTTACAAATATCAAGAAATAATGACGCAGAAAGGGCAGAGCAAAAAGTGGACCCATTACATTCTTGGTATAGTATATAGTACTTGCCTTCAATCGAAAATCCTTTGAAACAAATATTTATACCCGAAAATGGAAAACATTCATGTATACTCTTTTGATAGTTCATCTGTGATAGATAGATAGAAAGCGGCTACAAAAGTTTATTGGAAAAATAAAGAGATTTATGCAGACAAAATTGTGTCCATGAATGTATCAAATACGGCAACTCCTGTACTGGAATTTAATAGTTCCAAAGTACTTTTTATAAAACTTCCTGATTCCTCCTGCGTCGGTTTTTGTGGACTCGAACTAGCTGACGTTTCGCCAACCATCCTGTTGGCTCCTTCAGAGCTTGCCTGAAACTGTTAAGCCGGTGGAAGTGTCTTTGAAAAAGTTCCAAAGTAGTTTTATTAACTGAAAAATATATTCCAACAGAAAAATGCTTCGTTGGAACGTTAGAATAAGTCGCTATTAAAATTGAAATAAAGCAAGTGCTTCAACACGCAACACGATAAAGGAATAAATTGATAGTTCTTTGCTTATATGACTTTGCAGCAGATTGATTTTCTAAAAGATTTCTTTCATGTGGTGCTTATATCTTTTGAATTGAGAAATATTGAAAAAAGTGGTGCTGTGACATTGGATACAGCCCCATCACTCCTGGTAATCGGGAATGAACAGTAGAATGATTTATTTATTTATTTATTTAGTTACACTGTTCAACTGAATAAACCCAACTACAAAACAGGGACATAAGTGACAAATTAAAACAAAAATGCAAAAGGTCAGCAAAATGCTCATGCAACGTAAAACAAAACAAAAATAATTATATGCCATTCCTTGAAAATTATGTTTTAACTTCACGTACAGAAGAAGAAAATATATCAACCTGGAAACTTGCATATTCTGTGGGAAGGCGAAAATTTTAAAATATTCATACGCCGCGTAGAAAGGTAAAAGGTTTGATCTACTCTTGAGGCAAACTCGGAAACACCAAAGTTCAATTTTGAGTTTAAGAGGCTCGGATCAACAACCTGATTATGAATAATGTTGTTCAAGAATACCGCCGAGTGACAATCGCGGCGGGAACTTAATTTGTTTACTGCTTGGTTGTGTATTGCTTATATCAATTGGGGGATACCTATTACCATGCCTGAAAGACGAGAGTTTCAAGATTTTTCGTTGTACAGCTTAACCCGTACATTTTATTCGCCGCAGACACATTTTAGTCAATATGTGGAATGAAAGAAAGTTTAGGGTCAAAAGTAACACCTAAATCAACAAAAGTAGCTGGATATGATTACCAAATCGTTGATTTGGTAATCATATCTGATAATATTACTTGCAAGTGAATACGTCGTGACATTACATTTGATGGGAGTCATTATGGATACACCAGTTTTTAATACGCTTTACATTCAATGGCTGGTTTTCGCAGTCCTCAATACTATCAATTTTGCAGAACAGCTTTAGATCGTCAGCGTATAACAAGCAGTTAACATCAACACTTTCGACAATGCCATTAATAAAAATATTAAATACACAAGGGATTAAAAGCTACAAAATTCACTGCTGGTTGTCCATCTTATTTGTTTAAATGCGGTACCAACCACCATGCACTTTATCGAATAACTGAAACTGTTTCTTATTTTCAGTTGCTGGTTTCCGGCCAGCCCACAACAAACGCCGGCTCGTCCCCTGCTTCCGGTGGCGGTTCCCTGAGTCCGGGCGGTTCGGCCGGTCTTCCCGGAGCATTGTCGCCCGGCGGCACCTCCTCGACGGGCCCCACCCAGTGCTGCGAGTCCGGACGCCCTCTAGTAACAGACCCCGTGACCGGTCAGAGCGTCTGTTCTTGCCAGTACGATTCTGCCAGGCTGGCCGCGTTGCAGTACCCGCGCGGGGTGGGTGTCTACGGTACCCCGTACCCTTCTACCGACCAGAACCCTTATCCTAGCATAGGCGTCGACAGTTCGGCATTTTATTCGCCTCTGGTGAGTGTTGTGAAAGGGGCGCGAAAACGACGGCAAAAACTTCCCATATAAAATTATTGAAACAAATGTAAATACGTCGGGTAAATTACAATATCTGTTATAATGACCGTTTTAATTTTACAAATTGCTACCTGCCTAATCACCTCGGTATCTTAGCGTTGAACAGCTATTTACGGTGCGACTGTGTCGTTAAAATTTGATTGGAATACCTGTTATACCTACGCTAACCATCGCTGGGTTATCAACACTTTCGTTTCGTTTGCCCGTATCGAAAAATTCTAATCCGAAACAACTTAAACCGGTAATTTTACCTTTCAGAAAGTATACGCTTTAACATATTTGAATCGCTTACGTAGTACTAAAAACGTTTGTAAGTTTTGTGCGTCTATCTTCCACACACCTGAAGAGTTAGTTGTCTGATTCTAACGAGCAGCGTTAGAACCGGAGTTTGTATACCAGCAACGAGCAAATTTAATAACGTTACAGTCAGAGCATCCATTACACTCGTATAGAATTAGTATTTTGATGCAAACCAGTAGTTTCAAAGTGATCCTGTTCCTGTGAAAATCGATCAAAGCCCCGCGATGTACCCTGGCGTACACAGCGATGATGGACAAACCAAGACCAAGCAAATTAGGTTGAAATTGATCCTACCAATGTCAACCAGGGCCCCCTGAGGTACCCTATGGTACACGCTTGTTAGACAACCATCAAGCAAATTTAATAAAGTTACTCGCGAACGGTTGTTAAATCTGGCCCGGTCGGATTGTAAATGGCAGAGAGACGTTTTACAAATTGCCGCTAAACCAGTCCCCGTCGGTTTGGATCTGCAATACGCTCGAAACGTTTAACGAAAACACAATGTACGTCGCGATTTATAGAACGCCAGTGGCGTGGGCGCGAAAAAGGGAAACGCACGCCCCTGTCGCGGGCTTTCTATTGTGCCCGCCGGAGATGGACAAAGGCAGGAGATTCACAGGTGTACACAAAAGGCGTTTGTTTGCTAAACGCAACGTCTTGCAGTGTTGCAATTTGTAACCGTTTGTTTTGCCTATCTCGATAGGAAATTGCTATTTGTTCGGAGTTTCTCCATTCGGAACGCTCGCGGACGCCATCTTGGGTCCGATGTAAAACGAGAAATGAGGTTCACCGGTGCCAATATGTGTATGGAGTTCATTTTGTTAGAACGTTTATTACAATAATCGAGGAAGTACTGGGAAGAGTAGTTAAGACCTCACCTTACCGAAATCAAATCAAGCTCTTCTTTTACTCATTTGTCCTAATGGTCATTAGACGTCTTTTATTAAGTCTACTGTTATTTAAGGTTTTGCCGAGTTCTTTAGGTCGCCGTGTCTTTAAGTTTGACCCCTGGTGGCACTACTAACTAATCGCCATCTCTTTCTCATCCAAGTAAAGTTCATTCATATACTTTCAATATTGTTTCTGGTTGCAAGGATGACAGGTGACAGAGGTTTTAACGGATTCGCCAAAAACTAGCGGTCGCAATAAAAAATTGTCTCGCTTGACCGGTTTCGAGATAAATCAGTTTCCTCGCCGATATCTACTCGAATTTCCAAATATTGGCCCGAGTGTGTTTGCTTCGCAATATATATAACGTCGAACTCCTTGTCGAGTGACGTGCGGGAACAAAGGGCGCCGCCGCCATTTTGACACATGACAAGCGCGATTATCGACGCTCGGTACACAATTTGTTTTCGATGATCGTTTGTTGCCGACAAAAGAGTCAATCACTGCTGCGATAACCGAGCAAACAGCGATAAGGACGGCGTTATCATGCGCGGCACCATTGACGCCGGTTTCCAGGTGACGAGTGCGACGCATTTCGAGCAAATATCCTACAAAATAAATCACTCGAAAACGAAAAACCAGATCGACGATGACGATAACGCCTATCGGGTTTTGTATTACACCGATGTTTTACTTCAAAAATCGGCGTAAATCGTACGGGAATTAAGTCGATCTATCTTAGTCGACTTGTCAAAGGTTCGACCGAACTCATCCTCCACGACCGAGCGGGTTATTTTTAGACGCCGCAGTCGCATTTTGTCATATAGACAAACGCTGGACCCTTCTTGAGGTATGATGCTAACCCGGCATGTGATGCTCATGTGATTCTCCCGCACTTTGTACCACTAACAAAACTAAACTTTTATATTCACGTGCCGTTCAACTTCATCGGAATCGTGAACTCACTTCACACGATTTTCTGTACTAAATTCCTCAGCTTGATAAGGACCAGCTCAGTTCCCGTTAGACATTTAAAGTTTGCAAATATGGTCAATTTTGGTTCGTCTGATAGTAACTTAAGTCAAATTATCTTATAATTGCGTGTTTTGGCAAAATGAACGCGATAATCTTTAATAGTAAAATTTAAATCATTTTCTGAGAGGAAGCAACATGCGATTTTGACGTTATATTTCTACATTTTCTTCATTGGAAAGTGGGAAAGGTTTCCGTATTCACTGTGCATAGCCGCAAATCGTTACCGACCAGTGTGCGTTGATAACTGGCAATGCATAAGTGTCTATTATCACGTGGACCGCTATCGGAAAACCAACATCTCGTCATTTACAATCTTGTTGAAGACTTGGACAATTTCATATTTAAAATAAAATCCTTATCCTTAATCCGCCATATGAAAATCGAGATTGATATTTGTCGGCTTACCTTAACAATTAATGGTTGTCAGCTTTAAAATTTTACCATGGTATTTTATATATACCGTACATCAACATGTTTTATGTCGCATTATTTTGCACCTTGGGAGATCTACGCAGATGCTGTCAAGGGAGATAATATTGCAATGCCGGTGCAAAATAATATATACGTATGTATTAAGAACGATCGAGATTAGTCTAGAAGAATCATAGTAAATCGATATTATTTATATTTATAAATTGACTTTATAAAAAGGAAATTGTTTCCATTTTATGGCGAATAATTAAAGCAATAGCTCTGAAACAATACTGAGTTTACAAGGACGACTACACCACAACGTTGCTGGAGGCGTAATTACCAAATCACCAAATGATGCAAGCAGATTACCTATATCATCTACTGATGAATTACGCGATTCGCTAACCAAGTGTGTGGAGTTTAACCCACGATGTTCTGGACACGCGTTCCGCTTTGCAAATTGTGATAATAAAGCGGAATAATTATAGCATGTTTATCATCTACCGATGACTTAGGATCAGGAGCATCAGCAGATGATGTTCAGAACGTCGATTTAAGTGCAACGGTAACGGCAGCCTTATCGCTTCCCTCAATTAAAAAGAAACAACTATCCCAACACACACGGAGAGACAATATTGTCACAACACAACGTAATCGCGGTACAACAACGGCCATCGCATGACAAAATGTCGTGCCAATTCGTATATATAATTACGTTGCACCGCAGCATTGTCAGTGCGCACGAATACGTTCAATTGCTTCATATATCACGGCATCGACATAAAAGCTCGCCGTCCAATTTCTATTGTGCATTTCGATGAAATAAAATTGAAGCGCAGACGGACCGTGAAGCTTTGCCCGACGCCATATTGGTTCGCGAGCGAGATCGGCTTGTATATTTTGCCCCGGAGCCGTCGTCATATGGAAAAATGCGATAGAGTCGAATATTAGATTATTTAAATAAGTTTTAAATTTATTGATAAAAAAAGAATCGAAAATGCGTAGCGCCAATATGTTACTGAAACGACCCATCAATCATTGCAAACGTGGAGAATATTCTTTAATTCAGCATAACAATTATGATACGAAAAGAATGCAAACCATTTTGGTTCTCGCTGAACCCATGGCCAAGGTGGTGTACAGTTCCGGAAAATACAGACTAATAATAATGATGCATCCCATTGTCAGTGGAACCAACTGGGATGGATTAAAAACCAATTCTCAATAGAAGATGATAAATTAAAACTTCGACTGCGAGATAGGCTATAAATTGACCATGTAACAAAAAAGTCCATTACAATTAATAACGAATGTCCTATCCACGGTACACACTTTTGAACGGTTTATCCTCAATCCAATGACCTCAGTGAGTCTATCGAACACCGCGTCTCATAGTTCCTTCTTGCTTCTTACAGCTCTATAATGGTGCGCTGCGAAAGATGGTGCCTCCTGTTCTACTCATCTTCACTTATTTGCAGTAAATGGGACCATATTGTTTTGGTTCTTGCATTGCTTCAAAGTACCAATCCTTATACAGCCCTCCGTCCGTTTTTGTTTTGTCATGTTCACAACATATAGATCGCTTAAAGTCCGTTAAAACTTATTAAATGTCTTTGCCATTCATCAATAATATATTTATTAAAACTTGTTTCGGAAGACACTATAAGACGCTACAAGGCTCATCTTTAACGAAGAGTTTATCCGGCTCGAAGGACCAACTGGTGTTAATAAAAAAATCGTTTTCCTAGCTTACGACCGATATTCATTTTTATACGTGGCCGCATTAAATTTAAGTGGCGATTTGTCGTATTTTAATACCGCTGGGTGTCTGTGCGTTATAATGTATGACCTGGGCTCGCGTACATGTTTGTCCGTCATTAAATGTTTTAAAACGGTCGCATGTGCCCCGTCGTCGTCGATCCGACGGGCATGCAACTTAAAACAGGTGCAACTATGTCGACGTCTTGCGAGCAATTATAAAATGCAGGACTGTAGTGTTGCTTAAATAATTACGGCCGTCGCATCGTGCCGATAAAAATTAGCTGTTAACTGCTGGTCAATTGCGGAAAAAAAAACACGACGTACACAGATGCCACGTGTGTTGCATATTGTGCAACTGTTTCAACCGATCAAGATAATTGAAAATATGACTATATTTTTCTTTATAGAGAAAAGTAGTACTAGCACTATTTAGAAAAGGAATTAACGGATGTAACAATATATATATATATATATATATATATATATATATATATATATATATATATATATATATATATATATATATATATATATATATATATATATCCGGGGTTATAGCGTCCTGCGCCTTTCGGTTCCCAGTCTCTATTCTCTTCGGTCATTCCAGTCACTTGGTCTCAAATTTCGTTCTGACATGGCTCGTTCTATGCCTTTTTCCCACGTTACTTTAGGTCTTCCCCGTTTTCTTTTTTCTCGAGGCCTCCAACTCATCATTTTCTTAGGTATCCTTCGGTCATCCATCCTTTGGACATGGCCAAACCATCTTAATTGGCGCTCTTAGATATCTACTACAATTGTTCTCTCTGACTCTTTCGTTGGCGATTCTATCGCGTCTAGATATTCCAGCTGATCTTCTCCAAAAGTCCGTTTCGATGGTATTCAATTTTTTTGTTGTTGTTTTATTTAGTTGCCATGTTTCACATCCGTATGATAGGACACTTTTAATTGGTGTTTCCTATCTCTACTTATGTTTTTCGACCATAAAACAGAGTTCAAAGCTCCAATAATTTGTTTTCCTTTTATAAGCCTATTTTCTATCTCTCTCTCAGTCCGTCCGCTATGATTCATCACTGTTCCCAAGTATACATATTTTTCGCATGCTTCGATTTTGTTGCCGTTTTCTAGGTCTAGTTCTTGTTGTACTCCACCGATGTTAAGATATTTTGTCTTCTTTAAGTTCACTGACTAATCTTTATAAAAAGGAAAACAAAGCCCTTCGTAAAACCGAAACTTTCATTGGTAGACACTGCTTTTATTTTGCCTACAGTGGAGGAATCCACTCAAAAAATGGTGGTTAATAGACATCAACAAGAAATAAAATTCGAAAGGTAAAGATAATAAGACACTGAATGGATGGGATATATAGTTCGACAATAACAGAGATAAACAGAATACAGCTGATGTTTTACAAAAAAAAACATTGGGTATCGTCGAATTCACAAAACTGATAAAATGTTCATATTATCCCTAATAACGAATCGCTTACTACTTTCAAGACCTGAAACGATAATATCTATACATTTTGGTTGAATATTTGTTAGAACATCCTAAAATGCAAATGTAGATTTTCTCTCTACCAATAATGAACGTCTGGTGGGTTGTGGCGATTCAATAATGGAGAAGTGAACAGAAGAGATCTATCTCAGAAAGTTGCTGAGATTGTTGCAAAGACCTGGTGCAACATTTGTCTGAAAAAAGTCTTCGGGATCCGCGTTGATGGTTATACTTTATTAACCACCAATAAATTTCTTCGTACGTTCGCAGTAGTTTGGACCCCATTGGATATAAATGTACATAAATGACAATTAGGTTAATCTAAACTAACTCGCTAATTTTAGAATTTCAGAATATCATTTTGTATGAAGTGATTGAATTCGATGGACCTGTTCTTTTATCAAACTTAGAAAGCGTAGACGTCAATCCAAACATTTATATGGGAGAATAATTAACTAAGAAGAAGTAAAGCACTACATAATAAATACATAACGACAGAGATAAAAGCCTAGATTAAGTTTGAGTGAGATGCAAGTAAAAAAAAAACAAATTTCAATTTTTGAAATTAGTGAAAAGAGTTTGCTGAATATATTTTTTAAAAGATCGTTTTGAACCTTGACAAATTTTACATTCTTTCCCTTGAAACAAAAAAGAGAGGAAAAAATGCGAGAAAAATCGCATAAAACGCGGGAGTGAATTCATGGGACCTTCCGGACCGAACGTATATATCGAAAAATCCCGCCAGCACCTCAATATCTGACAGATATGATTTAGCAAGCAACGCACTTTATTTAAGTGCGTTCCCCGGATAGAAAAAAACACCCCCGGACGTCTGCGTCCCGATCTATACATATATATATTTATTCCGGTGGCGTAAATCTTTTTGCGGGAAGCGGCGAGGAAGACGGGAAGAAGACGGATGGGGGGGATTTCTCGCCTGGGATATGGGACGGCGGTCTATAAAAAACTCATTTTTAACCGCTCTTGAGCCGAGTTAACAGCGAAGTCGATTGAAAATCGCGCGTTTATAAGAGCGAAGAAAAAACTCGGAACAACCAGAGAATCGGGCAGCTACCCCCTTTGTATTTGGCTCGCATTTGGTAACATCGTCTAGGGAGAGGGTTGAGACAGGTTGTGGTTCAAATTATAGACACAGATTTGGAAATGTTGGGTTAGGTTATTTATGGATCCGCTGGTAAAATCTTGGTTCAGCCCAAAATGAAATTCTGAAGTTCTAACGCTAATATTAGTGCTTCGACTTAGTTGTCGCTTGAAAGTACTATTTCCTGCTATTTAGAGTACTTGGAAGTAGACAAATTAAAATAGAATTCTTTGAAATGTGCATATACATACGTTTATTAAAAATACCCTTGTCTAATAGAGTAACCAGTGAAATTTTATGAAAATCGTTATAATTATTCGCCATTCTTGTAATTCTCAATTTAGAAGCTCGTATAAGGATTTGCCATTCCTTGAGAAGTTTGCATACCCCTATACATTTTCCTGCCATTAGATGGTTTCCTACATATGTAGAGGAACTTGATCGTGTGATTTCTAGAGCTCAAAACCCTGAGGTCTAATCGCATTAGCATGAACAACCATATACCTAAACCTACATTTATTTGATATTTAGCGTATGGCTTTTCGAAAAAAGAGTTTTCTACAATATATACAGCAATTACACACCAAATATCAAGTACAACAAAGCTAGCTAATAATTTACAAACATCAAGATTATCTGTATATTCAATCGCATCTGGCGTTGCAAACAGGAAATCTTCAAGGCTGCCCCCGTACGATCGTTGGGGACAGTTGCACGAGGGGGAAGGAAGCTGTCCCGACTTGTTCAGAAAGTATGTGCATCTACCGTGTGGGGTTCTAATGCTATTCAATGTGCACACCAATTTGCGGGGTAGATCAAAGCCAGGGGGTCCTTCTGTTATGCAGGGCAAGTTGCAGTTCAGCTGACCTCTCGACCATTCGTGAATCCACGTGTATTGGGAGTTCTCTATTGATAAATATCTTCCTGTATTCGTTTGTCAGCAGATTTATTCGGCGCATGTCGCTCAATACTGGTGGCCAGTGAGTTGGGGTGGAGTTGATAACGCTAGCGATCATTCTCATGGTGCTGTTTAGTTGTGCATCGACGTTTTTCACTTGAGCGCTCTTGAGCCATGCTGGAGCGCAGTACTCCGCTGCCGAATAAACAGGACCCAGGGCTTACAATCTAAGTGTGGAGCCGCAGATCTTCTGTATAATATTATTTCTGGTTTTTACTTTTTTCTGCAGTGTTAGTCAGGTGTGCAAAGCTAGTTCGTCTCCACGTTGGTGCATCCTGGGTAACGCTAAATTAACTAGCAGTCGGATAATCCAGTCAGGTGTGCAAAGCTAGTTCGTCTCCACGTCTCCTGATTACACGACACACTGATCTGAACGAACTATAATGAGAAGCTGTAAATGATCGGACTTTATAGAGTCCAAATCAACATCCTCCCTTCCAGCTCATCGTCTAGACAAGTGAACCATCTACTTACAAAATTCGAATCCGGTCAACAAAATACCAGGTACAGGTGTGAGGTGCCTCAAAGTTTAGATTTATTCCGACCGCCCAGGACCATCGCTAGCGAATAAAATGAAGCCCAGCTTTGCCCATAGTTAAACGTTTAATCGGGGACCGCTTAACCGCAAACTAGCAAAATAATGGCTTCCAGCGTAGGTCGGCTTGCCGTTGTAATTGTGTCCAATACGGTTGTTCGCGTATACGTACAACAAATTACCGGTCGATATTGATTCTCCACAGCACCGGCGACACCGCAGTGCTTGATCTGTCTGGATAATTGATGACAGCCTGTTGTATCAATCGCGCTTAAGTGCTCGTGTGTGGGTACTTTCGTTCGTCATAGTCAGTCCCGTAATGGATCGTCGACTGACGTGCCCTTTGGGTTGATAACCTGAATTGGTTTATTCATTTGAAGTATTTGATATTGTTAATGGCGACAAGTTACTTTATTTATTCTTCAACTGAGTGAGAATGTTCTTCTGTTAGTTGACCGTCGCATTGGAGAGACCAATTATCATTGTTCTATCAAAAATTCTTGAACTGAACATGAACGGGGTCTTCTTCCTAGCACATTTCCCTGCAGTATTTGTCATTAGTTATTTTGTGGTGGTGAAAATTTAGTCGCATATGGAAGCTCGTGGAACCTACAAAATTACACGGAAATGTTATGCTGGGTTGTCTCTGGATAACATTTGATTTTCCTAAAACTGAGCCGGAATGTTCTTCTCTAATTTGACAGTTGTTTTGGAGACCATTGCTTAGATTCTTGAATTGAACCTTTGGATCTTCTTTACCATGGCTATACTGTTTTAGGGGTGCTAGTGATCTGCTTAACCCTTTAAAACCAGAACAATTGTCAAGTGAGTTGACATGTGGCCAATGACGTTTCAGTCAGTGTGCAAAATTCTACACCACATATTCAACATAAAGTTTCTTCATTTGTTCCTCATTCTTATCATTTACGTTTGATGATATTTCTAGAAACCTTAATTTGAGGAACCACACGTGCCTGCGAGGTAACAAAACTCCGAGATTACAAAAAGTGCGATTGGTAAAATAAAAGTGGTGAAAAGTGGGTCGCGCATGGAGCCTCGCGGAACACTTGCACGTTTACAATGTAAGACGCAAATTCGACACGGGGCAAAAACTTGTACCGACCAACTACCGCCAAATATTCATATTTTAAATTCCGGTGAGCTTTAGGTATGCGGGGTACCCGCATACCGTCGATTGTTCTTTTGTATTTTAACGGTTCGCAGCCGCCTTTGCCGAGAAAATAATTAGTTGCTTCATCCATTATTTTAAGGCGGTGCCATTGGCGCGCGAATCGAGGGGTCCGCGTTTATTATTATTTTTTTGTTTAAAGCAACGTTATCTGCCCAAATACCTCGCCGTATCTTATCTTCCGCGCGTGAATATTAGCAAATAGGCGTTTTCATTGTAACTATAACATAGGTTTTTTGGGAAGAAGTTCGTCCCTATTTAATCATTAATCAAACTTGTTGACAGTGACGTATTTAGAGACGCTCGAAGTTATCTCTCGCATTTGAAGTATTTAGATTTGAAATAGAACGTTGTGATGCAAAAACTACTCTTTTAAAACCTTAAAACCGAAGTTTTATTAGAAGTGATTCATACTAGTCAAATGTAATTTGAAAACTTCAAGTAGATATTGTTTACTTTAAAAAAATAATAAAACATTTTGTTAGGATTCATTTTTATACCTACGCTCCTTTACAATACTTGTTTTGAATCTTATAGGTATTAGATATACTGTGGCGGAAATTGATACGTCGCAGGCGAAAATGAAATTTTCGGAGAGAAGGTAATGATTTTCCATACTTTCCTTCACTCACTAACCTGCTCTTTGCGTCATTTTCTTTCTAATCAGCGATTTTCACACACTTAACTCGTAACTAGGCGTATTTTAAGAAAATACTGCCGCAAAAATGCCCCACCCAAACTCATTGGTGACCTGTTAGTGGCCATCTTAGTTGTTGAATGCTTCAAGTTCGTTTGTTAAAAACGAGATTTTAAATATAGCGCATGCGCATGTTGTATGGACCTTCTCAATTTTTTTTTTCATAGTCGCTTCATAAGTTTTGTAGTATCGACATAGGACTCTTATGGCCTTCATATCTCTAGTAGCTATATGTTTTGAATCTTTATAACATCAATTTCATTTATTTTAATTTTTATAATGATTTTTCAATAACGACAACTTGTATATCCCAAAAATGATATATTTTATTAATTTTACTTGCTTTCTTCATTTAGTAGCCATATTATACAGTGCACTCACTTAAAAAGATTAATTGGACAAGTCTAAAGACATTTAAAAGAACGACTAAAACGAAATTATGAAATGAACGAAATTTTCAAATGGCTTTAAATGTCGAATATTATCCCTCACATAACGACACGCTGACGTAATCAATATTGATAACTGATTTCAAAATAATAAAATATCAGAAAATGTGGTTGTAACTTTTACCAAAAAACCAACATAGTCCAACATGAAGTTGGACTATGTTGAAGGCAGTAAAATTATTTGGGTTTATGATTATAAATTGTAAAAGTTTTAAAATACAGTTTGGTTGCTGCTCGAAGCAATGAAATTGAAAGTTATATATTATATATTTAATAATCTAAGATTGGACTATGTCTTCTCAAATGTACCAAAGATAATTTTAAGACCACAAAATCGAAATTTATATCGCACCGACTTAGGGAGTGTGTCACTCTTCAATCATGGCGGAAGCAAATAAAGCGCTGAATGATTTTCAGGTGTAACATTAAAACAGTCAAAAGATCTCTTTTCATTTACATTTCTGTATACCTTTCGACTTTGAATGTAATTACTGATTCTTCTGAGATTTGTAAAGTTTTTCAATAAAAATGAATAAACATGCGCCGTGTCAATGTATCGCGAAAAAAACCGTGTCCAGATCTTTCGACACTATTCGCTGAAATCTTCTTCGCGAAACGGCAAACCCCTTCGCCATTTTTGTTTTCGACTTTAGTTTTACGTGCGTCGCACAGGAAATGTTACCGGCAGTGTGCCCCGACGAACGTGACATAAACTTTCTTCGAGTGTTATCTTTCGCGCCCGTTTTATTTCTTTGAGCGTATTTTAAGCGACACGGAATTCGCTGTGGCATTTTGTACGTCTCCATATACATTATTTATTATATTGTTTAAGCGGTGCACGAGATCGAATGCTTTCTTAACGTCTTGTGCCGTTTTAAACTTCTCGACAATCCATGTGTTTTGATGCAAGCAAGCTCCATTATTGTGATGCAGATCTCGACTTCTCTAAATATATTCTAACAATATTCGGAGAATACGAAACCGTAGCTCCTTCATATATGGAACACTATTTCTCTATCCTAACAAGCTCTATATATAACATACATATGATATCCTGAGACGAGAAGACTATGTTACCAACGTTAATTATTGTTTTTAGAAGAGGACCTCTAAAGGCACAGACACTGCTTCTCCCTCTCCGTATACCGATCAGAAGAAAGGAGGTGAATGCACAGACACTATTTCCCTCTTCGTTAAAGAGTCGTTGTCTGCTTTACTCCTCTTTATACCCAACAAAAGGAACAACATGATGAAGCGGAGGCGCCTCTAAGGGCGGTCCATGCCTTAAAAAGGTTGCTTATTATCTGTATAAGAACAAGAAGAAGCCACCCTAAAGCACATGATAGTATCCCAAGAAAAGAATGATAAGTTGAGATACCAGCTTGCTATCCAACGCATCTTTGGTCAGATCGTCCATATTATACGCATTAAAAGTAAGAAGATGAAGAAAAAACTTCTTTCAGGGCACACTCTTCTTCTTCTCCAAGTGCCTATCCGTTCCGGATTTTGGCGATCAGCATTTGGAAAAGTTCTGCAGATGATTTGTTCAACGACGTTATAAGGTTTGCTAACCAAGATATTCTCCTTCGACACGGTGCTCTCTTACTGTTAATTTTGCCTTGGAGGATTTGTTGTTAGACCCATATCTATCTAGGTTCCTCATTATGTGACCGAGATACTTCTATGTTGGTAATTTTTTATGTCCAAGATATTTTCAATATTCTCCTGCCCAGCCATAGTTCGAATAAATGCTTCCAATTTCTTGGTGGTTACCTTAGTGATTGTCGAAGTTTCTACGCCATACAGAAGGACGGAGAAGACTTAGCAACGCAATAGTCTGAATTTCATGTGTAAGGAAAGATTGTGACTCTTAAAAAGCGAGCTCATTTTAATAAGTACTGAGCGGGCCTTCTCGATGCGACATCGTATTTCTTGAGAGTTGTCCCAGTTCTCGTTTATGGTTCTCCCCAAGTATGTGTGCTTCTTTATTCTTTGTATTCTACTCTGGTTGATCTATAAATTGTCTTCCATGATGCCTCTTTTACTTACTACAAGGAGTTTGGTTTTGTTTATATTCGTTTCCAACCCGTACTGTGAGCTAGCCTCAGTCACCCTATCCATTAGATTTTGTAGTCCTTGAAGACTATCTGCAAACATTATAGTGTCATCTGCGTACCTTATGTTATTTAGTTTAGCACCAGTTATGGTTATTCCTTCTTGGATACTGTGAAGTGCCTCTCTAAAGATGTATTCTGAGTACACGTTAAATAAGATAGGGGATAGAATACATCCCCGCCTTACCCCTCGCAAAATTTTTATTTGTTCTGTGTGCCCGCCGTCAACTCTTGAAACTGCCGTCTGGTTCCAATACAAATTTATAATTATGTTTAAATCTTTAGGATTCTTTCCTATCTTCTTTAGTATGTCGACCATTTTATCATGTTGGACTCGGTCAAATGCTTTCTGATAGTCTATAAAGCAAGCAAACACATCACAGCTGCATCTCTGAAAAAGCAGTTGAACACTAAATAGCCTCTCTTGTGTCAACGGCATTCACAAATTCCAATTGATTTGGTGCAATCTGTTCTTCACAAAGCCTATATATTCTTTTGTGTATCTTAAGAAATAACTTTAAGAAATGACTCATTAAGCTTATTATTCTAAAATCACCACAAGTTTTCGCACTTGCTTTTTTGGGGAGTGTGATGAATTCTGACTCCAACCTCCACCCAGCCTGCTGGTTCATATCTTCTCCGTTAGACCGGCTATCTATATACTCACTATATACCATACAAAAACTATTTCGTACTAAAAAGGTTGCCCATGATCAGCTCCTATACTTGTTAGAAGAAAGAAGGCATTACTTCTCTCTCCACGACAGAGGAAAGAGCAGGAGAAAAGCTCCTGTAACATTTACATACAATGTATCACTCTTCAGCTTCTTTCTCTCTAAATAAAAAGCTTCTTTAAAGCCTGAGACACTATTTCACTCTTCGTTAAGAAGGCTGCCGATAATCATCTTCCCTTTCTCTATACGCCGATCAAAAACTTCTATCTTCTGACTGCAGAAGATAACCGATCAAAAGAATTGGCATTTGAAGAAGAGAAGGCTATGTTGGGAGACCAGATTAAATCCCTACTACCCTAATTCTCCCTTGTCGACCTCGTTCTGCGCCTCCACCGCTTTTCAACCGGCGAATTAAAATTTTTATGGTACAGACGACGCCCACCCATAAACCATCAATAAACCCGGACCCGGGCAATAGAATTTCAAAACAAACTCAACGAGGCCGTAAAGTACGCGACGATACTTTTATTGCCTCGATAAAATTAAAACTAAAGGCCGTTTGGAACCTCTTTAAACAGGTATTTGGGCCCGTATCGGAAACAAATGACCGCTTTATCTGATCGCGTCGATTAATTTAGATTTGATTCCGCGCATAAATTTGGCGAGACCGTCAACCGACAGCCGTATCGATAGCCGTGTCCCATCGGTGACGTTAGTCTTTTGTTTTGCAGAGCAATCCCTACAGTTTGAAAGATGCCAGCGGCGCGACGGACATGTCCGCGTGGACCAGCGCCGGTCTCCAACCGACCACCGGGTATTACCCGTACGATCCCACCCTAGCGGCCTACGGGTAAGTTATCGATTAGATAAGCTCGCCCTCCGTCAATAATTTGGTTGATTATTGACTAAAATGGAAAACGTTTTATTGATAGGAATTGGAATTGATAATCGCAAATTAAAAAAAAAAAACATAAAAAAACACTTTAGACAAGAGTATCCTAAGATCTCTAATACCACTTCCATAATGTGACCATTGAATGGTTCTCCTCTTAATTGATTTATTTACGTTACCACCACCAACGACATTTTTGTATTATCAAGGAACCTGAATTATGACTCCTCTTTCTCTCGAACCATTTAAGAGTTCTGACATGTTTCAATGAAACTTTTCCTTTCTACGGCTAGGCTTAATATATCCATGCAGCATTCATAAATGCCAACATGAACTTGAGAATTGTATCAGTGAAAGATTACCAGAATTGTATTGAATTTTATCTTTCCAGTTTTAGCAGATTCGGAGATATTTAAACGGTACTCGGTATGCACTCAATTTAGATATTAGACGTGATGATGTTCGTTTAATGGGTTTTTCTTTACTCGATCAAGTAATTAAGGCGTATCACTTAACAGTTCTTTCAAACTTTCCCTTCAATTCTCAGTCTTAGTGGTTCGTACATGCTGCCCCTCACGATGTGCGCTAAGTTCATGTCTTCTCCTGTCGATTCAGATTAAAAGTTAAGACTTCTTTAAATTAAACTTTTCCCCCATAGTTCTTAACCTCAGTGGTTCGTATATGCTTCTTATAATGCGCCCTTATTCGTTCCTTCGAATTCTTAGGTTCCAGAGTCGAGAATTAACACCCATACAAGGGCGCCTTGAAGTTATATAACACTGTTATCTTTTCATTCCTCTGCTATTCAGATGTTAAACTTGACTATGACCTTGTTCAGCCTGATGCGTGGGCAATCTACTTCCAAGAGATATTCCGTATTAATATAAATGTTTCCCAGTCCCAGTCCCAGTTGCAAATGCTGCTACTCATCACTGTACTAACTCTGAGCCTGAGGCTAATGGGACCTCTACGGTTCCTATAGGAGGACAAATCCTCCAAGTGTGATTTTAGTCCCTTTAACTTGCATCTAACCATTGCGTTTAGGTTCGACATAGTGGTTTTTACTCTAATATACTTCTGGAGTTACGGTACCAAGATAGTTAGAGTCTGAAGTAAAGTTCTATCTTGAGGCGATGATGCATTGACGTCCGTCAACGGATGCACTGGGCTAAAAAAAATAATAACCACCGACGCGTTTTCGAAAGAAGTTCCCACCGATAAGAGATCCGACGGGCGAGAAAAAGAAAAAAACAATGGCCGGGTCTAATAATTGACTGAAACAATCTGCCGCGGGCGCGTTGTTGCGCTGTTGGCGAATGTCGCGCAGACACATAATCCGACAAGTTCCCAACGGCGTTCCGCTGAATAAGGTATGAGATAAGCGATAAATATTTAGCGGGTTTCGTATTTTAAGAGGCGGCGAAAGAGCTGACGCGAACAGGGATATCATTGTTGTTAAGCACCTCATTAGAGAATGTAGAACTTTTATTCGGGGCTGTAATGCAGCGTTCGCGTTCCTCGCGCGGAACGTACGTTATTTATTCATGGAAACGGAGCGGGGTTTTTTCTCTGCCCGCGCGTCTCCTGGATCTCTATACGGGGGCGGAACGGGGGCGTACGAGTCGAGTCTGGAGTCGGTTGCTAATGGGAATTGGCGGACGATGTCGGTGCTGCCACCTACCGAACGACGGGAGTGTTAAAAGACAAACCTCCCCTGCTTTTGACCCCAAATACCAAACTGGCAAGGATTGAGCAAGTTTTGGGTTTCCGTTTCTTATCAAATAGTTAATAGTACATAGTACCACCGAGGTTCGCTTCAATTTCACTCTCTTTGTTGTTGTTAGCATACGCGTATTGTCACGTCACACCATATACCAGTCATAATAAAGAACGTACATAACGTCTATAAAAACATATTAAACCAATTTAAACGTATTATTTTATTACTAACACAATTTGAAATCTTGAATGCTACGAAGCACACCAAAGATGTTGGAAAACAATTTTATAGCTTTCAAACTGCAATAGCTTTATGCCAATATAAACTGCTGGACCACTTCGACAACGCTTTGGGATCAATAAAGGTCTCTTTGTATTCTTTTTAACAAACAACATAGTTTCGAGTATGTAAACACATATTATATCACATCGCTCCCAGCGATCTAGCGGTGTAGCAATCGTCTCTATATTCCAATCTTGTTAATTCTTATAGCTCGTCTCTGTAGCCCAAATATTCTGCTCATCAGATTAGCATACGGTTTCAAAGAGTTCAAATTGCCCAATAATAGGCTATATTCCATCCATTATCCATGTAGACTAACATTGCCTAAGTTGTCTAAGTTTCTAAGTTTATTTCCAGCTGATGAATGTCTAAAAAATCTTAAGTGTCTTGTCTCAAAGAAAAGACAATCCTCATTTTATTCTGTTTTTAACCGTTGTCTGGTCAGAAGGGAATGGTTCCATCTTTCATATCCAAAGCTTCGCTCATATCAATTTGGATACTTTAGTGTTAGTACTACTTTAAAATTTGGATTTTTGGAGTTATGCTATTTTCATGTGATTGTGGTGGCGTGGTATAAATATATAATGTTTTTTGGTATAATACCTACTATCAACTTGTAGATCTTTTAGTTTCGGCTGACACCTGCTATTGACCTGTCAACCACTTCGTGCTTCATATAGCATGACACTTCCACAGTTGACTGACAGTTCTTATTTTTAAATACCAAAAAAGAGCTTATACCATCTGGTGTCTTCAAACCGACAACTCTTAGCTAAAACACTATAACTCCCTTTCCCTTACTCCTCCAACCCTCCAAAAAACCGGAGTTTTTTAATTCACCGAATCTCGACGAGTCAATTATTCCGGCCAGAACCTTCGTCGTATCGAAAACGTATCGTTCTTCCCCGCCGCCGTCCTGCCAGGACGCAAGAGGGGGATTTGATTACGGTTAGAGTGGTTTCACCCCTATTAAACTCGCTACTTTTCCAGCGAAAACGAATAGACAGGGGAAAGGCGTCTACTGCGGAGTCAATAAAAATCGGAGAAAAAATCGGGGTTTTCCCTTCGATTTCCACGCTGTTCCGTATACGGTTTCCGCTGACTCGACCGGCTGGGCGGACGTTTCCTAAACCATTTAAGTCGTTTATAAAGGGCGAAAGATTGATGGTTTAATCGGGGGGATGCTCTTGCGGCTGTTTCATTTTTTCCCCGTCCGTACCGAATTTGATACGGGGTCAGTAGTAAGGGATGTCGGGCAAAAACCCGATTGCTGTGTGCCGAGATCGATCTCCTCGCTCGCTTGACCTGAACCCTTTGGATAAATTCGGGAATGTCGGACGTCGAATTGAAATCGCGGAACGCGCGTGTGCCTCAGCCCGCGGTCAGCGCCAGGCAGCGAGCGTCTGAATGGCTTCGAGACAAAATGGCCGAACGCGACGCCGCTATTGATTGGAGCGTCGCGGCGCGTTGAGAACAATCGCAGGTGCGACGCTGTCGGCAGAATTCGGTTCCGCTTCGGAATCGTATTCGTTCGTTTCGCACTACGCGTGGCTTTTAAAATCTCCTCTTGGCTTCAGACTTTTCCGCTGCCAGATCTTGTTCTTGAATAGAGGTATTTCACGTGAATCATTGAGTGCTTTTTATCTTGTGGTTGTATTCACAAGTGAATTCCATATAGTCTCGCTTCCTCTGCATTTAAGAAACTGTGGTTTTTCATTTCATTTCATTTTAATTTAAATCAACTACCAAAAATGTTTTGGTCTTTTTTTTTGTGAAGCGGTCTGAAACAATTTTTAAATTTTAATAAAAATGATGTTCTAAACAATTTGCCATAAAACTCTGAAAGAATTACTGTGGTAAATATGATGTGAATATTGTAAATTGTTTTAAACTTACATTTTGATTTGATCAATATTGATTAATCAAACTAAACGATGCTTTTTAATAGTTAATTTTCCCTTGGCTTATTGTTGAGTCGAACTTGATGACGTTTCGCCAATCATCCTTCAGAGCTTGAATGAAACTATTTTATTTTATTTTACTCTGTACCTGCTTATATATTGTTTGAAGAGGGCGGAGCTAAATGAGGGGCATAAACAGCGTCTCGGATGACTGATTCGCATATTGGTGAAAGGTAAAGAACTGAGTCACGGTTAAGATTGTATGATTGTAGATTGTATAGAAATGTATAAGCAACCATACAATCTTAACCGCGACCCAGTTCTTTACCTTTCATGAATATGGGAATTAGTCATCCGAGACAACGTTTATGCCCCTCATTTAGCTCCGCCCCCCTCAAACAATATATTAGCAGCTACAGAGTAAAATGCGAGCCAGTTTGAACTCTAGAGAAGCAAACAGGATGATTGGCGAAACGTTAACAAGTTCCACTCAACAACAACCGACGCAGGAGGCATTCAGAAGTTTTGTAAATAGGATGTGGAAGTCTCTATGTAAAAAAAAAATAATCGAACGTGTTTTGAAAACTCTATTATTAAATAAGGAATACTTGAGTAGACTTCAAAGGTTCCATTACCTATTGCACTCCTTTCTGTGAAAATCTAGGTCTACCCGTTCGCCTTCATCGTATTCGATACCAATCAGTAATCAAGCTTCGGAGGTTTTTCTACAAGAAATATCTATGTGAACTGTAAAAATTGAAAAGCTTCCTATTTGATACTTTTTAGGACACAATTCATTCTTCTCAAGTTAATTGTTTTTATTAGTTAAAGTTGCTTCCACTGTAGTCGCAAATGATAGTTCAGAAAGTTACTCCTGCATTTCATAAAACATCGTATAGCCCATCGATTGTCCTCAGACTATTCTTTATGTTCCCATTCTTTATTGCTTTTATGAACTGCTTACATGATAAGCTGCATAATATTCAATGTCAAAATATAGCACTAGACTCTAGATTAGCTCCAAGGAACGCCCTGACGGATAGTGAGCTTCAGTTCACCGACACTTTACCTCATAAAGAATAGAACCCACCACGACTATGCAGGGTTATGGTGTGAATATACAAAGCTCTATGAATCACTTCACCAAATGCTAAAGCCCAGTCGGAAAGGAGCTCATCGACGCCCCTGCCTCAATGCAGCGAGCGTGCGACTCGCTTAACTGATCGAACGCTTGGCCGAAGGGGGAGTTAAAAAAAATACACGGACAACAAGATAAACACGGCGCTCTGACGTTTATTACCTAATTAGGTCAATTTCGTTCGTATTCAAATGACGCCGTCTTACACGGAAACATTGTTTTCCTTCCCCCCACGCGGCGAGCGCTATACGTTATCGATGTTGTGCTAAGTAAATTTCCTGGTCCCTTCGGCAATAAAGGCATTTTCCGCTCTTTTAGGGTCGGCATAAATCTTTCCGCGAGGCCCGTTATTTCTTTTACGTGACACCCGGTGTGCCGTCGTCGTAAAACTCGAATAAGGAACACGCGGTTTTTCGTAAACGGCCGAACAAAAGGAAACGCGTGGCGATTGCTGATCTGCTCATATAGGGGTCGCGATTAGGCTCACGGGGGATTTATCGTTGCAGGTACGGTGCGGGGTACGACCTGGCGGCGCGACGGAAGAACGCCACCAGAGAGTCGACCGCCACCCTCAAAGCGTGGCTCAATGAACACAAAAAGAATCCGTACCCGACCAAAGGGGAGAAGATCATGCTCGCCATCATCACCAAAATGACCCTTACCCAGGTAAGAATGTGATGTTGCGTATGGTCTGTTTATAGATATAACAAAGTGACCAATTGCTTTTGAATGGGATTATCCAAGGATGGTCGTTAATATACAATGCAACAAGATTATTACCTAAAGTTTCGGAATTTAAATTCAGGTAAAATTGTAGAATCGTAATAGAAAATAATTTTATACCTACCTCTGTTTAATATTCTTATTTCGTGTGTAATACAGCGTGTGCGAATTATGCAAAATATGTGCGAGTCTAGTGTATCTCAGGAGATGCTCCCGCCCAAATATAGAAAACACTATTCTATTGAGACTAAGAAAGTTATAAACAATGTTTATTTGACTCTCATTGAACGTGATGTCAGCAAGCAAGCAGCAAACTAGTTCCAAACGTTCCTCCTAATAGCGTCATTGTAATGGACAATGCAAGTTATCACAGTAGACAGTTGATTAAAACCCCTTCCTCATGTGACACAAAAGCAACAATCCAAAACTACATGTATAATAACGACATTTACTTTCACGAAGATTATACCAAAAAGCAATTAATTGAGGTTCTACAAAGCTTGAACCTACAAAAAGAATACGTCTGTGATAATTATGCAGAAAATCTAGGGCATACAGTTTTATGGCTTTCCACCTTACCACTGTATATTTAATCCCATTGAACATGTTTGGTACCAACTTAAATCTGCCATTCGTCGTAACAATGTTTTTCTCCGTGTTAACTCCAATGTCCTCAAACTTATAGAAACCGAAGTTTGTAACATCCCTCCACAAAGTTGGGCAAATTCTGTTAAACATAAAGAAAAAGCAGAACAATCGTATATCCATATTGCAAATAATATAGAAATAATAATAATTAGAACAGGCGATGAGAGCGATAGTGATACTGATATATTACGTGCATAATTTTAAGTAATTTATGTAGGTAATAAAAATAATTTGTAATTTTATTTTAGATTTAAACATAAATACATACATAAAAAAAAACCCAAATAATTAAATTCTAAGCAAGGTACGGACCGGTTCGGCCATATTTCATTCTTACAGCTTGCCCAGGTATTTCCTTAATTTGTATCAGTCACTTTCTTATATCTATGAACAGACTTTACTTTATTGTACAGCGTCCACCAGATACCCAAGAAGTCTTCCGTAAGCTTTCGGAGACGAAATCGAATGTTTTTCGTTAGTCTAGAGACAAGAGTATCATGGTTGATAACAACTGCAAAGGCTTTGTGCATTTTAAGTGGGCAAATTTTAGTTTGAGTGAAACATACTGTTTTATTTGTCTTACACCTTTCTACTAATGGCGAACAACTCTAATAAAGAAATTGTTTTATAGCTTTCATAGGTTTTGAGCTTGATTCTCAATTTTGATTGATTTGATTAATGTAAATTTTATTTTATAAAAATATTTAAAGAAAATATTGTTTCATCGCTAAATAACAATATGTAAACAATTTCTTTAAGAATATATCGGTAAGGTAAGTAGCCATTTATATAAATGAGTAAGAGAAAGACAACAATCCTTACGTCCACCCGTTATTGGAAAATTTGCCTCGCTTTTCTATCACTCCGTTGCCATTCCAGTCTAAAGCGAGTTCATTAATTTCAACTACAGTTTGTGTTGTGCGTTCAGAATATGGCTGCATAACAAGTAGGATTTCTTTTGGTTATGAAATACATTGTTGATAATAATAATTATAATAATAATTCATGTAAATTCCAAAAGAAAAATGCTTGAAAATTTTCCCGTTTCCTGTGGTTAAGTGTAAGAACAAAACCTCGTAAATTTTCTCTTTTTGGGTTTTCGAATTTATTGCACTTAAAATCAACTGCCGAAATAAGCAAAAATATTTTGCAACTGCGGTTTGTTTCTAAACAAAACGCTCCAATTTTTTACAGAACTAAGTCAGGTAAAGCGATTTTCTTGTCTCTGATTGTTTAAATACAAAATACAAACTGAGGTAAGAGGTAAGAGAATAACTAGTCAAATACATGCAAAAACACTAATAATCACTGAAAATGAAAACTATGATTTGCTGGAACGCTAATCAAGCGCATTCTTTATTCCTAACCTTCTAGCTAGCTAACTTTGCAGACGCCTTACTTAACAATGCAGTTCAGAGACAAATAGAAATTGTTTCAACATTCAAGTTTGTATGAAAAAAAATCTTTTGCTATTTTAGACGGATAATCGGGAAAAAAATGGTTTTGCCTAATTTGAGCTAATTTATTATGTCTACAATTTCAGCAAGCACTTCATTTTTTGGAATTTCGCAAATAACTAATAGTAAACTAAGAAAATGACAGCTAAGATTTGCTTGTCGAAAAATAATCATTCATATATGAGTAAAAGTCAAATATTACATATATGAAAATATATGGCTGCTAGCTAGCGGAATGATCTCTGACGTTATGACCAATGAGAGTGCGTTTATCGAATTTTATCGTTTTTATTTTATAATAATGCGATGAAATTTATCTTTTTGTTATCTCTTCTATATTCGATGGTAATTAGTGACACCTCATGGGTGATTTATTTGGAATATGTGATTCGGCAGGTGTCGACGTGGTTCGCGAACGCGAGACGACGGCTGAAAAAAGAGAACAAAATGACGTGGGAGCCCAAAAATAAAACCGACGACGACGACGACGCCCTGGTGTCGGACGGCGACGACAAAGACAAAGAGGACGACGATAAGCGAGAAGACGCAGGTGAGTTGCCTCCAACCCTGGTTATTGCGGATGGTCGGTGAGATCTCCGGATCTAAGCCCGCGGGAATTTCACGGCGGTTGCGATATTCCCGCGGCGCGGCGCGCATCTCCGCCGAAGCTTTATATCCTCGCCTAATTGCCTAATTTCTGACGTGCTTAACGAAGTTAATTATTTTAATAAGCGTCAACGTTAATTATGCGGACCTCTTGCGCAACCGAACCTGATACCGGATAATTAGCTTGTCACATAAATTTACTCGAGCCCAGGTAAATGCCGTACAATTGTTAGGTTATTAACGGGATTTTCTTTGAATCGCTGTTAGATGCATGTAATTGACGCTTTTAATGCTAGTCTTTGTTGTAGGAGACAGTAGAAAGACTTTGAGGATATCTAGTTGTAGTTAGTTTAGTTAATTATATTGTCAATATGTTGGAAGTTTAAGAAAAAACAATAGCATCCGCTTCTTTAATATTTCGTGCTGATATTTGACCCACACTGGTGACTGTCCAATCCATGAGACGTTAATAACATTTCTGTACTCAGCTGGGATCTCAGGGAAACTAAAATCCCCTCGAACATATATCAACTTTGTTGACTCTATTGGTTTGGTCTTTAGTATTGATATGGTCAATATGGCAACAACCGCCTGCTTCCTTTTATCGATGGGAGTGACTCGTTTTCATCACCCGTCGGTACTGAAACCCTGGGAATATTGGAATTGATATTCTGTGCTTCAACTTTAGCTGAATTGTCTAACGCTTCTGCATGACTCCATGATCATATGAATATATTTCGTTGAAAACTCTGCAAGTTGGTTTTGTCTGTTGATATTGCGAGAGCTGGGGAACCTACAGTAGCTTCAACATATCGGAAAATACTGTTGTGATAGACATTACTTGCCTCTACTGGAATCGCCTTACTTATACCTGCTTTCTTTTGTCGTGTGATACCCTCGATTTACTAACTGATATTTCTGCCACATAGAATAGAATAGAATAATTTATTTACACACAAAAACAATTAACATCAGAAATGTTGATTGGAGACCCTGACTGAGTTGGTTTTGCCTATCGTCCATGTTTCGACTATAAAAATCCATAAATGGCAAATAGAACGAAAATTTATTTTACTTGACAATGAATTCCTAATTTTACAACCCTAGGAAGTTGGTTGGTTGAAGTCGACGTTTATCCCGATTCCTAAATCAGCGAAGGCTAGAAATTGCTATGATCACCGCACCATAAGTCTGATGAGTCATGTTTTAAAATTGCTTCTGAAAATAATACTCAACGAATTCACCCCAAAATCGGATCAGTTCGGATTCTGTAAGGTTCTAGGTACAAGGGAGGCTCTGTCCAGCATTCAAGTTTTAACTCAAAGATGTCGAGATATGAACTGCGATGTATTTATGTGCTATATGCCGTCGAAAAAGCGTTTGACAGAGTGCAACAAGAAAAAATTATTCGAACACTAGAAACAATAAGAATTGATGCAACTGTTACGCTCTTAAACTGTAAGTTATATACAGATAGAACTGTGGATCGACCAATGTAAACTTGACGTTATGACCAAGAGTCACTGGAAACAAAATAAAATCCAGAATTGAACAAGCAAGAGCAAGGTTCATATGTATGAAGAAAGTGGTTCGTGTCCACAGAACCGAAAATTGAGCTCAGAATGAGAATGAGCCAACGTTACTTGTTCTCAACCCTGCTGTATGGAGTAGAATCTTGGACTCTCACAGAGGCTACCTTAAAAAAGCTGGAAACTTCTGAAATGGGGATGTACAGGCGCATGTTGAGGATAAGTTGGATAGAAGTCATGAACAGAATGAAGAAAAATAAAGAAATCATTGCTAACATCAATATTAAGAAACTCTCATATTTCGCCCATGTTATGAGAAAATGTTATGAAATATATAAGATCAGACATAGACGACCAGACACCCCGACAAATCTTATCATTCCCTATAACTAATAAAGACCCTCGCGCGGATCAAACGCGGCATCGTCCTATCGATGTATATACCTCTTAATAAAATATCATTTTCCTTTTTAACGCCCCCTAATCCGATCCGCAGTTAATGCGGCGTTTTACCCTCGCAGAATAAATAAAGATCTCTCCCCCTCGGTTCGCGCGCCGGCTCTATAACCCTTAATTACTTCAGGAGGGTTTCGGTCTCTTTATTCAATTATAAAATCGCCGAATGGCCCTTTAAACGGACCCGAGACTTTATTGTTACGCAGTTGTTTGGCTAAATTTCGACGCGAAGGGTGTGGGAGGGTTCGAATTTCGACTAAAGGCACCCCCATTTTGCGGACATTTATTTGTTCATACGTTCACCCGGTTCTTTCCTTTCGCATCCAGATATACACGGCAGGATAAAGTCGGAAAGGTCCAACAAAGACCTCGACGACGACGATATGACGGACGAGGATCGCAAGGATGACATCCTTGGTGCCAACATGCACCACATCTTGGGCAACGGGTTCAACATGAAACCCGAGATGAAATCCTCGGATTGCGGCGTACCTCTTCCTCCCTCCAAGCCCAAAATCTGGTCGTTGGCGGACACGGCGGCCTGCAAAACGCCGCCGCCACCGCCGCCATCGCAGCAGTGGTTAGGCAGCAGTAACGGGTTCGCCTTGCCTAGCTCACGGTAAGATTATCGGACCGTAGCACTTAGTCTAAAGGTACTAGCCGAGGTTCGGTATTACAGGTATTCGAACAACGGGGGCTTCCTCCCCAGCCACTGCCAGCAAGGGTTTCCCGACGTCCAGACGGACACGCCTCCGCAGACGCCGCCCAACATGAAACTACCCACGGTTACGGGTAACTTGGTGCCCGGACAGGGAGGCCCGTGCATAGGCAACTCTAACGGAGCGTACTCCCAATCGTCGGGCAGTTTTCTGGGTGGTTTCGGAAGGATGCAAAGCCCTCAAAGGCAGCAACAGAACCAGGGCGGCCAGATGGCCGCCACCTCGACGGATAACGCGGCGTTCAAACCCTTCTACAAGAGGTACGTTTAGACACCCGGTATGTCGAAGGCCACGCGAGTTAATACCAAAGTCACACCTGACGAAACGCGTTTATCTCACGACTCGAATTGGACGTATCGGTGCCAATCAATCACAGCAAAAAAAAAACTGTTACATCAAACCTCATTAAGTGTGGTCCGTGTATATACCCGATGCCGTTCGCCTTGCCCATAATTAATTCTTATCGCGCTTATTGTCTAATCCTCCCGTTCTCTCTCTTTTTCTATTTCGACTCTCGTTCTTCATTCTTGTTGTTTTGTTGCAGCTCGCCGGGTCTGAATGGAGGATACGTGTCGCCCGTTTGAAATATTTCCAGCTGATAAAACGGTAAGATGTTTTTTTAATAGTTTTTGCCACGTAATGCAACGTGAAAGAATATTTAAAAGTGTGCCACATGAAAAGTGGATAATGACTTGCTGTAATTTACTGAATGTAAGTAAACCTTAACCTTCGGCAGTTTAACATAAAGAGAAAATAAATAAATTTTTATTCAAGTTTTTTTCTCCTATAAATTCGTTCTAATAATCTGTCCTACACTCAGACGCAACCGCCTATTGAAAATATCACAAAGAGATATACTATTTACAAATCTTCTGGATTCCTCCTAGTTGTTGATGAATCCAACGGGCTTAACTGAAGTGGAAAATCAAGTAATGATTAATACCGTCTTACGTGTCGCGTGACACACGTCGTGTGAAACTGGTTTTCAACACTCTTGCAAGTTCTAGCACATCTGTTAGTTTCTGTAGTATCCAGATGCGATAAAAGTTTCTGTTTCAAAATATGCAAGGACCTAAGACTAGCTAACCAACATCGACGGCTTTTTAAACAAAGTATTGTCAAAGACTCCGACGTAAAATCAAATAACAATTACTCTGGAATGTTCGTTACCTAGGCAGAGTTTAATTTGCAGTCGAGGTAATTTTTTAGAAAATAAAATACACTCTCATTTCTTCTATCATATCAAACTTTGGTAGGCTAATGAATAAATAGAAAACTAATTTTTTCATGAATCAAATTCCACTTGCATATTTCTGGATCATCATGGGGCTGGTCAACTGAGCGTGGTCAATTGACCGGTCAATTAAATGGTTAATTGACACACAAGTGGTCATTTGACCAATTCTTAACTGGCCGGTCAATTGACCGAGCATTGGCCACTTCTTAATTGACTAGTCAAAACGACTACCACTCTTATCGTGTAGAATGCTTTTAATTATTCGCCACCAATAAAAATGGCGATGGTTAAATTTCCTTGCCTCGCGATTCTCCCGATTGATCCCCCCGAGCGACAGAAAGCGACACCCCCGTCTACAACAATAAGTTAGAGATGAATGTATGAAAGGATATATATAGTAGAAAGGGCCTTGCTTCGAAATGGGTTATTGATTTAAAACAATGAATTCACGACGGGGCGACGGGTTTGTGTCGTTGACTGCGACACAACCCATAGACGGGTAGAGAAAGCGATTGTCTAAGGACTCGACCAAGTCGGAGTGGCTCTGCCATTGAACATTTGGTCGCTCTTAAAATACGACCAGGACCACGACATTTCCCAATGGAAAAAACGTAAAATCGACGGCGGTTTTAGAAGAAAATCAAACGCCGTTACTTTTACGACGAGAAAAATTTAAACCGCCGCCGCCAATGTGGTGCCGTAAATCGCTCGGTGGTGCGGAAGGGTGGGGGATGGGGGAGAGGAAGACACACTCGGAGACCATTCACTGATCAAAATCTCGTTTCATTTGTCAATGTCTTGAAGGTGGCGATAGCGTTTTTCATTCAGAGCGGCCCAAAGCGGGAGGAGTGTGGGCGAACGAAGCCGAACTCTTACTATACCAACGTTCTTAAATTACCTACGATGCCCGGGCGTGCGTTTTGTTTTCGTAAAGATGTCGACTGATATTTCGCACCTTTACACTGCGGCTGTTAACCCTACGACGTTGTTATTCCGAATCTTTTCTTCATCGAAATATCCCTTTTTCTTTAATACCGCAAAATAAGTTTCGCAACTGAACTAATGTATATTTTAAACAAATATCTGAAATTTACTGCACGACAACAAAATATGTATTTTTCATTTTCAAACATATACTTCGAAACGAATGTCTGAAACTTATTTCACTATGTTCGAATGATAATTCAAAACAATAGTAATAACTCAAAAAAAAATTAAAAAATTAAAAACAATTATTAGATATTTGAAGCAATGTATTTTTCGAGCGATAGTCCGAAATTTCTTCCACGGTAACGGAAAACATAGTTTTGGGAAATTACAAACGATCATAGTCTTTAACTGAACGTGAAGTTATTGCACGGCAATGGAAAATATACTTTTCAAAAAGTTCAATCGATCATAGTTTTCATTTATCTGAAATGTATTTTTAAGTCTGTTTCCATGATAAATCGAAATTTGTTCCTCAACTGGATATGTTATTAAAAACAGATAGACAGAGACAATTGAGCAAATATTGTTCCAACGAATATCCGAAATTTACTGCCCGGCAATGGAAAATATATCTTTGAACAAGTTCAATCGATCATATTTTTCAAATGATTATCGGAAATGTATTTAAATCTGTTTCCATGATAACTCGAATATGTTGATGCCAGAGTATTTGTAATATCATTCACTTGATAGACAATCAAACATTATATTTTTCAAGCGAATATCTGAAATTCCTTGCACGGCAACGGAAAATATATTTTTGGAAAAGTTCAAACGATCACAGTCGTTAACCGAATGTGAAATTATTTAAATTTGTTTCCATGATAAATCAAAATATATTCCTCAACTGCATGTCCAAAATGTAAATAATTAAAAACATTTGCTAGACAATTGAACGAATATTTTTCAAGCGAATATCTGAAATTTATTGCAGGACGATGGAAAATATATTTTTGAAAAAGTTCAATCGATGATATTTTTCATACGATTATCTGAAATGTATTTAAGTCTGTTTCCATGATAACTCGAAATATGTTCAAATTCAAACGATCATATTCCTCAACCTAATCGAAACAGGTTTCTCTACTGTCTGAAATGTAATTTAAAATATCTATTCTTCAAGCTAATATTGACAAATGCCATGATACATTAAATTTTGTCCATATGGATGTCTAAAATGTAATTAAAAACACTTCTTAGACAATTGAGCAATATATTTTTCAAGCGAATATCAGAACTGTATTGCACGGCATAGTTTAAAAAAAAGTCGAAACGACCATAAAAGTCCAAACGATCAAACGATATTCAAACGAAGTTTTGAAATATGTTTACTCGACAACTCGAAATATGTTTCCCAACTGGATATTAATTAAACGCGCTCACTCGACATTTAAAAAATACATTTTTCAACTGAATTTATTGTACGAGTACAAAAAATATTTTTTTAAAAAAGTTGAAACTGCCGTACTCCTCATATGAATGCCTGAAATATTTTTAAACCCTTGTGAACTGAATCCCGGAAATGTACGTGAAAACATTTGCTCGACGACTGAAAAATATGTTGCACGAATAACGAATATCTGCGATGTACGGTGAACATTTCTGGAAAAAGTCCAAACGATCGTATTCCTCGAAATCACGCATTAAAAAAACTGGCACGACAACGGACAAATGTATTCCTCGAAAAACCAGAAAGGCTTGTATAAACAAGATAGCTTTCGAAAAATTGTCGCTGGGCGCGAATCAGCTTTTAATTTTAAAAAGAAAGCCTTTCGCGGTTTCTTGTCCCAGAGAGACGCATTGTTTCTATACAGTGTCTTTCACGTCTCGCCGAACTTCAAAGTTATGGTAAATTTTGGTAAATATTATTTTTTTTACAAATAATAGCGATTTCCAATGATATTTTTTCAAATATTTCGCGCACCCTATATGATAGATGAAACCTGAAACTCTCTCTCGTCAGAATTTACGATAAAGTTTAAACCAAATTATCCCATGTTTTATAGTTTTTCATTTACGGGTAATAATTTACCCAGAAAAAATGTAATTTTCGTGATCTTTTTGATATTTTGTCCATAATCGAAACATCCTGTACACTATCCAAACAAATGCCCGAAATAAAAGTCACACCCCTGGATCTCCCACGTTCCATGGTTTTCCAGAAAGTATTTTTTTCTGAAACTATGCAGTATGCCGTAATGGTCAATGACATCATCGCGTCTAGACTGAGGCCTAGGAATAATGATTTTCAGATGGATTTTTTCAAATATCTCGAGCAACAGTGATCGCATACACTGAAACGGAAACCGGTAATGAAAATTGTAGCTCTCAATGTGGCCTATAATACTGTTTATACCAATTCGCTTTATTTTATACGAATTTTGATTTACGTCTAATAAGTTACTCTGGAAAAGACAATTTTCAGGATCTTTTAGGATTTTGTCCATAATTGAAAAGCACTGTATATAATCCAAAAAAATTCTTGAAATAAATGTTATAGCACTAGATCGTCCGCGTGTGTCGGTTAAAGAATTTTGCCTACCGGGGTAATAGTTTTGGAGAAAACATTTTTTTTCTGGGAACCAAAATAACCCAAAAAAAAATTCAAAATTTTTTAGAAAATACTTCGCTATACTTGATGGCGCCCAGTTTCAACAATTTAAATGTGGGTGTGGACCTCTTTGCTAAATTTGAAGTGGATAACTGCAAATTTAAGACACTTGTTACGTTTCTTAATATAGCACGGAATATCTTGAACATCCTGTACAATAGGTGAAAATTTTAAATACAAAAGTTTTAACTGTCCCTGATCATGCGAAAGAAACTGACAACTGAAGCACAGCCCTTTAGTTATCGTCAATTACCTTTATAAGGGGACCTCAATTTTCAGTTTTTTTTGCGAATACTCGGACACACTTTTTACATTTTTGAAAATTATGAAGAATAAAGATTTATAGGCCGTCATCTCTCGCGGATCTTCTCTATCACATTTTTTTTGAAGGCATAAATGGTTTTCGAGAACTTCGGACATTTATCGTGTTTCATAACGATGTCCAAAGAACAGTCGAAAATCGAAAAAAAAAGATGGTTCCGCGGTCATTTTTTATTGACTTATATGTCCTATAGACTGTTTAATAGGAGCGAACGAAAGTTATGGGCAATTAATGCCGCGTCTTCAGAGAAACGGAAAACAGAAGACAGAGAACGGAAAGAGACAAAAATACAAAAAGTTTTTTTTCAACGCTGTTCATTTCTGTGCCAATTTCGGTCCCCAAGGACAAACCGTTGCTGTAACAAGCTAACCTATAAATTGCAAATTACGAGTGGTGGGCCAGGCGTAATTAAAAAATTAACCTCAATATCTAATATCGACAATGATGCCAAGACCGCTCTCGGCCGGTCATTCGTTCCGTTTGACATCAGCCTAAATGGACTTTTTCCATTTTTAACCTCGCGCGTTTATCCTTTTATCTATTGAGGTTGCCGGTGACGTAACGATCCGGTTCTCGAAACACCCAAATCCGAGTCGACCGAAGAAACAAGCAAAGTAAATAGTTTTTATTTAATCTATCATCAGTAATTTGTTGTACGGGTTCTGCGGTCGATGCGGTTTTATATACGGGAAAGACCAGAAAAGGTACATCGTTGGAAAATCACTTATCTGGGAACATATGCCTCGGTGACATATTTATTACCCCGATAATTTGCAACAACTTCACCAGTTGGTTAATGAAGTGTTAGATGAAGTGCTAGACCAAGTCTAATTTTACCGTTTGAACATATTTTGAACACTGCGATCCAAAATAGTACTATCAATTAAGACATTTGTGTACTCCAGTTCGGTTTATTGTCCTGCAGTCTTGCATCGGATTGGAGAAGTTTGCAGATAATCCAGAACTCCTGCATTCGATTTAACTTAAAGAAATTTGATCCTATCGAGGCTTAGCGTCGAGAGGCAATGTCATTCTCAGTGTCTACAAAATTTTTGAAATTTAATGTTAAAATTATATTCTGTCTCTATTGAATATATGTTCTTTTTCCTATAAAGATGCAAAACTGTCGATCCAGCTACCGATCAGTACTAGGAAATTACCGTCCATATTTAACAGACAATATCTAATGTAGATTCATTTATGCAAGCCAAATTTTTTATACCAAATTGTATATTATTATAATTTAAATAAATTAAAGTTCTATCGAGATTTATCTATCTATTATTTTGTGGGTTATGAGGACTACTTTGTTTTTTTCAGCTTTGCTTTCTTCTAGGGCGTTTCCCTAGACAATATTTGGATCAGTTTTCTCAATAATAGGCGCTTTACTAATCATTTAACTGTTCTTAAGTTCCATTTTTGATATTGTAAAAGTTGTAGATGAAAAGGCGTAAGATATTTTTCAAAGAAATTTCCAGAGGCTACTGTAATACTTTTCACAAAACTTCTTTATTCCTCCTGCGTCGGTTTTTGCTGAGTCGAACTTGCTGACGTTTCGCCAATCATCCTGTTGGTTTCTTCAGAACTTGACTGAAACTTTCTCACACTTTACTCTAAGCAGGTACAGAGTAAAATTCGAGCCAGTTTCAGTCAAGCTCTGAAGAAGCCAACAGGTTGATTGGCGAAACGTCAGCAAGTTCGACTCAGTAAAAAGTAGCCGTAAGAGGTAATACGAAATACGTGTTCTTTGGAATATTTGTGTCATATAAATATTTCTCGGAAGTATCATAACACACAAATATATATTCTTTTGTAATGCCACGTTCTATATTTCAAAATATAAAATTTTTGTCTTTCAATTTTATACAACACTTATTAAAACAACGAAACAAAAAATGTTCAACTGGATTGTTTTAGTTACACCTTAATATAATGCATCTCAGCCATTCCCTCTCGACAGTTTTGGGAGTTGCATGAAACGCACGACATATTGTTGCGTTATCTCACTTCACTGAAATGTCTCAAAACGTAGAATAGAAAAGACAAATAAGCAACAACAACGAAAACTTTTCCGAAAGTTCCGAACTGCACTTTGTGCCCTAAATACGTAAAATCAAAGAATATATGAACTAAGAGTGTCGAATCTTTCAGGTAAATTAACGTGATATATACAAAAGATCCATAGATAATGCTAATGTTAACTTATTTGTAAATAAGTATCTTTTAGTTGTTAACTAGCCAGCGTTTAGAAGTGTTTCAACTCAGTTAAAATGACACTACAAAAATTTTCAGCTATACAATAGGAACTTCCAGTCTTCCAGCAGCAATATATAAGGTTGTTCGGAAAGTCATTTCGTTTTTTCCCGCCAGAGGACTTAATTACGTTTTTTCGAAACCAACTTCACACTTAAGCCGCATAACCATTATATGTCTTGAGAGCTGATATTGCAAGGCTTGTGTGTGAAAAAGTTCTATTAATTCTACGCAGTAGTGTTTGGTTGGTGCCCTTTTAAATATGGAGAGCAATAAGCAGCATTTTCGTCATATTTTACTTTTTTACTTCAGAAAAGGTAAAAATGCTGTGCAAGCGAGAAAAAAATTGACGGATGTGTATGGAGAAGGCGTGTTAACAGTACGCCAGTGCCAGAACTGGTTTGCAAAATTTCGATCCGGCAATTTTGATGTCGAAGATGCACCACGGTCCGGAAGGCCGGTCGAAGCTGACAAAGATGCGATAAAGGCATTAGTTGATGCAAATCGGCGAATAACCACACGAGAGATCGGTGAGGGATTAAATTTGTCGAATTCGACTGTTTATGGCCATTTGAAAGGCATGGGCTTAACCTCGAAGCTCGATGTGTGGGTGCCCCATGTCCTTACGGAGCGAAATTTGTGTCGTCGCGTTGACGTGTGTGATTCGCTCCTCAAACGTCAAGAAAATGATCCATTTTTGAAGCGGATTATTACTGGGGACGAAAAATGGGTTGTATACAACAATGTTAAACGCAAGAGGTCATGGAGCAGAAAAGATGAACCGGCTCAAAGCGTGTCAAAAGCCAACATTCACCAAAAAAAAGGTGATGCTCTCCGTTTGGTGGGATGTCAAAGGAATCGTTTTTTTTTTGAGCTTTTGCCGGACAATACAACGATTAGTTCAGAAGTCTATTGTCATCAACTGGACAAATTGAATGATTCACTTAAAGAGAAGAGGCCCGAATTAATCAACAGGAAGGGTGTAGTGTTCCACCACGATAATGCGAGACCTCACACAAGTTTGGTCACTCGCCAAAAACTTTTACAGCTTGAATGGGACGTACTGCAACATCCACCATATTCTCCAGATCTGGCGCCTTCCGACTACTATTTGTTCCGGTCCCTGCAAAATTTTTTGGATGGCAAAACCTTTACCTCAAATGAAGATGTCAAAAACCACCTGAACCAGTTTTTTGGCAGCAAGGACCAAAACTTTTCTGAGAGGGGAATTATGTTACTGCCAGAAAGATGGCAAAAGGTGTTGGACCAGAATGGCCAATATATAATTTAATAAAATATTTATTCATTATACGAAAACTGTCTTTCATGTTCCCCAAAAAAAACGAAATGACTTTCCGAACAACCCAATATAATTAATTTGTTTCATATGGCACACCTCAGTCTGTACATATTTTTAAAAATTTCGATTTAACAAAGTCGCTAATTTTAATGGTGACTAGTAAACCTTTGGAGCCCCTTATTAAATTATATGAATCTTAGTTCAATTTTTACCTTGTAATTTAATAATGTTCTTTTCTTCGTTTTCAGATGTAGCAGCAGCAATAACGGGACAAAGTGCAAAACCAATATACGTCACCGGATGTGATAGCCGTTGCAAGTGCGCGCGCGCGCAGATCAAATCTGCGCACGTCGAAAAAAACTGTTGCGTGTTTGTGTAAAATGCATTTAATTTATCTGTGATACTGAACAAAACCGAGGAAAAAAAAACAAAATGCATCGGAGGCGGCGGCGCGACCACAGTGCGTACGAGGGGAGGGGCGCTTTCGTTTTTTTTTTTGGCCGACAACGGGTAGTAGTTGCGCACGCAGAGTTTGTCGTTTGTAGGAGCATTTCGTTCGTTTCGAACAATCTTCACGATCCTCTTAAACCTAATATACCTAACTAGCCGGATGTTTTTTCAGATTTCACCATGTAATATTTTCAATTATTATTGTTGCGTTCAGTTAGACGAATTTGTTATGTATAAAGTTTTACCGACGTCAGTGAACTTGTAAGATTTATCATTATTATTATTATTATTACTTCTATTGTGTAATATTACGAGAACTAACATTATTATTTTTGTTGGCTTTTTATTCGAAGCCCGAATGTTGTAAATGATTTCTATCTCCTGTTTTTCTGTAAATAGTTGAATGTATAGAAGGATATTATTACGATTATTATGATTGTCTTTATTGAAATAATTAACAAAGACTATATTGATGAGCGTGTTTTAATTGCGCGTCACGTCTCCCCTGTACCTTAAGCTCCATCGAGAGGAATTCCAAAGAATTCCATAGTTATTCTAAGGAATTCCACGAATAATTTCAGACTAATAAGAAGCAATTATAAGTATAAAAAAAATTATGATCTTAACTCTCAGCCCTCAGTCTCTATCAACTAGCTCAATGATTTGACGATCTCCAGCTGCCCTGCGGACGTCAGATCAACATCAATATCTGGGCACCGAACAATGATTGCGTTTAATTGAATGGACCGCACGCTGAGCAACTGCTTCTCCAATTGCATGCCTTGCATCTTGCAGAAGACGTAGTGTGTAATAGTATGAACTTCGTCCTTGTTTTTAAACTTTACTTTCTATGTTAAAAAGCTGCTGCCACTGGAATATTTGATAAAATTAAGCTTGCTCTCCTTGGATCCACTGCATGAAAGGCTTCACTTTTCTAGTCATATTAACACTGCCATTAATACAGCTGCTAGGCCTGGCATGCGTATCAACATCATCTTCATAGACATCGATTCCAATCAGAGTATCCTTTCAGGTGAAGAGAAGGATGAATATTCTTTCACCGTACGATCTTACCTTGCTTTGCGTAGTAGCAGACACGCGTTTAAAGGAATGTTCCCTTATCCTTTCCGTTTACGGCGCCAGAGGTCGGGCCGGACGGTTTTAAAAAATAACTCACCCCTCGCGTCCGGGCGAAAGCGCTTCCCGGGTGCCCGCCTTACCCATAATAAACATTTTAAACGGCTTAAACACTAAATTTACAGGAGATAAAGGCGAGATACACCCGTAGATAACCGTGACAAACGGTATAGTTAGTCAAACAATAAGGTAGTCGGTCAAGGAACGCCATAAATAACCCCCGGGTGGGAGGGGTGTCGCAGGGGGTGGTAGCGGAGGCCCCCTGGGTCAGTGGCGCGCCGCAGCGTCGTCGTCGTCGTCGTCGTCGTGGTAGTGCACGACCATAACCGCGAGATTACGATCTCTGACCGGGGAACGTTCTCTCTGTCTCGCTCGTTCACTTTCTCGGTCCGCGTACCTCAAAATTTGAATATATGTTAATTTGGGGATGGTGTATTTTCGGTGGATTTATCGTAATGCTTTCGCGGAGGTCGGTGCCTTATCGAATGGGGTGTCGACACGAACCGTAATGGGGAGCCGTTTTTTCTTTTCCTTTCGCGATTCTTTTTTTTACGCGCGATGATCATGCGACCTAGCGGCGACGCGGACGTTGCGTTTATCGGCGTCGCGGCGCCCTGTCACCGACCGACACCGCGCGCGCGATAGGGGTGCGTTTCCGCCACCTTAATCTCTCACGAAGTCAAAAAAAAGGGACGTCGCTAATGTAAGAGTGGGGGTATTCTTCTTGTAAGTGTAAACCTCTTGTTCGCACTGCGGAGGAAGAATTTTATCTTAACTGTGCCTTTCGGCTGTGCCTTGAATGCTTCGGATTTTCCTGGCTAGGGATTTTAATTTTGTTACACGCCAGTCCTTTTATAAGGACAAACCCACGTTGCCGTTGTTTTAACCGCGGTGACTAATGAAGGCAAACCAGGGACGAGAGAAAAAACAAGAAAATTAATATAATAAGATTGCTTTCGAAAAATCGTCACCGGGCGGGGCAAGTCCGTAGCGCGTAACGCGAAGCTGCTTTGTATTTCAAAAAGTAGCCACTTCGCGACTTCTTCTCCTAGAGAGACGCAGTGTTTAGCAAAATCGATATATTTTTATTGTGCATGCACCCTGTATAAAGTGACTTTCACAAATAATAGCGATTTCAAATGAATTTTTTTCAAATATCTCGCGCACCCTGTATGATAAACGAAACCTGAAACTCTCTCTCGACTCAATTTTCGAGACTGTCTAAACCAAATTATCCCATGTTTTGTAGTTTTTCATTTATGGGCTATAACTTATCCACGAAAACTGCTATTTTCAGAGTGTTTTAGATTTTTTTACCCATAATCGTCACATCCTGTGCATATTTGAAAAAAAATCCGGAAATTGAGGTTATACCCCTTGCACCAGGAAACGTGGAATTTCCTGGTGCAAGAATTTTTGTAAAATAGAAAATGGTTTTCGAGAAAATAAGTTTTTTCTAAAACCATGCAGTGCGCTGTAGTAATAATGACGTCATCGCCTCTGGACAGCCCCCGGAATAGTGATTTTCATATGGATTTTTTGAAATAGCATGTGTGATAGACGAAAACCGTAAATACAAAAATTGTAGCTCTTGATGCGGCCTAAGACACTGTTTGAACCGATTAGTCATATTTTTTACGATTTTTGATTTGCGGTTAATAATTTACTCTGTAAAAGAATAATTTTCTGTCTTTTAGATTCTTGCTTATAACTTGAAAAATCTGTATATTATGGAAAAATGCCTGAAATAAATGTTATTGCATTGGATCTTCCGCGTCTGCTGATGAAAGAATTTTGCCGATCGCGTGAACGATTATCGAGGAAAACATATTTGTCTGGAAAATTTTTTAAAAAATACTTGGTAAAATTTGATTGCATCCAATTTCTAATGTTTAAATGTTTACACGGACCTTTACTTGTCTGCTAAATTCGAAGTTGATTTCTGCGAATTTAGGACACTTAATACGTTTCTTATTTAACAGCGAATAAGCGAAAACCTTCAATACAAAAGTTCTAGCTGTCTAACCAGTGTAAAAGAAAGTGACATCTGAATCATAGTCTTTCAGTTCTAACCAATTTTCATTAATAGGGGGACCCATTTTTCAATTTTTTTGAATTTGCAACGCACCCTGCATATTTTTGTCGACAATAAAAGTTTATGGAGCCGTATTTGAAAAATGATCTTTTTTATAGACCCTTGCACACGCAATTTTTAATTTTTTTAGAATACTTCCCAACCTCCCAGCACTCCATTTCCAATAGACAGTACCTATCGCGACGGAAAACCGCGAAATAAAGATGTTATGTATCTCGTGGAGGGTTAAAAAGGAGGCCCATTTCAATTTTGTAGCTTCAAGAGTTCGAAAGTTATTCAGGAAAAACCAAATGACGAGAACAGAGAACGGACAGACAAAAAAAAAATTTTTTTTTCGACGCTGATCATTTCTGTACCAGTTGCGATCGAATTTTTCGAAAATAACAAAATTTAATAACAAATTTTTGATGAAACAACCCGCAATTAGTCAAACCTCCCAGGCAAAGCGCTGTTTACTTGTTGGGTGTTGCCCTAAGTACTTCTGGTAGCTGGGGCTGTTGACCTGGCGGACATGGTCAATTATATTGTGTAAGTTGTCATCAGATTCTTAGTACAAGTGACTGCTTCCACGTCCACTTTATTGAGTGTGATTATGCCACTCGGACTGTAGCTTTCAGAATATCCAATTTGAAATGTGTGAGGAGACTTGGGATTAACAATATAAAAAAAAACTATGCACTAATTTATGCTTACAAATTGCAATCTTAAAAGCTAACAAGATTTATAGTACTGTCATCAATCTTGAATTAAAAATTAAAAATTATCAATAGAAAACTGATTTGATTAAATTTGTTAAACTTTTAAGTTAAAGAAAACCAATTAACCCAATATTTGAATCAAATATATCCAATGGTATTGTCAATGAAAAAGTAAGTGGAAAGAAGAAATAATAATAATAATAACAAAGGTAATAAAAGCAAAAGATCAGAGGCGGTTTTACAGGGCATTACTTACACCAAGGTGAAGTGATATCGACAATGTAAAAAAAGGACAGACAGTAAAAAGTGGTTACGGCAGATAATAGATGAAAACGGCTAAGGTAAGTTATCGAAAACAGATGAAAACAGCTGAGGGAAGTTATGGAAAAACGCACCAGAGCAAAGAGATGTTTTTGTCCACAAATTAGAAGCAAAAAGATACGTGTAGGTAATTTAAAATTGCCCACTTAACAATTAATATCAAATAAAGCAACGGTAAGATTTTTTTTTCTTGGTTATAAGCTAAAATAGGACCGGCACTATTAACATTCGATTATAAATTTTAAAGAAGAATGAATCGAAAAGGTAACAATAACAAATTTCGGTACCAAAAGGAAACTATCCAAACTCCTTATCAAAGAGGTACTGCTGCCCTTCCTCGACAGACTTTCCAGGGGAGGGAGTGAAAATGTAAGGACATTATGACAGAGATAGAATAGGAACCTTTTTATCCTGGTAGGATACTGATCCAGACTTTCACCAGTGCAATACGAATACGACTCTCCTTCTTCCTTTTATTTTGACATATTACTTTCCATACTGAATATGGCGTCGGTATCAGTCGGTCATAGGAGGAACGACCTTATATCACTGGAATTCTTACTTCTTCCGCTGTACAAATTACAGCATTTCTAGAACTGCTATCTGATTGACTTTTTTTGCACCATTCAACATTTCCTTGAATCAAGTCTATACTAAGTTCAGGTAAAAAATGCTATTCCCCATGGAATTTCGTTGTATTCTTTATATAACTTAGAATTATATAATTTCTTTTACTCTATAATCGAGATCTACTTGCTACAGCATGACCATAAGGTTTTTCTTGTTCGTTTTTGTTGTGAGTCGAAAGTTTATTGCATATTAATGAGGCTTCTCCCGTTAAATAAATCAATCAATAAACCAATCTTTTTATTATTCAATTTTCAGAGATGTTAAGTTGAGATGGAAGACATTGAATTACTTACTTCTAAACCTAAAACTTATTTTTATATAAAAACCTTTTTTTCCTCGTTGAAAATTTGTTCTTTGCTTATTTTGTTGAGTTGAGTTGAGTTTGACAAGATAGTTATAATTTCACTATCATAAACGGATAAACCTTCTTGGCATTCATTCAAGCTTCAGCAGTTAAGGATAAAAAGGAAAATAGAAAAATAATATGAAAGTCCGATCCATACAAAATCGGATCGATTTTTTGTAAGGAAACGCAAAATTCCTTAATGGCGCCCGCGCGTCGTACCTGCGCGGTGAAGTCGCGGTGGTCGGAGGGGCGGCGGCGGCGACGAAACAGCGGCGCCGGCTGCATTCCCCGCGAGCCCCCATAAATCACGTGACCGTGGGGCATCACGACTAGCGCCACACGAAACAATAAGACAATGGGACAAATAAAACGAGCGTGCGACATCACTTTGTTTCCCGACTTGTATATTTGTTTATTTTGTGCATTTGTCCAGCGTACGGTACAAACGAAAGCAACGACAACCAGCTCGCAGTAAAGACTGGATTTTGACCGGTATTCGCACTCGATAGTACAGGAAAAAAATTTCATAGATATCATTAAGCGATTAAATATCGAAACAGACATCAGAAGTGGGATACGCTTGCGTCGTTGAAAATTTCTTTTCAAAATCTATGTAATTAAGTACTTAAAATCCAATATAACATGTTGATGGAAGCAATTGTTCTTTATGTGAGACAATCTCTCATGTTTTAATCTCTCTTTAGATTCATATTCTTGCCACAACTAAGAACGATGCCGAAATGGTTTAATGTCTTTTTAGTTCTTATATTGTGTCTTAAAAAAAGTTGTTTATACGAATCTCTGGATTTCCTTCATTTCTCTAATCAAATAAAATAGACGTCCATTTCTATTTAGAGTACAAAAGAAACGGTACTTAAAAATGACCTTTGACAAAATCAATAGATCTAAGCTTTTCTTCAAACTAACCAACAATGGATAGTCTTTTTCAGTTACTAATACGAAGGAAGAGACCAAAGAAAGAGAAAGTGTTGGTATTGATAAATTTAGAATTTGTAATTGCACTATACAGTTATATATTGTCAATAACAATACCAACATCAATAGAAAAGGAAATCCTGTAGGACGTCCACATTGATATCACACACCTCGCATCACTTCGACGACATGGCAAGACAGCGCTGCAACGAAATGGGTCCGACGCGATATCCCACTTCTGATGTCTCGAAATAAACGCGTGGATCGACAAGAAAAACAACTGGACCGTTCATTCATTTCAGGCGAAAGCGTGTTCCCGTATACTACAAGAAGAAGAATGGTATCCCGCGGTCGTTTATGGCCTATCAATAATATAAATTGTCCAAATAAGAACGTATATTTTAATTGTGCGGACAAGAGGTCGTTATAAATGAGACTGGGTAACATTCGGTGCCCACGCGTGGTCTGCGACTAGCAGGTAGGGCCCGCGTCCTTTTGTTTCGGCTCTGCGGGGTAAGAATTCACTCAGCGAAACTGTACGAGAATAAATCACAAACATCGCGTTATCCATCTTCAAAATGGTCTTAATATCGACGGACTTTTTCTACACTCCTTCGACATCCATGGCGTCCATGTTCAAAGGTTCATTTGTGATATTGATGGCTTTCAATGTGCCCTTTGTTTTTATTGAAAGGCTTGAAAGACAAAGTTCACATTCTATTCGAGCAAATTACCAGGGAGAAAAAAAAAACACTTCTAGACACACGTAGATAATTTTACCAACATCACTGTTACGATGATAACGATATATTTGTCAATTTTGCAGCAGATTACGAAACTTTAAATAAAAGAAGCATTTTTTTATCTCTTAGGTTCAAAATGACTTCAAGCCAGTAACTAAGCGTTTTCCTATCAACATGCAATTATGTGGTTCTTGTCTCTACGTTATACTTCATTCTGATCTCTCTGCCGATTAGCTGAAATCAATGATGAATGATGAAATCCTCCTTCTAAGCACTCTATCAACATAAATGCCAGAAAAGCCTGATTGTAGGAAGGCTGATGCTGCAGCATCTTCCGTGAGACTTTTTCTAGATCTCTATTTTTCGTACATCGTTACTCTTCGTTCGCATTTTGCTAACCAAGTAAGACCTATATCAATTTCGTTCAACCTGCAGAGGCCTACGCTCAACATGAATGAAACATCTATCCGACCGGGACCCCTCATCCCAAAAAAACTTAACCCGTTCGTTTCGCCATGCTTAAGTCGTCGAAGCATAATATACGACACGCTGCTGTGGCGTTCCCAAAACCAAAACGCCGGGTTATCAATTTGAGCGCTGTCGGCGTGCCGATCATAAACGGAACATAACGAGTCATTCTGTCTCGGCCAATAATTATTTAACTTATTCACGATAATGGAGCCGGTCGGCCCCGGCTTCGGCGGCTCGGGCAATTATAAATTATGTAGACGCTGCGCTGAAGATGTTATATGACCGCGTTGCTAGATTTAACACCTACTCCGCGCATAACTCTATCGCGAACACATTTCATGCCCGTTTAATATTTCATGATAACTCTCGTCGTTCCTCTTTTTTTCCTCTTCGACTCCACCTCCAGCTTTGTTGGTCGGTGATTTATTCGCCTAGTCGCGGATACCCGCCCGGTTTTCGGACGAGTCCCTCCATGTCCGAGAGAGTTTATAAAATGGCGACGAGAGTAGTGGTGCGAACCGTTGAATCGCCAAAAAGTGCCCTTCTAGCGTTTAGTTTAAAAGCTGCAGGTTTCCTAAAACTTTCCTAACTGTCTAGCAACGCAACTTCTCCGCCATCCATATCTCCAAGAAGAACCCTTACATGAAAAATCGGGACCATCATTGCCAGGGAGCAACTTCTACAAAGAAACTATTATGGAATTGAAAATTATATAGTTGAATGGACGTCTGCATGGACATGGATCTAAAGCAAGACCAGAAAAGCTAGTTTTGCTCCTCATTATTGTCCCCAACTTTTGTCTGAAATAATTGACCTCTCCAGTCTACACTCGCTAAATGGTCACGCAGAATACACCTAAACCAACAACCAAAGCATCACACATTCCTGGGAGCCTAATTACTTTATTTACGACTTCTAATAATAACGTATATCGGACTCTCGAACGACCCAATGGTCAGTATCCCATTGTTTTATTATACGCGTCCATTCTTTATATGTATGTACACGTTTGAAATGACATTTTTCATGTTTTATGGCTCATTTTAAAATCCCGCGAGCGCTGCCAGTGGGGAGCGACTTCCTTCCTTGTCGGGGGGCACTCGCCGGGTATCCTCCGTGGAATGTCGGTAGGGGCCGTAACTGCGGCCAGTGCCGTCGGGACGGGGTTACGTTACGATCAAGTCGGCTCCGGAACAGTAAGTTGAGGAACTTACTATTTCTGCGATCGCTTTTTTGTGTACGGTTTGCTTTTATTTTTTACGTACTATTCAGTTTCATTAAAAAAATACTCAGTAGCAGTTTAATATAAGCACTGCCTTTAAGTTCCTTTTAAATACTGGTAATTTAACGCTTTCACACCTTGTGGTTATGCATATTTTCTCTCTTTTGTCCTATTTTGTATTGCTTTATTGCTTAATTGCTTTTCTAAAGGTGCCGCACAGGTTTCTACGTAGGAGTTCATCTTTCTTCTACTACGTTTCATTCATAAAAGAAAATAAACCAGACATGCAGATCGTTCTATATCTGATGCTGAAGCTGAAGTTCCTGTCGGTAAGAAACTGCTCATACGTTTTGTATGTCATAAATATCATACAGCTCAAATTTCTTTAAGATAATATTACTTTTAAAAATGTTACTCCTACGTAGTCCGTAGGAGCAAACAGACTTGAGTAACTCAAAATACGCTTGTTTAAGAATGTCTAACAATTTTTTGATATTTCTGCGTAGGAAGCAGCATGACTTCAGATTGTCCATGTGAACTTTTCGTCATATCGTCGATTCTAAAGTCTTTTGCGACAATGTTTACGGCAACGGATTTATCGATCCCACCTGATAACCCAAAATCTTCGTACCAAAACCCCCATAACCAACCGACCCAGCTTTCACTCGAACCACGTTAATTTGCAGATGCGGCGCAAAAGAAATCCTCAAAATCTGCCAAACAACCGTCGACGGCCGATACTTCATATCTGTCACATCTGTTTATCTGTTTGCGAAAACCGTATACCCGAAGATTATGCTATCATCCTATTCTTGCCCGGTCATCATTCTCTGTCACCTTCGAGCTATTATCCGCACCACCCCCCTAGCATAGTACCTTTGTAGGCCAGTCCTATTTACACAAGCGATCTCTGTTGACAAACATTTTTCTAAACAGAAATTTCACGGTGGCCTCTCAGCGTGATCCTCCCGGTATAATGGACTCCAAACGTCCTTTGTCGTACGGCCTTGTTTTGTCGTGTAAGACGGACGTGTTTATTATTAGCGAAAAATCATCTTTTTTTTGGTGGGTGGTACGACGGTCTGGGTCTGTTTCATTGTCTCCGAAAATGGCACTCGTTCGTTTCCTGTGGAACCCCGCTAGGGGTCTTACAAATTGGTCCGTATTTCCGAGGAACGTCGACTCGTGTATACATTTACACGAAACTGGCTCAAGAACCGATCCCCGTGGGACATTTGCAGGTCTAAATATACAAGAAATAGGGATTCATTAAGTCAATAGTTTGCATTTCATTAATTAATTAAAAATTAATTAAATTAATTTTTTTAGTGCATCAATTTCTTAATCAATGAACGAATGCTTTTGCGGTTATTGGGCTAAGGTAATCTTTGAATTTATGGATTCCCAAGAACGATCAAGGAATTTTTTGTATTAAATCTTTAATTAGTTATCAAAATGAAATTAACCCATAATTTCAAAGTTGCTTTACTAGTAAGCATGGACAGAACCAGGATCCTAAAAAATATAGGAGGTAGAAACGTGATCGAATGGGCCTATGTTTTAGACAACTTAAAGGCAACTGAACATATTTCAAGACCTATTTTGTGTTTTTTTTTTTTCGGTTTTTGAGTTGTGTTAAAAAAACGAAAGACTGTTGTGAAAAAGACGATCTGCTCGATATATATAATGTGTGAAAAAAACTGAAGTTGCACGTGCAGCAAAGAAGCGGGATTTACAACCACTACTCAATATCTTAATATTTGATTAACCAGAAAAAACAAGATCTTCATTAACGAACACCTTTCTCCTTTCTGCAAACGGATTTATAAGGCCGCAAAATATGAAGGGTTCAAAATATGAAAAGTTAGTTTTCTAATTTGAACTCATATCAATTTATATGGAAGTTATACTTTTTAATTTTTTTAAAATAGCTCCAAGCGACTTTTTTAGTGTATACTATCAGAATACCAGATTACTACGAACAAAATTAATATCATTGAGGATCTTTGAGTGTCTTTGTTGCTAGAGGGCGGTAAGAAATTATTTGTTTGTTTCGTGCAAATTGGAAAACATTTGTATAAGAAATGTTAATACCAAGTTCTTAGTAATCAGGAATTTTAACTTAACGAACTTAAACTGGGATTGGGATAATTTTGTCCTAGCGTTGTCGCCCTCGGGCGCCACAGAACCTCATACTCTTTTCTATGGCTATTTTTACTTGTTAGAATTCACATTCAATAATATAAAAAATAATAATTATAAGTTATTAGATTTAGTAATTTCTCGTAATATTTTGGTCACTGTAAGTGAGAGTTAAGATCCTACTAATTAAATAAACATTAGTCTTAAGGTCACTAAATATCTTAAATGTAATTTCTATTCTAAGAAAATTTTCTCGCAAGCGAACTACAACTTAATAAATAAAAAACTCGGCAATGTTCGGTGGGAAAGTGTATTGAAATCGGATCTAATCGAGCAGGATGTGACTGTATTTTATGGTTATGTAGATGATCTTAAACTGTAAACAGTAGTGAGTGTCCTATTTGGTTCACTCACAACACAAAGGAGTTGCTGCGGAAAAAAGAGAAAGCAAGAAAAAAGTGACAAAGGTATAAGAAAGCTGAGGATTATTAATTATTTTCGAAACTAATAAAAGATTTTAAGAGAAGTAAAATAACTGACTATAAAAAATATACTACAAGAATAGAAGAAAATCACAAAATATGTACAATGTCATCAAAAAGTAACATTAAAACTAAGGTACGATTAGAACATGTTACGAGTCCCTGCGGCTTGGCGTTGATATATGAAAACGGCCAAATTTTGAAAAATCTTGCCATTAAACGATGTGATTTGAGCCTGTACGACATATCTTGAATTTTATGTCAAAACTCACCCTTGCAGGTTTGCGTTTCCCACTTTATGGGATTTTTAAACATGCAGAATTTAATAATGCTGACAGCAATGTTGTCAGATTTCGCAATAATATTTATAACTTTTCAATGGTATACTTCTAAAGCTCCATATGTTCAAAAACCTAAAGAATCCTGAGATGTTAAGAATATTTTTATTTTATTAACAGTGGAAAATGTTGCTGCTGTCAGCATTTTTGAATTGTACACCTCCGGTTATTGAAATTTATCGCTCCGGTTTTGGCGGTTTTGGAGATATTTAAGCGTTTCGGTACTTTTTATTCAAAAAGCGAGGTTGCCGTAGCTTAGTAATTAATGGAAACCATATGTGGAAATTACGAGGCCTTACTAAATTCGACATGCGCAATGTGACAATTATGATGGTAAATCACATAAAAGCGGTAAATCTGACAACACCGCCGTTAGTATTTTTCAATTCTGCATGTTCAAAGACATATTGAACTTTATCGTTCCAGCCCAAACAGTTTCGGAGCGTCCCTTTTATTTTTTACTAACCCCGATATGAATCTATCGTAATACTGGAAGCCTGTGCTATACATTTAGAGTTGATTTAATTTAGTAGCCCGTGGTTGATATTTTAAGAATGAATAAATACAGGATCTAACCAAAAACTAACATTAAATAAAAGGAAAGGACATGATTTCCGTATTGGATAAAAAAGTTGGAGTTCGTGAGACTGAGGAGTTATTATTATGACCTTTTTGCCGATACGTGATAACATGTTGTAGTGGTGGTTAGGTGGAGTAGCGCTTCTAGAGAATTTATGCAGTTTCTTCATTAGGCTATTTATTATTATTGCTATTATTTAATGTCCGTACGATTTATTTGGAACTTTACGTACTTTTCGCACCGTACCTATATTTAATGAACTTGGCGCTGTGAGCAAATCGTAAAATGTTCCGGACACCGGACCGGTAAAAGGGCGCGCTGAAATCGGATTCCGGCTGCCTCCATTAACTCTCGCCCGAAAGAGATTTAGATAGTTTGCGCGCTACCGGTCTTCGACGTTAAACGAACTTCGTTACGGCCATTAAAATAATTGGTTTTATCGGGGCGGGATGTTCGGTATTCGTCCCGTCCGTGCCGTCGCCGCCGCCGTCGCGTCGTCGTCGGCGACATCAAAAGCCGACCGGATTCGTTCCGGCTTAACGCGCGCGATCCGCCACCAAACGTCAACAATGCGTATCAAGTCCGAGACTATGTCGACGACAAACGGCTGAGCGGTGTCCCGCAGGAAACCACTGCCGAAGAAAATTAAGGTGTCATAAACATCTCTTGCAAGAATCATAAGCATATATACTATATAAAGATATAAACAATTTTTCCAAATTGTGCTTGAGGTGAGAGTCATACTAATTAAAGTCTAGATTTGTCCGAGGAATTAAACAATGCCTTAATATACAAGGTGTTATATTTAAAACAGGAAACTACAAATATCCTGTATATATAACATTATAATAATTTAAAAAGTATATGTAAATCAAAACAATTTTTTAGTCTTTAAATTTTCTTAATACTTTTTACAGGTTCTAAGGTAATAATAATAATATTTGTAAGGCAGAGTGAACCTTTGTCTACACTTCTTAAGACCACCAATATTGGATAGAGACTTATAGACAAGTATGTCACGAATAGGCATATCAAAGTAAACAGTGTTTTTCCAAGTGACGTATAAAAAAAACCCTATCAATTTTCTGACATATAAGCCTACATCATATTTTTTCAAATGGAACAGCCTGTATATGATATATGTGTTTAATAGAATATCTTATTCTGATTACAATGATGTGACACACCTTACTGTTTAGTCCAGTCGTTTTTGACAAATCGGCAAAAATAGGAAATTTTAGTAAACAAAGTTGATGGTTGAATTATGGTAAAAGTCAGTATTTTTAAAACGGTTTTTCGCGAATTTAGCAACCGTGGAAACAGATATTTCCAAGGCTGCCAAAGAAATTTGTAGAAAACGGTAACGTGTTAAATACCAAAATAGTATGCCCGAATCATAATGATTAATAGACGATATTGGTCTCAAAATAATCCTGAACAAATACAAAAAATAAAAACCCAGGGGTACCAATCAATTAATCTGGTGGTGTCATAGACGAGCACATTTTGAGTCCGATACTTATAGACCAAAAGTTAACTGGAGATCATTATTTCCAACTCTTAGAAGATTTACCCCTAAATATATCAAGCAGCAAGACGGTGCCCCTCCTCACAATGTTGTGCAAGTTAAAAATTTTCTTAACATGGAATATCCAAGGGATTAAATGGTGAACATCTTTAAGCTGTGCAGAACCTATGAGAAGAACATTCGGCAACCACCACTTATATCTGAAGGTTCCTTGATAAGTATAGCAAGATCAAGTCAGGAACATCATGCTACCTGGAGAGGATAAGCTTTACATGGTACGTTTTCATGAAATCTAGAAACAGACAACGTCGATAAGCTGACCTCACTATCATGGCTCTACGCGGATTGACCTGTTCCAGAAACGGAGGGATTTCTCATGGCAATCCAGGGTAGGACTCGCAAGTACAGAAAATGCTGCCTAAGGCTGAATTTCGAGGTCGTGGCCAAAATTATGCACTAAAATAACGATGTCTACCCTACGACAAACACCAGCCCCAAGCAGCGGTACTGTACTCTGACAGTCCTATATCGACCAGGATAACAGAACTGGGATTATAATTAACATAGGGATGGAGCTCAAGAACGTCATGCAGCTGACTAGTGTAATACTATTCCACTGGTGCTATCGACTGAGGGCATTATTGCAAAGAGTCTCACAGGAAATCTTCATGAAATTGCCATTTCCTTTGCCTAGTCATCAGGCTAAATGAATACCAGCAGAAGCAGGTAATTCGAACCCGAAATTGAACTAAGACTAATTACCATTTGTTACAAAAGGCAGTATATTAATTTATTTCGTTTATTGTGTGTAGATAATTTATGTTTCTTATGGTTCCTTAATTAGATGCTGTTTATATTTCATTTAATTAAAATAAGCAAATAAAAAATTTAAGGAAATGTTTTTTCTTCACTTTTTACTTTTGTTTCTTCGTGTATTTATTTATTCTTCGAATGTTCAACTGCTTCTCAGATGGTACAATAGTTATTCTAATGAAAACAAGATTTTAATTCAAAATAACCACAGAGAAGCAAAAAAAAATTAAAGTAATCAAATCAATGCCTATATCTCAAACTGGCAGTTCTCGTTAGATGCAGAGGACTGCTGTTTTATCATTAGCAAACAACTTTATAATAAATAAAACAAAACAAAAAAAACAAGTAAAACAAAAAATACCCAAGCGACTTAAATCGATCTTTCGATAACCACCTATATGAAATAATTACATTTGACTACATTATTTTAAAGAGTTCCGATGGATTCTAACCGCTGACGCAACTGCTAATAACTACGAAAATAGAGAAAATAGAGAATACGATGACAACCAAATTGTAAAGGGAAAGAATAAAGGCCTTGCTTAACAAACTCTCTAACGTTTTAAGGTTTCCATTTGTCCATTTATGTCACTATGTCATTAACAAATGACCTGGACAAATAGCGACTCTATTCGAAAATATCTCAAATTACAATAATTCTCAAAATTCGGCTAAAATATTAATCAAAAAGTTTATTCGAGGGCGGGAGAAGGGACGAGATAAAGCGGCCCACGAAGGACCGTACTCTGGGCAAATGTTTCAAATTAGAACCGAAAAATTACAAAATCCGAATATTCGATATTCATGACATTTGTATGCCGTTTAAAATATGAATTAATTAACGATTGCCACAACGTTAACATCGCTAAATTTTCGTATGAGGTTAGCATATCTTCAGACCTTCGAGTTAAACTGTTTGGAAGGCCACGTTTCCGGGTATAATTTTTTAAAGTGTTCTGACATATTTGTTGTTTTGTGACAATTATTTCACCGTGACAAATAAAATTTTTGTATGCAAGGCAATATTGCAATATATAATTATTTTTCAATACATTATCAATGTTCAAAGTACACTATTCCGCAGCACGTCGCCTTAAATTAATCTTGCGTTAACCTCAGGTTTTGCTAAGCATACGATTATAAAATGTGGCGCCTTTCATTTTTAATTCGGGAGGCATTTTCTAAACGTAATCATATTCGTTTCATATGCGGAATGTGCTGAAAAGTCAAAATTATAGTGGTGAAAAAAATGACATTGAGCTAAATACGTTAAAGCAGAATGTCGCTCGTAGTTCTCGAAATTGTTATAACTTTATAGGTCAAAATTGAGTTCGGGAGTTTATGTTTATATATTTTTGAAACACATATAATCTATATTATTAAACGGTAACTCAAAATTGTTATTAAAGTGGCTATTCGAAAATCCCATAATATACAAATATCAATTTGCGAAACGTGACAACTTTAAGAAAATATTTTAAATTTAATAAATGCCTAAAAAAACATTATTTTTGTAAAAACAATAGAGGGAAAAAAGTTTAAAAAGTAAATAAGCGACAATGATGGTTTAAACATGACTCCGTAGGTTCCGGGATAAGGTATAGGCCCCTCTTAAACGGGCCACCCTGCACACGCATCAAGCGTATATCTTCAGTGCGAGGATTTGTTTTTTACATTTATCAACAACATTTCTGCTATTTACTGACGTTTGCAAACATGCTAACAATTTTCACGATTTTAATCTTGACCACGTATTGAAACTTTAAAATACAGTTGCGTTTAGTTTTAATCAGATAAATTATAATTTTATTTTAAGTAATGCGCCTAGTTCATTAAGTTTCTACACAAAAATATACCAATAGACTCAAATTATCAGCGAATTTGAAAATATTTCTTTAAATGGGAATAAAACCGAACCCTCGGAATTTTCGGTTCTCGATTAAACAATCAAAAACATAAACACCCGGTGTGTTTATTCGAGGAGCGCGAGCGCGACGTCGAAAATTATTTAAAAATCGCGGTCGGTCTATCGAAAACCGACGCGATAAATTAACCCCCTCCCGCACCCGCGCTCGCGGTTTGAAAAATTTACCCCGAACGGATATTATTAAACGGCTAACGAATTCCGAAATAAAAATTTAAAAAAAAAAAAAACGCCACGAATAAAATATGACGGGAGGAATTTATGTGCGCTGGCCGAATAAATATCTACACGCTGACGTTTTTACAAATTTAACATAAAAATTACCTGCCGGGAAACAGCGAGAAGTATCTTGTCAAAACGCCCCCCGCGGCGGGGTGCGATCGCATACTGGGGATTTTTTTTTTAAATATCAAAAGTTGAAATTTCGAAACCCGCCGACCTAAAGATGTTTTAATCTTAGGATATTTATACGACATGTTTTTCGATTCAATCCGCTTTTTTTTAATAGCAAGGGGGAGGGGTCACTAAAAAAAAACACAAAAATCTTTAGTTTTCATTGTCAGGACACTAAAAGTGGGGCGCAAGCTTCCTTTGCATAGTGGTATAGTCTGTCTCAATCTTCATCGTGCTGGCTTTAACATTAGGTGATTATAATTTTGTTTCACTATCAGAGTCGTCATTGAGACACTTAATAAGGATTTATATTACAAGAGTCCTTCATTTTTATAATGTATACATTTTTTATCACACTTACAACACTGGGACTTAAAGTAGGAGTAACATTTTCTGCTCTGACCTTGGCTTAAACATGCAATGATATGTATCATACATACTGTTTTTTAATTGCTTTTTTGTAACTCAATTCAAAATAAATGTCATTGGGAATTTTTTTTTCTACTCCCGTCTGTAAAATACCTAATTACCCACCGATCTAGCAGGCGGGAAGCGTCACTTTACCACGTCAGTTTCGTTTCCCACGAATCCGAGCTACTTCGGATATTTGCGGGATTTTACCGCACGGATTTGGGAGCAATCGGATGATTTCGGAGATATTTCGCACGCTTTGAATTTTGACGTTTGTCAATTCTGACGGTTATGTCACTGTTGTTTTGCGAAAATGTACCCATAAATTAAGGGTCTTAGAAAAAGTATAGTATGCAACACGTTCGGTAAACTTTTTAACTCACTCGTTCATTAAAAACCCGCTGCGCTCCGCTCGTGTCAAATAAACTCGTGAGTCAAATGCCGTTTACCGCACTTGTTGCATAATACACTATTAAAATTTCGTTTTCAATAAGTTCGGCACTTGTATCCCTATGACAATCAGAGCTAGAATCCTTAACATTCTTTGCAGACAAGGTAGGATCAATCTCGCTTTGAGAAAGACAATATAACTACTGTATATATTTTATTAATAACAGACAGGTTTATCTTAAAGCTTCTTGTCTGATAACTCCTCCACTAAGTTCCACACATATTTTTCATAACCTGTGGCATCAAGCGACAAATGATTTCGACGCGTCACTTTGTTATATTCTCGTAAAATAACTTTTCCGAAAGGCACAATATAAAAAATTATTCAGCACTGCCACAAACGGTCAACACTAAAGAAATATATCAGAAAGGAAGAAATATACCCGGCCCACTCCAGCCTTGTCACTCAAGTAAGAATAAATTCGAAAGTCAATACGATGAAGATTGGAACAGACTGTACCCTGAATATTTTGGTTAGCTAAATTAAAGCAAAAATTGTATTTCGTATTTTTTTTTAGTATTAGTGAAATAGGCCGTGTTTCATTTTTATTATCTTATAAGTCAGAAGTGGGATAGAACTATTTCGTGATCCGTGTAATATATGTTCGAGTTCATCAGAAAATTGTATGAGACGCAAAGTTAAAAGACTGAAGAAAGAAATAGGAAACGCAGGTTGGTGGTACAACAAAAATGTTAAATTTGATACTAGCTGTAGGAAAACTAAGATAGAAGAAAGATACTAAGGGAAGAGAATGAGTTGTTGAATAACAAATCTAAGATGAGGAGTTAATAAGTAAAGTAGAGACGGGGTAGAGAAAGATAAAGATAAAGGGATGAAAGGTAAACGTTTTTCGATAATTTAAAGCAAAAGTTGCTATGGTATTGTAGTGTTAAGCGAAAGTAACTACGACTTTGAAAAGGATGGACGAAAGTGGCCAAGATATTGTTAATGTTAAAGCAGCTACGATGTTTCATTGTGTCTTATTGTGAGTAAAGCTTGTAGTTGCTGTGATAGACATTACAATTCGTTCATGACGGTCTGAGACCAGATCAAATGTCAGGAGGATGCCCAAAAATATTTATCTAAGAGTGCTTAATGGATTGTGGTTTCACGTTATAATATCGAGCTTCGATCACAAGTCGGGAGAGTGTGACTATAACTGAGACGGAATGGGGTAATGGTTTTAGAACAAACAGGGATAATTTGGGATAGCTCGGCTTTGCTCTATTTATTATATCCAACAACACAAATTAATAAAAACGGATGGTATTTCAAATTTGAAACAAAAAGGCGGTTGATTTATATGGGTTTGTTTCTGGATATAGGATAGAGTCAAGATGCGACAATTAACCTGTACGAATATTATTATGTTATATTCGTATTAGTGAATTCGGCTGTGTTTCATTTTTATTATCTTACAAGTCAGAAGTGGGATAGTTCGTAATAAATGTTCGAATTCATCGGAAAATTGTGTGGGATGCAAAGTCTGTAATTGCTGCGATAGACACTATCGTTTGTTCATGATGGCCTCAGATCAGACCAAATGTCAGGATGACCGAATGTAATATTTAGAATATTTGTGTCGGAATTCTTGATTTTGTGAAAATCTTCCGTGTTTACTTTTCTTTATCTTACACTTCCGATCATAATTTTGTGGCTCAAAGTACCCATTTTGCTGTAGAGTCATGTGGGGCAAGTGTGCGCAGCGGGTAAGTGTGCGCAGGCTTATTATTTATAAAACCGTTGACAGTAGAGTAGGGGAATCAACTGCCTTCAGTAGTCACTACGACGTTGGACAAAAGACTAGAGTCTTGTCTGGCAAAGTTACGTAGTTTTAGTAATATTGGTAAGTAAAAATTTTGGTTTTTATTCTTACGATTTTTTACAATTTAGAATTCAAATACTTTTATATTTATGTAGCGGTAATTAGTATTAATTATGTCCAATTTTATCAACTATACATCAAAACTTGGTAGAATGACGCAAAAATGTGTAATTTTAAACTAAATCTGTAAAGGCGATTAGGGTTAAGTGTACGCATACGGTTGTGGGGTAAGAGTACGCATATTTTAATGCGTACTTTTACCCCGATAGTGAGTTCTTTGTGTATTGACACTCGTTGTTATTTGTTTCAGGTTATACTTATATATTTCTTAAAAAAAAACTACAATGCCTCGAAATTACAAGCGGAAGGCTCCACACAGGTCCGTTGTTACCCGTGATCAATTTGATGCTGCTAAGCGATTGATTGCCGAAGGTTTAAGTAAAAGAAAAGCATCTGAACAGGTTGGAATGAAAGAGAGTACTCTCAGGAAGTGATTAAAATCTGATTCAACTGCTCTAAAATTAGGAAGATTTACTTCAACTTTCACAAGTGAGCAAGAAAATGAAATATATAATTATTTAAAAAGATGTGATGATCTCCATTATGGTCTTAACATGACAACTCTAAGAACATTGATCTACGAGTATGCTGAAATAAATCATATTCCTCATCGGTTTAATCAAAAGTCGAAAATGGCTGGACGTGATTGGGTGTATGGATTTTTAAAAAGGCACCCTGACTTGAATTTACGACAACCCACGTCAACTAGCATAGCTAGAGCAAATAAAACTGAAAATTCTAAAAAAAAACAAAGAAGAATACTATTACCAAAGATAAGGCTGTTAAAGTTAAGGCTAGTCAAGAAAATATTAATGATTTTAAGGAAAATGATGATTACTGTGCATTGTGTGGTGAAAAATACGTTGATCCACCTACAGAGGATTGGATTAAATGTAGCTTATGTCATAGCTGGTGGCATGAACAGTGCACTCATTATGAAACTGGTGCTTTCATATGTGATATATGTTCTAATAATTAAGATTTTATCATATTCGTTAAAAACGATCTCATTTGAATTTATCTCTATTCAGAACTGTTAACTACTCTAAGCCTTATTCTCGATAAAAATCAAGTTAAACAGTATTTGTCAAAAATTATATATTTAATATATAAATATAAAAAATGAAGTAAAAAATGATAAGTATTGATAAAAAATAATATTTATAACATTAAATATGGTGTAACTATATGTAACAAGTTATGGTTTAAATTATCACTTACCCGCAGTGCTGCGCACGTTTACCGCAATATTGGGGTAAGTGTGCGCATTCTGACTAACATTTATTTTATTTTATTTCTTTAATTACAATTAAGTAAATTGAATTTCATGTTACGTAATTGTTAAATCAATAAATCCTTTAAATAAATACTTTTATTTCAATTTATTTTGTACAATTATTACAATTTTATGACCATAGAAAAAAAATGCGCACTCTTGCCCCACATGACTATGTGTGATGCCCCGAACGACCTGATCACACTAATAGGAGAAAAAAGATAATATTGAAGCATTAAATCGTAACCACATACATTGCGTAATTAAACCGGTTCGGACGGACGGACGGACGGTGGGCCAGGATGACCCAAAAATTTTGAAAAATTCCAAATTTTACTTTTCGTTTTTTCCAAGATATTTTTCGCAGCTTTTCTAACTTTTTTTTCTCCCATATTCAAGCTACTGGTGCCCGATGGGCCAGGATGATCCAAAAAGTTTGAAAATTTTCAAATTCAAACAGCAGGCTTTGAACTATCTAAAAAGAATTAAATCTCGGGGTAAACATCTCCATGGTAATCGTAAAAAGCATCCGAATATGTGCAGCTGTGTTAAGCCTCCGCTTTCTTACAGAAATATTAAAAAAAAAACTGTCCAAGTTCGGTTTCTTGTTTTTTTTGTGGCCACGATAAGTAACTACCTTTTTACAATGAATGAATTTAATAGAGGTAAGTTTAGGCTACTTATATCAATCAAGGATATATAAATTTTGTTTTTTTTGGATTCCACGTGGCTGTTATTTAATTGAATCTGTTATCGAGCAAAACAGGATCATAGTTTTTTATATGAATGCTCATTGTCTCATAAACCTTCCTAAAAAATAAAATTCTGCTCATCTCTGCGTCCCCATTTTATGAAAATATGTTAAGGTGCCTATGTAGTAGTAACATTATAGGTTTATGTTTAGTCTTATGCAAAGGTTCCACCAGTTAAACTCTCAGCAAAATAAGTAAATATTTTAAAGTTCCACACAGATTTCAAACCAAAATTTGCTATAAAAAATTCTTTTGAATTAATCAACTTAATTAAAGACATCAAAATCTCGTCTTTTGATGTACAAAACTTATTTCCCAGTATTCCACCTATGGACGTGATTTAGTAGATTTCACCCTCGCTCGAAAACAGGTCAACCCATTGGTGAGACAAGATCGATTAGATTGCTTAATAGTGTCTTTAGACCAAAATTATTTTGAATTTAATGGACACATTTACATCTCTAAGGAAGGTTTGATCATGGGAAACCCACGTAGTCCTTTGTTAGCCGCGATTTTTATGGAAAATAAAAAGAAAAATTGTCGATTATATTTTTTAAGAAATTATATACAAACTTAATTTTGTTCGAAATTTTTCTACTTCCTACTTTAAATACCTAAATACGCACAAATCAGGAGTGTGTAAGGTGTTACTTTAAAACTCCAGCTTGATTAAACACATGCATCCGTATAAAAGTATAGTTAGGTAATACTTTTATAAACTTAATATTCTTCAGTCACCCAAAACTCATGACCTAAATGGTTGTTTATAAAATTCCAGACAACAGTAAACTCTATTTATCCGAGACCTAATGCAGAACAATTTAAAACAATTTAAAACAATTACATACATAGGAGAACCCAGTGAAAAAGTTTCAAAACATTTGTTAAAATGTGGATTAAAAATAGCTTTCAGAATTAACAACACAATAGGAAAATTTTTAAAAAAACAATAAAACGAAGTGTCCAAAATATCAACAATCAGGTGTCTACACGTTGAAATGCGGATCTTGTCCTAAAATTTATATTGGACAAACAGGTATATCCTTCAAGAAGCGCATTCAGGAATATAAAAGAGCATTTAGAAACAATAGTCTGGGTCCTAGTTATTCTACACACTTAAACACAGAAAAACACATTTTTGACGACAATTTTGGAGATTAACAAAATGATACATTCAAATCTATTGCTTAACGATCAATTTGATTTAAATACCTCTCCTTTATTGAACTTAAATTCTAACAACATTAATTGTTTGTTGTCGAAACAATGGTCATGTGAATATAATTTCATGAAAATGTGAACTTTTAATTGTTATTTATTTTGTTAAATCATCAAGTAAAAGCCACCTCACTTCGACTACAGATTTGCCATTATCTCAGAGGAGAGAATACAAGGTGATAATGCAGATACTCTAATTTCTGGTGCAAATAATTATCACAGAATGAATTTTAGATACCGCATCTTCTATTTTTTAAATAAATGCCTCATAAGCACAAGGCAGCATTAAAGTATTTTACCTTTTCAGGAGCTTCATAAAAAAACCTCATATCGCAAGTACTCTAATTCTACAAATTTAGTCTTATCTCATTAGTTTGGCCTTTACTTGTTATATCACATAATTTTTCAAACTTTTTGGGTCATCCTGGCCCACTGCGCGCCGTTTCCGCGAGATATCGAAAATTAAGAACGTTCCGTGTATAACGGACGAAGGACAAGCGGTTATCTATATAAAATGGTCGCCCAAAGTGGAATATAATTAAAAACGAGCCGGCGAGAGACATTGTCGACGTTGTGGTAAGAACATAAAAGCGTCCGATGAATAATATTGCGCAATTAAATCCCCGCGATAAGTGGCCTTAACGGCTTGTTTCGGGGATTATTTTTAGTGTTTTATTGCTGTAGGTGTTTGTTGTTTATTGGCGCGCTATCTCACGCTCGAGCTTGACGAGCCGAGCGGACGACATATTTTTTTCGATCGCCCGGTTCCCACATATTCGGTGCCGTTGAATTATTGTAATACGTTTTTTTTCTCTAGTCCGAATAGGTTACGTGGGAGAAAGGCATTAACTATATCGTTGATATAGATTTGCGACTGACGTGCACTAATGCCACGCGTCGATAAAACAAATAGAGGAGTCACGACGAAGGCTCGCGGAGGATTGAGGTTAAATCACGATAATGATGATCAATGATTGACAAAATTATCAGTTGACACTATCAATTTTGGTGAAATCACGGACTACAGAAACAAAAAGAATATGGAATAATGATATACAGTACAATCCCGATTATCTGAATGGCGATTTTTTCGAAATCCGGTTTATATTAGAGTTCTCCAAGTTTTTACGACACAAACCGTTATTTAACTTTGGTAAATTTTTATGAAAATCAAACCGGAGGCCTACCTAGCTTGCGTTTCTCTTTGTAACCCTCAATGACGTTCCAGAACCGTACCGATTTGCGTAGAATTTCATCTGTGAGATTCTTCGATTATTATGAGTCCATGCAGTGAAAAATGGATTCTTACTTTAAAATATTTATTATAGGTATAAATGAATGAGTAAATTTAGCTATAAAACAATGTTACAATATTTAAAAAGAAAAAACTGGGAAAACATCCATTATAAATCAATTGTCTCCATAAGACCTTGTATTACTTTCCTAGGAAAAGATTTTAGAATCATTATTTTAAACCCTTTAATTGGAAATCAGGTTAAACTTTCTAATAGGTTTTTGAAATAGGAGATCAACCTCTCTAATGGACATATTCGACTTGAAATGGAGCTACCACGAGCAGGAACTGTTTTACGAAGATTTTAAAAAAGCGCACTAATTTGAAGTTTAATCAAAGAAAATTTACAACAGGCGGGTCTTAAACTCATTCCGAAGTCAAAACCATAAAAGGTTGTAAAAACGGTATATCCTTTGGAGAACTGTAAAAAGAAAAATTCCGATTAACCGAAAAAATTCTCTTTTTACAAAACTTCTGGATTCCTCCAGCGTCGGGTTTTGCTGAGTCGAACTTGCTAACGTTTCGCCAATCATCCTGTTGGCTTCTTCAGAGCTTGACTGAAGCTGGCTCGCATTTTATTCTGTACCTGCTTATATATTGAAGGGGGCGGGGCATAAACACAGTCTCGGATGACCGATTCCCATATTGGTGACAGGTCAGAATCAGTCAGAGTCGCGGTTAAGATGGCTAGGTTGTTTATAAATTTCTAGAGACTCTCGAATTTTTCGTTGTTAGAAAAATTGATTACATGTAAGAATTCAGTTTCGCGATTGTGTTCGGCAACTGCTAATAAGTTGATTTGTTTTAGTCGAAAGGCTCTTTCGTGTTCTTTGAGCGTAGTTGATAGTTTTTGTTCAGTCTCTCGAACGTATTCTTTGCCGCATATGCATGGAATGCTGTAAACTCCTGGAATATCAAATGTAATTTTGTCTTTGATGGATCGAAGATGTTGAGAGATTTTTGGACAAGTGGTAAATCTGGTTTTGACTTTATACTTCTTTAGAACTTTTGATATGTGGTCAGTGATATTTTGAATATAAGGAAGGACTCATTGCTCTTAGAAGTTTGTGGTGAAGCGTATTTTTTGGTGGAACGGTTAATACCTTTAATGTGAAAATTATTAAAGAGAAGATCATAGGCAAGGTGTTTTAATTCTTGGGCTGAGTTAGTTTTACTGCTCCGTAGATAAGGGAGTTGATAACCGATGATTTTTGACTATGCATTAAGGTCTGTGTGCGTAGTTATTCTGGAAACACAGGGACCCAATATTAAGTCTGATTTTCTATTGATAAGAATGTCTAAGAATTACTTTTCAACTCAATAGTAAAACATATGTTAGGGTGAATGGAGTTTAAAGGTCTAAAAAAATCTACTATGTATTCTTGACCATGGGGCCAAATTACAAAAGTATCATCGACGTAGCGTTTCCATAATTTTGGTTTTACATGAAAGGTGTCGAGAGCTTTCTTCTCAAAGCATTCCATAAGCCTAATTATAATGACTGGTGATAGTGGAGGACACATAGCTGTTCCCGACGTTTGTTAAAAAATTCGACCGTTATAAGAAAAATGTTCCAGACAAGAATTTTTCAATTAAGGTGAGAAGATTTGGTTCCAGATTCTAGGATTTTAATATATATGAAATGATTTTAAGAGTTTCAGGAATAGGAATTTTGGTAAAGAGGGATTCTAACTAGAATATCTTGTGTATCTAATGCAATGCTTTTTAATTGTTCATTGATAAATAAAAAATGAAATGTTAGCTAGCAAAAGCAGGAGGAATCCATAAGTTTTGTAAAACGTATTACAGTAGCCTGTGATTCACATATATTGCTGGGTGGTTCCGTCTGGGATTGCACGGCGATACGACGGTCGCAAAAAAGAGTAGTTTTATTTTGAAATATTTTACAAAATGCAGCGCCAGAGTAACAAACCTGTCGTTATCAGCTTGCAGGGAAAACTTAAAGCGGTTCAACGATTATATAATGGTGAATTACCAAAAATATTTAGGTGCAGGCGTAAGTACGGTTAGAGAACGAAAGAAAAATCGAGAAAAACTTGAAAAATGGTGTAGGCTTTTGTCATCACCGACCCCGCTACGAAAAAATATCAAAGGTGGATGATTCTTCACAGAATCAAGAACGTGGAATACCTAATTTAAAAAAAAAAGCAGTGAGTTTAAGCGGTAATTGAAGCGCCTGAAAGATTTTCTGCAAGTGATGGATGACTATACCGATGGAAAAAAAAGACGTACTCCATGCCAACTGAAAGTGGCAAAGAATTTTATGATGCTTATGAAAGAAAATGATTTATAACCAGACCAGATCTACAATTGTGAACTAAAAAATCTTGCCCTCAAGTACCTTAGTTTCTTAGCTTCGAAAACCAAAATTGGAGCAGCTGGTTACGAACGTAGCAAAGAACGTATCACAGTAATTTAGGAAAATAAAAAAAAATGAATTTTCGTACCAACAGTAGAGTTTTTCTGAAGAGCAGGGATACCGCAGAAAATGTGTGAAAATATGAAATAAAAGCACATGGATCGGCGTGTGCCGGAAAATTTAAAACAAAATTACGGGCGAAGAAAATAAACTTGAAAAATATTGTAAAGTGCTCTGGAAAAATCTTGATTAATTGATTCTGCAAGAGGAGGGACAGTTTACAGATGCAAAGTCCAACCATGATGAAAGTTTATAGAAAATGTTCACCAAAATATTAGGATATCAAAATGTTCCGCAGACAGACGTTTATGAATGATTAAACAGTGATACCGATTGCAAAAATGCTATTGAAATAATGACGAAGTAGAATCAGAAGGACAAGAGGCATTGGAGCAGGCATTAATTTATACAGAACAACAAGAAAGTGCAACTGCCGCGGATGTTCTTTTAAACGTTGGAAAATACTATATGTGTTTTGTATTGTACGTTGGATTACACATTTCTTTTATGAAATATTACATAAATTATTTTTTCTAGTTCTTTTTTAAATGAATACATAAATTCAAGTAAAATATTAATTAAATGTCTTTAACTTGTTATAATGACATATGTATCCTAAAAACTATTTTCCAACAAAAAAAAACAATGCGGATTTACCGAAATGTCGATTATTCGAAATCACTTTGGTCCACATTATTTGAGATAACCGGGATTGTACTGTAATTTCCCACCCCTCTGGAAAATTTATGTGAAGAGGTACCGAATTTCTGCCAGTCATGCCAGTGAAGGTATTCGTGTTGTTTTTCAAAAATGGACCTAAAAACCATCGGTTTTAGTAAACTTTTGTAGTCACTCATTTATCATGCAGTCGCTCATGACTTAAAAAACTCTTAAAACTCTTTAACGCGCCTGATATTCTCGGGTATATTATTTCCATAGCAGTTTCTGGAAAAAATGAAAGATATATTTGAGTATAATCAGCATAGGAATGAGTTTTGCAGTCCTGTAAGCAACTACTCAAATTGTATGTATATATAAATTCAATCAAAAAATTAAGTGTTCATTACTGGCGTAATCGAACTTGGCACTACTCTACTGAAGCAACAAGTACTAATACAAGTAACTTGTATTAACCGGCTAACTGGTAAAATTTATATTAGATAGAATTATTTAATTGTCAAAGCAATTGCAGTGCAGTTTGGTGTATAGAAAGTAAATGTATTAACTGACTGTCTATAAGTTCACATTTGATAATTGAACAATAGGGCCGAGCAGTCAAAATACAAGCTGTAAAAAAATGAATTCATTTTTATCACAGAACTTGAATCTTTAAATTCGAAACTCGGGTTAGAGGAAACACAAAAACTAAAAATTACATCTTATATATTAGGATTGCTAGCCAAACGAAATGAAATGCTCAAAACGGCTAGTAGAAACATTAACAAATATACTTTCAACAGTCCAAACCGATTAGTTCAGTTGGTGTTTTGTTCTTGTTTTCAAAAACAAAATATCCAAATAATGTAATGACTGTTCAGACCAAACAGAAAAAAATAATTTGCTGTTATATTTTTGTTTTCTATCATTGATGTTGTTTTTTAAATTCAGTTCTTTGACAGTCAACAAGAAGAAAGTAGTTTGTTTGGTTCAACATATGAATAAAAGGCCACTAAACGTGAATCACCCTGTATGTATTTTTCAATAAATAATTACATGACAATTGAAAAGATGGTGTTTTGTTTTTCTAGTTGGTGCGTATACCTACTAACACAATCAAATAAAAATCTAACATTTTTACTTCTTTCAAAGTTCTTAAAGGAGTAGCAATTATAAGGAAAATATCTGTATATCAGGATTTTTCTGAATATTTTTACACATAAAAGTAAAGAAAAAATAAAAAACGAAGTTTTAAGTTTTTTTCTTAATAAGATTTAAAAGAAAACTTGGAAAATCTCAAATTTTGACAGGATTATGTTAATTCCATATCATATTTATAAAAACTATTGATAATTTTATTGATTCATATGTGAATCTAATATAGCAACACCATAATGTCCTCACGAGAGGTTTTGAATAGGAAGACATGGATTATTACCACAGCTGCCAAGAAGTTCAGATATGATGTCACTTGTGGAGCTATCTAAAAAACTGTCCCAGGACTAGACTTTTCGAAGAAAGGTTAAGACAAAGGACAATCCCTGATTTAGATATAGACACTCTATCTACGAAAACATGCCATATAGAAAAGGGAGTCAAAATACTAAAACCTTAATTTGATGTGTTTTTTTTTTCATTATTTTTGCTTTATACTACGGAATTTATTTTATTGAACAAACTAAAGAAAAAATGTCATAATTTGATTATTCGTTGGAATTAACAAGCTAATAGCTAATTAGTAATGTAATTAGTAATTACATTAAAAGCTAATTGCAATAAAAGGGAATTTAACGTAAATTTAAATTACAATCTCTTTTGATTAATAATTTTAGAGATAAAAATAAATATAAAGTAAGATACTTCCATAAAAAGAACTCTCCACAAAAAAACATCAGGCTGTTAAAATTTGACCTTCATCAATTCTTTTGACATATTCGTCCCAAGTCAGAGAAAAACATAAATTTTTCGGATTTATCTTCATAACAGTACATTATTAATAGAAAACTAGATACTATGCTAGGTAAATATTTTATAATTTGCGAGTAATATAATAACCTTTAATCATTTTTAATCCCGCGAGTGATGGCAAAGCGACTTTTTGCCGCGTTCGGTCGCAAAAAAGAACCTCACCGCAGGGACGCACCCTTATACGCGTCACACCGAGAACGGACCCACAGGTCGGTGTTAATTTGTCTTTGGGCCCATCATCTATCGAGGCCACAGATCGGACCGCGATATACCGGACGTTTTAATGGCCTAACCATGTTCGGGGCTCGAATTAAGCAAAACAAAAACGACACATCAATTAGACGACTTTTAGGGGACCATTTTTTATGTATATATATACGCGCGCTCTCGCGGGGACCAGCGGAACGATCTTTTTTTCGTTTTTTTTTTATTTTCCGACTGTCGAAAACCACCGATCGCGGTGATATATCGGACCGGAAAGGGCTGCAGCCCCCGGGCCCATACGCGCCGCCTCTGACGCTTCCCCCAGTCGGCGTCTTGCTTATTTATTTAGTTTCTTGTATCGGGGACAAAGCCCGTTGTTTGGCAGAAACTTAACAAAAAATATTGGAAACACTAAGCTAATAATGATGTAAATAATATCTAGAATCAAATATTTTTTTGAACAAACAACTAAACAAAGAATTTTTAGAAAGCATGGAATATTTTTTTTAACTAATCATTACTTAACAAAAAATATTGACAATACTAAACTCAGTAATATGGTGAAATAGTAAATGATGTTTAGGTATTATCAATAAGCAAAACAATAGTAAACAAATCAAATAGTAAACAATTTTTAGAATACATCAAATATTTTGTCTTCCGACATTAAAGCTCCATACATTTCTTCTTTCAGTATGGGCAACGGCATGTATTTTATACTTGCGAGGCACGGCCCGTTACCCGCCCGACAATAAATATCACATCGTATAGTCGTCGATAATTGGTAATTATCCGTCATCGACGTCGAAGACCTATTATCGACGTCGCCAAGACGTGGAATTATATACGTTCTGTATGCTTCATTAGTAGGACGTATATGTAACATGCCGCCATGATCCTAAATGTATAGTATATATAATAGCATATTTATTTTTCGATTAAATAGGACCTCTCTGATATGTAATACTGATTGAGCTTTATAAGATAACATGCTCGAATGTTTATTGATTTTTTTTATATCGTTTATAATTGTTAACGATGAAAATCCGGTAATATTTTGTATTTACGTGACGAGTTGTTTATTTATTTTTTATTTTTGGTTTCAAATCTTTGGAAATGTACTGGAAACAAGAAAATTAATAAATTATCTGTGTCGTTTCTTCAAATTAAATTTAACTAAAACGGTCGAACAGCAAACAAGGGCACGCGGTGGTCGCCATATTACCGGAACCTACATTGTCGAAGTGTGGTTTCCGTAGATATATAAGCACATTATTTATTAATTACGTATAAATGGCTTTCATAGGAGTCGAGTTTGAGAAAGACGACGACGGTGGCGGCTTATCTATAGTCCATTACAGTTTGGTGCTAGAAAAAATTCCAGGCTGAATTGGCCTAGGAATCTCAATTCGTGTTGCCTTGGGTGGGTGGCCAAAACACAAGGCAAATTTGGAAAACTGTTAAAACAGGGAGCATCCCAAAGCAAGATTCCTGGCCCTTATGTAATGAGCATAGCATTTTCTTTTGAGTCAGGTAAGACGTTGACAAACTATTTAGTTTTGAAGATTACAGAATCGAAATATCTGTAAATGAAAATATAAAACATTTCTTAATATTGAAGTAAACTATTTTTCTATATTTTAGGTCAGAATGTAGGATTCGCAAATATAGTTCAGCAAGGTTAACTCCATCCACTTCACCTGTTCAGTTCATTACCAATCATGTATCATATTTTATGCAAGTAGCAGTAAACAAGGAAATAAAACCTTCAGGTGATAATAATACCTACCGAATTAGCAGATATTTTACACTTACTTACTACTACTATAAATCAGTCTTCTAAGATCACTCAATTAGATTAAAGAATTTTCCACTTCTGAGTTGTGCTGTTATAATATTTATATCTTCTATTCATATAGCCAAATTGGGTACAGAATTGGCTCATAATTTATTAAAGAATTTTGTAAAACATGGTCATTATTTATATGGGTCAGAGTTTCTTATATACATCTTCTGATTCACCTTAAAGGAGATATTGATAAGTATGGTCTCTAGGACAATTTTTCAGCTTTTCCCTTTGAGAATTTTTTAGGACAATTAAAGTAACTGGTTAAATCATCAAAATCTCCCTTGCAACAAATAAGTAGACAATTATTAGGATATGGTAACAGATTTACTAATACACTTTACCTTAATTTGAAAACCTTAAATTGCGATTTTGAACATAATTGTGGGCCTCTGATGAACGTCAATTATTATCATAACATCAAACAGTATAACCAACTGTTTTTTCAAGATTTCACCGTGACGACAAATAACTTTTCTCAAGCAGATTGTAAAATTATTGAAATTCATATCTTAAAGAGCGTTTTCTGAATTAAAAAATCTATTTACCTATCCATTAAATTCAGTTGATTAGTATATAGGTGTTCTATGTAATTTATATCAACAATTTTGTTAGTGGCATGTCTACAAATTACAATGTAAATGTATCATCCTTCCTTTCCAAGATGAGGGCGCTCATTGCGCGGTTCCAGTATTACACTGAGCAATTTACGTAGACCTCCACCGCTCCTTTAATGTGTGTAAAATATTTTTTGCTTTTTAGAAAAATGTTTTTTTATATTAGAAAATTTCTATATTCAATAAAATTTTCATTACATATTCGTCTTTTTTGGATTCCATACTACATTAATTAGGGACGTGCACAACAACAAAGAATGATCTAAAATTTCCGTTTTAATATGACGTTATTTTACGTTTTCTAATATACGTAAGTAGGCTGTGACATTTTCACGTCATTTTTTCGTTTATACACGTCAACGGTAAGGCCGAATCAATGTAGTTAGTTACCAATAATCGACGTCTTATTAACGTCATGTTGTTAGCTGCGTAGGGGTGTTAAAATATTCAAAGTTCCCCATTATTGTATAAGTTTTATTTGTGATTGAAAATTCGAAAAATGATAAACGCTGCTCTGGAACTCACAACACTATTGCAACACATTCTGAAAGTTGCTTTTATATCTTCACAAGGATTTGTTATTGAAAAATGTTACATTTACATTTATTTACATTACGCATAACGCCTAACACTAACAATATTTGAAATCGATTTCTAAGAAAATGTCATAGTGAGTTTCTTCGCGCGTCCCAATAGAAAGAAAGAAAGAAACTATATCTTAATTATTGTGAAATGTCCGACATTTTAACATGCTTTTGACTGGCGTTAACGTAGGGTAAACGAAAACACAAAGTATTATCGAACTTGGTATTGAAAATTGATTTATTGCTTAACTCATTACATTTTTAAATGTTTTTCCAAACACAATGTATGTTATTGTATTATCGGATGAAGAATTTAATACTACTTCCTAATACTCTAACCAAAACTAACCAAAATAATGGATTGGTGCCATAAAAATCAACTGATTCTTAATCTTCATCAGCATAGTATACGGCTAGTAAGTTCGTTCAGCTGTGAACCTAGACAAATTCTTAAGAATTGACCTTCACGTACACGTACAGTGTGCAAAAAATTTAATTCTGATTATTACGCATTTTATCGACTCAAAAATGTGCTGGACCTTAAAAAAAAATAAAACATCATCCAATATACTACCTTGATATCTGTTCTACAAGATCACCATAAGCTCTTCAAATGCAGAAAACTGTCTTTTATATACAGGCAGAAAATTGTATAATAAAGTTCCTTATGAAAAGAAGATCCCACTAGAAAATAATTTGAAACGTGACACGAGTAAATTACTGCGTTTTATTCTATATTTAGAGTTTAGAGTTCTATTCAATTTTAAAATTTGTAAATTGTAAATGACTTTTGGACAATAAGACCGATCTGTTTATCTGTCATTCTATATTCGAAAGTGTTTTCAATTGTTTTTGGCTAGTTGGTTTTGATTTAGTAAACATGAGCGACGATGGAGATTTTTTATTTTTTGTCAAATGTGTGTAGCGAAGACGATTTAAAGCTTGACGAAACGATTGTAAAAAATAAAAACCATATTGATAAGAACCATTTCGAACGACATTATGACTATCAATTAACTTAAAGTCGGGGTTTGTCGTTCCCCCTCAAGAGTTTCAGCAATAGAATAATGAATATAATTACTATTAAATAAAATTTCTGGACAGAACATTTTTGCTCTTTTACTTCAAAAGTAGCAATTTTCAGAATTTTGCATAGAAATCAGTTTCAAATGAAATCAAATCAATCAATCAATGGCTTTTTCTACGTCAGTTGTCAAAATTATCTACTTTTGCAATTCCAAAATATGCTAGTAAAAGCTAAATTCACTATACATACCTAAATTGAAAAGCATTCACGAGAATGGCTGAATTTGGTCTTCTTTAAATTGTAATTTGATAAAAATGAAAAAAGTTTTTTGAAATTTTGTTTCTGTTATCTTCAGTTGGGACGTGCATAAAGAAAAAATTATGTTTTCGTCTCGACAGGATTCTCGAGGATTTCCGACTTTGCACTGGTGCGTGTGATAAAAAAAATCCGAAATTCGACTTTGAACCCAGCAAGTATTAAAACTTGAACAATAAGTAAAAACCGATTATAACGAAGTTTTCTTGAAAGTTTCAGTCTTTTATATGCAAAAGAAAAAAATTATGAGGCATTCAAATTTGCTATCATATATGCTGAGCTGTAGAGACAAAGAACATGTTTTTCAATTGCTGCCGGTTTTAACTTTCAAAGAACTCTAATGTTGGCTGAAGTACATCGAAGTTTTCACAATGTTGATGATGAGATAACGATTTTCCCGCTCGCGCATAAGTCACACTTTACCATAATTTTACTAAAATAATTCAATAAGTACAAAACAAATGGCAGAAGGCAAAGCTCGAGCGCTACACTAACCGATTAACGCTGGATTCTTCATTCTTGAATAAAAAAAAGGAAAAAAATTACTACGACACTGATTTATGTAGACACAAAGGTTCAGAGAACACTAGAGTCGAAAACTCATCCATAAACCGTTCCAACCTTCCCGTGTTTTCGTATCAACACGAAACTCTTCTATATCCGTAAATGCGTACCAGGAATACTGGTTGGAACACACCTAAAGTGTTTTTCTAATTCCACTTCGTCTTTTTCGACGGTTCATTTATTTCATCGAGTCTCGCGAATTTGACCGTCCCGGCTCGACCAAAGATCGGACCCGCCTTCAAAACCATCACCCCCCCTTCCCCCGCAGCCGAACTGGGTTTTAAATTCATTGCCGTCGCTTACACCGTAAAAACATAATCCCTCTTTGTACGACCGTTCACTTATCGCCCGCTTAATTCGAATATTATCTTAAACCGAAAGAAATTTCGTTAGTTTTAAATAATAAATATAAAGGAGAAAACACGAGAACGAGTGGGAGAGAGAGAGAAAGAGAGGTCGGACGGGCAACGTCGCGAGACAGTGGTCCCCGTTATTGATGACGGGCACCAACAGGTAACGACGCGCGGAACCAAAGGCAATAACTATGAGAAAAAAGCGATAAGAGTTGACAAAGGCAAATGGTTTATAAAACGACGAGAGAACAAAAAAAAAAAGAGAGACGCGGACCTTAAAAGAGGTCGGGACCGCGGGCGGGGCGGTTCTTTGAAAATCGTCCGAATTCTTCGAAATTCGAGACGGATCTCGGGTACCGATAAGTTCGGTATTTCCATTCAACGCGGCGCATGTCAGAATCGAATTTGCTTCGATCGGATTCGGCAGAAAGCGAACTGAGCGATATTACCGACCTGATCAAAACCATACAATGGAGAATCGTTAGCGAACGTTTCGAAATCTACAACTTTTCGAAATAACTTTATGAAAAATCACCCTTTTTAAAATGCTAAATAACGACAAAATTATAAAAGTCGTTGTATAATGTTAGTTTTTGATGGACTCTATTTTTATTTATTTTTAAAAATACATCACAGCCAACTAACATAAAACACACACAACAATGGCTTTCTGTTAGAGAAATCGATAGATATATTTATAAATGCCAAACGACACTTCTGATATAAAATTCTAAATATTTTAATTCGGAAAATTAGTTTTTATTAGTTGGTATTTCTTCTTCTTCAGGTGCCTTCTTCATTACTAAATTTGGCGACAATAGAGCAAACTCTTCTCTATTCCTCTCTCTCTAATCTTGTCCACTCTGTTATGTTTTTAAGCCATGAACAAAAGTTGATATTTTTCGACGCTGTATATACATACGTCCTGCATTTACCTGTCAAAATTGGCATTTTCCATAAAAGATATTAAAAAATTGAGTTATTTTTTTAAAAATACCAAAAACAAATATTGCAAAAAGTTCCCTCTTTTTCAGTTTTCTACAAATGTACCAAATTTCAAAAATATCGGACCAACAATTGCACGTTTTCGCTAATAGAGATATGATTTCGGAGTTGTATTGCTCGAAATGCTGATTGCTTAACTTTGCAACCGTAACAGAGGAGGATGTGGAGAGAATATTATCCAGAATGAAATAAAAACCGACACCGCCATTGCTTTTATGAAAAGTTACTTGGAAGGTCGCCGGCTGAGGGTTACATTACATTCAATTCTAAGGGGAGTTCCGCAGGGCAACATTTTGGGACCTTTATTGTTCTCCATTTACACCGCTGACTTATCAATATATACTTATCATTCTCGGTCAGAGATGTAGGTAGCTTTGTCTTACAATAGGATGGATAAATCTTGAGGTGAAGCGACCCAGGTTTTTCTTTTTGGTAATAAAAAAAAGGAAATTATCCAGTGTAATGATCTGAAACTTTCTTTGAATGGTACTCCGCTTGAATTTGCCAACAAATGTAAAAACTGCGGAGTCTTTCTTGATAGTAAACTGCTTTTTGATTCTCGTTTGTCTTATTTACTGCAGAAGTCCTACGGGAAACTGAAAGTACTTTACATGTATAAAGACTACTTATTTACTGAGATTAGACTCAAATTGTGTGACTCGCTTATACTCCCTCTATTGGGATATGAGAACGTTGTATACTGGCCGGCTCTAAGACGTGAAGACCAATACAGCTTACAAAAATTGCAAAATGCCGGCACTCAAGGATTCTCAGTGGTTAAATCTGTCTGAAAGATATTTTGTGCATCTGTCTACGTTAGTGAATAAAATTACTAGGTACGAAAAGCCCCGGTATCTCTATGATAGACTGGTCAGGGATAGTGATGTGATATACATAACAGGGCAATTCGTTACGGTTACCTGTTCTATGTTCCCAAGCATAGTTCGGCTGCGTTTCAGAGCCCTTTCACATATAACGCTATTAAAACTTACAATTCACTTCCACTGGATATTATTAAGGAGAGGCTGTTATTGTTACATGTCAGTTTGGTAACACTGTATATGAAATATGTCTATATGGTGTTATATTTAAAATAGAAAACTAATTATTTGTCCACGAAAATACAAAGAGCACGTATTTTTAACCATATAATATTTTAAAAGTATATTTACAAGTTCTAAGATAACGTGTCGTCCTATAACAAACCGCTACACTCAAACCCAACCATATTTATTTTTTTGAAAAAATTCAAGAATATCTAAACATCCCTTCAAAATATGCAGCTCCAAAGATTCCAAAGATATCGTGACGTCATAAGCGATATGTGTTCCCAAATTTAGGTTTTTTTATTTATTACAAACAAAAAACAGTGAGTTCGTATAGCATTTGCTGTACGTAAAAACAAGGCATAGTATCATAGTTAGAAGGAAAAGCTAAAGGCAAAAGCACAAAAAAATAAACGCTACAATTTTGCTTAAAACGTGGTTGTAGTTGTTACGGCGAAATGCTTTCCTTACAAAAGTTGACGTAAAGCAAAAAATTAAAACAAATTACAACATACTTTTTCCAAACCTTAAACGAATAAACAAATATTTCGGAAATGGGTAAGTATATACCAAGGTTTATCATAAATTATGGTACAAGAATGTAAATATAAAAATTTAAAGCGATGACCCTGAACCGTCAGAGTTTCCTGTCATATGGAAGAAAGAGAACATCAATTATTTTTGAATGGTTTCCAGAAATTTATAATTAATTGCGCTCGCCATTCATTTGTTTAACTTGGCGGTCCAGGAACTGTAACTTTTTATTTACAATTTTTTTATATAATTCCTGATGAACCTGGTAGATGGTGTGTCAAATTGCATAACGAAATTTAACTGAAATAATTTCGACCAGAATACCGTTTTTAGACGCAATTAATTTTTTAAAAAGAACTTTATAATTTTGCTATGAAATTCCACAGTTTTCTGAAGTTTTCTTTCCACGTGCCGCAGTGATAGTTGACGACTTGGGGATATGATAAATAAGATTTACATCATTTTCACTCACTGATGTTACAACGTAGTACTCATTAAAGTTCTATATATTAAAAAATGTTTCTTCCAAATTGTATTTGACGCCTCCAATGTTTCTGATGGTAAAAAAATAAGTTCGAATGTTTATAACAACTGATAATGAGTAGTTGATATAGCATCAGACACTGTCTAAAACACCATACCTATCATATCATCTTCTAAAACGCAGATATACGGCCAATGTGGCTTAGCACATGTTTTATATAACAAATGCTGGGGGTCAGAGTTATGACCCCATATCCCTCTCCGGTGCGAGATAACTCCTCAGTAGACAATCGAAAAAATACATATACAGGGTGATTATAATAATAATTGTAACAATTAATAGTTGTACCATCAATATTATAGGCCAGAAATATTAAGATTGAACACAAATCGCCTAGACGAAATGTGTTTTGTTTTTAAATATTGACACCAAAATAATTGTTATTTGTGTATAAAGTATCGGAGAATCAAAAAATTATACTTGGGCCTGTCGTCCGCCTCCGGCAGTAGTCAGGAACGTTGAAATATACCATACGTAAGACGACGGTTTTAAAGTACCGAGCAAACATTTTTTTTTTACAGGTAAAATGTTTTCAATTATTAACGAATCACCCTGTATTTATACGTCGGGCGCAACAATTTTTCAATCGCCATTGTTTTCGAAATGCCCACTCGTGCATCAGACGGGGAGAGAGACGACGAATACTTTCGACGAACGGCGGCGATAAATCAATATATTGCCCCGGCTCAGTCGAAAAAGAATATATTAAGCAACGTGCTGCCACCTGTAGAGCCCGACACGAACCGAACTGGCCGGCCATAAACAATCTAGCATCGATAGTTGTTGCTACGGTTGCGATTACTGCTACGGCGTTGTCGGTTCTAGATGCTTTTCAATTTTTAGTCGTAAGTCAATGGAGTTTCGTGTTTCGCCACTTCATGTAGAACAACACAATTCGTCATTCGTCAATGTGTCGCGCTCACTGTCGTTTATACTTCCAAAAGAAGGATCCTTGATTTGAATTGATCACATGGTCAATTTGAAGCAGTTTGCATCAGTAGCTTCCATTCCGTTTAAACTACACTGAACACAGAACCGGACATGACACAAATGCTAAAGCTCTCAATATTTATCGACAAAAACCTGTGCCCTGTATATATAGATATAGTTTAGAAGTCAAGGATTTCGTTCCAACGACGAATGTTGCGAAGCCAAGATAACCTTTTATTTCCTATTCCTCATCACCCGCCATCGGCCTTTACCCTCGAAGGAAAAATGACACCACGAGATGGTTGCCTTTTTGGGAGAGTTTCGATTTCCAGTGGCCAGTGTACAGAACAGACCTTGATGTTTTCGACGAGAGACGCGACGCGGCAACGCGGCTATATTTACGACGCTCTCTTATGCACGTTTACGTACTAACATGTCAACAAACCTTATCCAATCGGAATAAAGAGGTGGGAATTACGTACCGGCAGAGTAAAATTCCCAGGCACCGATTTATTTCGTACACGCATGATCTGGTTTAAGAGTGTTGTTCGCCGCGGTATCTATATCTAAACGGGCGTTATCATGGGAATTCTCCAAACGGCGAAGACTTGCGATATTGCCCGACGACTGGTCGAAACACCGTTACGGATAGGGTCCGGCACGATATAGTAAAACTGCAAATTAGTAACTAATTCTCGTTCTTTGATAATTTTCTATAATACGAGTTTGAGGGCTTTGATCGATTCAGGCTCAAAAATGAACCCTTTTTCTCGCATTTCATTGTAATGTACGAGGCTGGGTCGAAAAGTTTATTTTTCGATATAGTCCCCAGAAAGACAAAAAACATAATTTTCGGATTGGTGCTCTAATAGTAATAAATTTCTCGTTGTTCTCAGATCTTAATCCAACAAGCAAATTTTTAAGGTCAGTGGCTCGGATTCATGGGCAACGAAACTCACGTGTAATTAGGTATTTTACGGACAGGAGTAGAAAAAAGAGTTTACCGAACTATGACGTCATTTTCATCTCAAGCGCGATTTTCTGGTTTCGTTTTTGGGCACCTCGAAACGACCGAAAACATCAACACATTATAATTTATTATAATTTAGAGGCATCGCTCTATAATGGATACCGTAAGGGGGAAAGTGGGCCCGAAACAGATTGACGTAATTGACGTTTGCACCGCCGCCTCGGATTTCATTGGAAATGCTTATTTTGACGGGCGACCGCGTATGTAGGACTTAATATTACATAAATAGGGGGGGGGGCATCAATTATGTAACTTTTTTCCCTGATCGACGGAAATAATAACCGCCTCCGGTTACCAAATAAACAATAAATATTTCAAGCGACGACGACATCGACGCGAGGTCCGTATAATCGTAAATAATTCGCGCAAATTGACATTTAACGCCCGTTTATTAAAAAATAAACAAAATCGCTCCGGAAATTTTCGAGAAAACGGTTATAGGTTTGTCGTCGACTGTTGCCTAATTTAACGGCCTCCGATTCCCGAACGCATGATGTATGGAGATCGAACGAATTGTCATCACATGTATTTATTTATACGGGCGTTTTGGAGTTAGTGACTCGAACTCGATCTGTCCATAGAAGTCATCAAATAACTAGAAGGCAATATCTACAGTGGGTATTTATGAATTTTGGAAAAAAAATTAAATGTAATTAAGTACAAAATTTTCAAAATTTTAGTGAAAATCTCATCGCCGTGTCTCTATTCGTTCTAGTGAATAATGACAAAAATTCGAATATCTCGATGGGATTTTGGAAAAAAGAAAAATAACACACCGACTCTTCGATCTGACTTTAGGCATAGATTTGGCCCAAAACCTCCTTGTTGTACCAGGTATTTTAGAAAATCTCTAATTTCCAAGGAAACAGAATATTAAAAAACAACATTAGATTGTTTAATTAACAAGTAATTTAGAAAATATGGCACTGTAAAACAGGCCCCAATTTTTTTTTTCTTACAAAACCAGTAATTTGTTTAACTTTAAACATGAGTATTTGTTTAAATTTTGTTTGTTTAAAAAGCGTTACTTTTTAATATTTGACATTGACATTATTAACTCGTAACCCTTTTTTTTTTAATTTATAAGTTCTTTTATTCATATCTTAGGTTATACAGATACTTAGATGGGGTTTTCACTGGGTTGTTGGGCCGTTGTTTGTCGTAAAACATAGGTCTATGGTAACATGTACTCAATTTCCTTCAGAAAATAATCAGAAAACGCCATTTACTGACACTCTAAGCAATCGTAGTAAGACAACTGATAGTTGATTAATTTTTGGAGTGTACGACAATTATTTCTGAAAATATTCCTCACCACCACGTTCTGTGTACAGAAATCGGGTTTTAAAGAACAAGACGGAATTTAGGCCCTCTGGTTGCCGTTTTAGAAACTCGAAAATAACTTACGGTATCTTTTCTACACCGTGGGCACTTTATTAGGGGCCTGTACCTTTTCTCAGAAACTATTGATTTTTTAAATTAAATTTTAAAATTATTTATTCGATAAGTGCTGCAAGACTTCCTTCTAACGATCTGCGATGACTAGGTATTTTATAATTATACAGGGTGCCTTAAATTAAAGGATTTTAAAATTTCAACTTGCGGTATTCATTTTTTTTTATGAGACGCCCATGTTTTTGATATTTTTTCGCAAAGCGGGTCAAAATACCTATAATTTGGTATACATATGTCCTATACCTAAATGTAATGATTTTTGCAATACTGACACCTAACTATTTTAAAGAATTTTAAAAAAGCATATCGTTCTTCTTTTTTAATTAATTTTAAGGATTTTTGCAGTAGAAAATCTAGAGCAGGTTTTCAACATGTTTAACATTAAAAAATAAATAATCTCAATTTCTGTCTAAACTACACAAAATTTTTGGCAATGAAAAATATCAAAATATATAGGGTGTTCCATTTAAAATTTTGAAACTAATGTGTCCAACAATTTTAAAATTTAATTTAAGTCGTAAAATTTTTGGATAAACTTTTTTTAAATAATATCAGTAGTTCCTGGGAAAAGGTACAGGTCCTAATAAAGTGCCCACCGTGTACGTGCATGTCGCATAAACTCGTTTTTTTTTTTCGCGAACCTAGCCGACGATTAAATTTAATATTCTAGGAACGCGGGACACTAAACAAATTCATAAGCAAAACAAAACTCGGCGGGGACGAGTCGCGAAGTTTTTGATTTACGCCCCCCGGCTCGGAGGAAATAGGAACGTTCGAGGACCCTCTGCGATGTAACCCGACCGCCCGTTCCCCCCATTTTGCCCCAGGTTCCGGCTGGTTTGAATTCTAAGTGTCAAAAGATATTTAATAAAAGGCTAATTGTTAATTATATTTGGTGACATAAGTATTATTTCTGATATTGCAAATTTAGTAAACTAGCCTTGGAGTATTCTTTTATTTACATATTTACATATTTACATATTTATTATACATATTTACCTGTAGGACACTTGACATGCCTTAGCAGATATATTTTTTCTACAAAGCCATTCACACGCTGACACATTTACTCAAATAATTATTCATCTTAATTGGATCTGAACAACCCTTCTCAAAATACACTATTTATTTTCCCTGGATGCTACGATTTTTTATTTGGTCATATTAAAAATGAATCAAAAAATGAATATTTACAATGCCAATTGTATGGTCAATTGAGATATAGCTGCCATATTTCTAGTTAATAAAAAAAGACCTTATACTTCCCCCAATAAGCTTTTCAAATTTGGGTAATAATCGATTCATACTTTCCTGTATTATCGGCATAGCATTTTGATAAAAATAAAGTTTTTGTGGAGAGTCAGTTTGGGTACCTTTCGGGCAAATCAACATTGAAAGTAATTATAACGATGCTGGAATAGCTTATTTCCGGGGCTTTTGATTGCGTTAGCCATGAGTCTCTTGTAAACAAACTTGAGTTTTACGGTATAAGGAGTCAAAGTTTGAACTATTTTAAATCTTATCTTAACAACAGACAACAAATCGATACGTCACCTAACAGTAACATTTCTGAACCACAATTTGTTTCGCTTGGGGTGCCACAAGGCTCAATACTGGGTCCATTTTTTTTCCTAAAATTTATTAACGACTTACCCGGGAATATAAGATCATATTTAGTTTCCTTAAATGCCGATGTCGCAACAATACTTAATTTGAGTACAACCTTAAGGGACGCAGTATCTGCAAATACTCAGGCGATTCTTAAGACAGAGAGTGGTGCACCTGACGTTAGCTCTCACAAATAGTAGACTTAACTGGCACGTAAATATAGATATGCTGGCCGGGAGATTAAGCAAAGTTACACATCAGATTCTAAAACTTATTCAACTTACAACTTTTGAGACGGTTTTAACGTTTTATTTTAGTAACGTCATTAACGTGACATCACATAGCAGAGGCATATAGAATCTTCAAAACTAAAAAAAAAAACATTGTTCGAATTTTGTGTTGTTCACAAAATAACGATCACTGTAGGCCACTAATTAAAAAAAATTAATATACAAACTCTCCCTTCGATTTTCATCTATCAGTGCATAATGCATGTCCAAAAATGAAGAATAATAATAAATAAATAAAAATAATCTGTTTGTTCCCGTGGTATTAAACTGTAGAACAAAATACCTGCATCTCTCAAAAACAACTGTTCTCCGATCGAATTTAAAATAACTGTTAAACAAATTTTAACAGAACAATGCTATTATAACTATAAAGATTTTTTTGAATGCAAATTTGAAAACTACATGACGTCTGAATTTTAAATTGCTTGTGTATGCGGAAACTAATTTTTCAAAGAGACTTCCACAGGCTACTGTAATACATTTTACAAAACTTTTGGGTTCCTCCTGCGTCGGTTTTTGCTGACTCTCGGATATTTCGTTCGTAGAAGAATTGATTACATGCATATATATATATATATATATATATATATATATATATATATATATATATATATATATATATATATATATATATATATATATATATATATATATATATATATATATATATATATATATATGATAATACTCGCATTCCTTACATTCAAAAAATCATTGACCACATATCAAAAGTTCTAAAGAAATATAATGTCAAAATCAGATTTACCACTTGTCCAAAAATCTCTCATCATCTTCGATTCGTCAAAGATAAAATTCCTTTTTTTTCTACCAACGAAAAATCCGAGAGTCGATAGAAACCTATAAACAACCTCACACTCTTAACAGCGACTCAGGTCTTTACCGGTCACCAATATGGGAATCAGTCATCCGAGACGGTGTTTATGGCCCTCATTTAGCTCCGCCCCCTCAAACAATATATAAGCAGGTACATAGTAAAATGCGAAACAGTTCCAGTCAAGCTCTGAAGAAGCCAACACGATGATTGGCGAAACGTTAGCAAGTTCGAATCAGCCAAAACCGACGCAGGAGGCATCCAGAAGTTTTGTTAAAAGTATGCGTAAACTGTTTGTTAGTTACATTGTATGTTTACTTCGAAAACTCATACGGACAACTTTAAGTGTATGGTTAATGTTGAATGTTTATAATAAACACAGCCAATTTTAGGTAATAGCTATGTATCAGACATATTTTTAATGCCGACATTAATATTCAGACGAAAGGAATTTGTGACAGAGAATGAGAAGAAAAACTTACTAATCAATCAATTAAAATTTTTAATTAAAACGGTGAACAATAAGAAAACAAAAACACGAAAAAATAAAATAATAAAATGCAAGATAATATTATTATTTTTATATTCTATGGCAACGAATTTTAGGCCACGAAAAAGACGGTTCTGATCTAAACCATCTGGAGCTCGGGCGCGAGGGCAGGGATTCTCGAACGCGCGCCCCCCAGGCGACGACTCCCTTAACATCGCAGACGGTTCGAAGCGGGAGCACTGGATTTTAATAAAACAACTTGTTAATTCAAAACGCAGGATGTCGGGAAGTTGGAGCCCGAGACGTATGAACTTCTCTCGACAGGCGAACTTTCAGTCAACTTTATGCCCCGGCTCTATGCTCCCGCAGCCCTTTTCTCAAATTACTCGGCGCACGGGTCGCGAGCTGCCATTATTTAATTCGACGGGGGTATCAGGGGGAGACTGAGGAGGAGGAGGTGTTAAAAATCCAAAAGAACCCCCCACCGCCTTATATATGAAGTGATTCATTTAGTTAGTATATTAATCAAATAGTTAACTCCATAGTGATTTCAGATCAGCCATAATATCTCTTCTTCTTCAACATTTGTTTACTTGTTTCAATATTGACTACCGTGGCTGCAGCTAGAGTTATAACTATGGAGCGAATCCAAATGACGGACAGCCACGGTATAGTTAGAGCTTTATCACCATTAATTTCGCGAACTTCCTTTCATTTCTTAACAGTTCTGTTATGAATTTGGCCGAGTCCGTTCTATCATGTGGTTGTTTTAAAGCATTGAACCTTTCTTCTTAGAATCCGGCTCTTTCCTAAAACTTTTCCTTTCTGGAATGGTTTTTGAGATTTTTTTTTATTACTTCTCATTACAGAATATCCGAAATATCTCGCTTTCCTTCTCTGTTATTAATCTCTTTCCTGTCCCTTCTCAATGGATCCAGTATTGTTTCGTTGGTCATTTCATGTTCCCTAAGAATACTTCCGTAGGTCACATCTCTATTCCGTTCTGCAGTTTAATATATGGAGACCAAATAGCAGCGCCCTTGATGTCTAGTTTGAGTTGTCGCTTTTGAAGCGTTGGCCGTTTCTCCTCTTTTGTATTTTCATAATTTATTATAAGGATATGTATTGCGTTTTTGAATCAACATGATCAATATGTATGTCCTCCAAAGGCACGCGGCAGATGAAGTCTTACTAGATCATTATTTGATGATCTTGATCTTTATCATCTAATACACTTTTTGGAACTTATGTCATCTTCTCGTTTTGGAGTTGTGTCAAAATGCTTCCCTAAATCACCGATATAATACTTGTAGACTAAACAGCGTCTCTCTTAATCCCACTGCCTAAATGAAACCTCAGACTCTTGTATTTGGCAGACCCAAAACATCTACCAATCATCTAGTGTATGGAGCGTCTTTAAGATATCTGACCATGAACAGAAAAAAAGAACCACTTGGTAAAGTTGTGTCAAAGAAGAAAAAGCGACCCGACGGACGACGGGGCAAGAAGACGTCGATATATCGGAGAGTGTGGGCAAATATATGCTTTTGATATTTGTCAAACCACTAGAGAACATTAAAGGGCCCCGGCTTGTAGATTTTCGACCATTTATTTATGTTTTGTCGCTGTACCCCGAACGAATGAGATATTAGTGTAAGTGCCGTCGGCGTGAGTGTTTGCCTTGGCCGTATTGGGTTGCTTTTTGAAGAATTTATTAACCCGGCGACCTTCCTCGAATCCGACTTCAGTTCCGAGTATACGGTTGTTTGGACGGATATCATTTTGGTTTTTTTTTTATTTATAAATTAAAAAAAAAAATTTATTTATTCAATCAACAAACCTCTTGTTTTTAAATTGCACCTATTGATAATAAAGTCTTTATGATTAGAAAAAGATCAAAAGTGCTAGTGATGATAAAAATTCAAACAAGGAGGCTATGCGATGACTGAACCCATAATCGTCTCCAAAATTTAAAAACCAAAAACCAAAAAAAATGTATAACCAAGCTTTTGCAATTTTGTATAACTTTTAAAGCTGCTTTAACTAGCTCTTTTCATAGCATATTATGCAACTAGTGCGCTAAACGGCATTTGACTCACGAGTTTATTTGACACGAGCGGAGCGAATGTTTAATAAACGAGTGACTTATAAAGTTTACCGCACGTTTTGCTTATTATACTTTTTCTACGACCGTTAGTTTTTGGGTACATTTTCGCAAAACACCGAGAATACATTCACTGACATGACCGTCCGAAATAACAAACGTCAAAATTCAAGACACATTAAATATCTCCGCAAACATCCGATTGCGAAACTGACGTCGTAAAGTGACGCTTCCCGCACCCTAGATCGGTGTGTAATTAGGTATTTTACAGACGGGAGTAGAAAAAAGAGGTTTCGAATCTGTAGTTACATAGGAACGTATATTAACAAGCAAAAATGTACCTAAAAACGAACGGAAGCAGAACAAGTGTAGTATGGATCCACGACCCAGATTTTTGTGCATTTCTGAGGAAGTTGTGTTAAAAACATTGAAACATTGATATTTTTTATCGCAATTGTTGCCAATCTTTATTGTATGGTTCTCTCTCCCTATAATGAAAAATGTGGAAAAAAAATTAGAAATTAGCAATTAGAAAAAGCAATTCCTAAAAGCGTTTGAGCTACATTAATCAGTGTTGATAATTTAGTGAAAAAGAAGGCATCTAAATGAAGTAGCCTATTCTATAGGAGATATTTTTTGAGACATAGCGAGAAATTTTCTTTAGACATGGATTAAACGGCAACACACGTCAAATTTTTTCCATTCTGTAACAATCGGAAATCAATATCGAAAATTTGCATAATTGGGATACGATAAATCTAACGATAAAATTAAAAAAAAAGATTTTAATTGAAATTTTCAACAGTTTTGTTAAGTGTTTGTATTTAAAAGGAGCTACAATTATGAAATTGGCGTTTCATTTTCAGATTCAGAGCCTTTCAGTAAAAAGGAAACCAGCTTCTCTCAATTTTTAAATTTTACTTATTATTTGCATATTAAAGGTACTTGGACTTCTTTAAAAGTTGACAACGCAACGCACTAAAATATGTCAAACAAGTGTCGAGGAGTTAACCTAGTGTTTCGCCGAACTTCGTCAAGAATTTTGCAAAACTTCGTCTATCTTTTACATAAACTTTTTCTTGCCCTACGTTAATTTAATTTAATTCATACCAGTGGCTGAAAAACAAATGAGGAAGTTATAATTGGTTTAAATTCGACAACTTCTTGGGTATCCCACTTTCAAGTACCGTCCAGTTTATTTGGAATGTGCTAGGTCGATCGCCTCTGATGACAACGCGATAAATCGCGCGTGCTGGACCCTTATAGATGGCGCGAGCGACATTTAAATATGTCCGTCTAATATACGCGTATATCGGCAGTGATGTAGGAGTGGAATAATTTAAACCGAACACGGAGTGTTTACATGAATATTGATATCTGCAAGCAAATTTACACCGAACAATTTCCGTGGGCGCGTGAATATTTATGAGTCCGCGGTACCTTCGAGAGTTTGTACTCTACAACAACCGATAAACTTTTACTATTATTACTATTATCGATTTAGTCGAGACGGTGTGAATTCCGCAGCAGAGTGGGAACATCTGCTAATCCCAGATATACACTGATGGTTGTCAATAAAAAAAATGAACTCTCGTATCATCATTTCCATAGTGTTAAACAATTGTTTATAGTTAATAACAACAGATATATGCAATGTACTGCTCATCACCATTGAATACTTGGTTAGATCTACCATGAGACGTAAATATGTCATGGCGCAGGAAATAATTTTATCGCGATCTCATAATGACCGTTTAATATTTTACGTCAATTATCCGTTCACATAAATAATTCACGATACGCTTGTCAAAGGATATCAATTCTAACCGTTAAACTTTTCAGTATTCCATTTTATTTGCCATTACAACAATGAGGGTGCTCAACTGCTGCCAAATCGTAGGGGATGTCCAACAACCAGTCATTCATAATTATGACTACATGCACAAATGGACCTTGGAGATAATATATTAACTTGCTCAGTTTGATGTTATAATGTCACGTCTCCAATTTATTTTAGCTCTACCCATACCTTTCTATATCTGAGTCAGGATATCTACATCCATACCATTGGTTTCTCTCGTATTCGGAATTCATTTTCTCTTTCCATTCTCTTCTATTTACATATTTCAGTCACTATATTGAGTACTTGCATCATTAGTTAACGCAGTTCTAATTGGGAATTCTCTTTTTTCTTCTATTCTCCTGTCTCCAGAAGTCTTCTATATATTTAGATTCAGATTTAATTGCTTTGGAGAGAGGTGCTCCCCACGGCAGTATTCCGAGGAATTGATATGCATAATCGACACACCTGTCATTCTTTGAGATATTGCGTTCCGAGACACACATCGGTAACTTTCCAGAGATCTTTAAGCAATTTTTATTAATTAACCTCATGCTGTAACGTCCCTCCCGACCATAAAGTAATTCAAACAATCGTCTATATTGTTTATTAGGCCCAAAAGCGTAAGAGGCTAGGTGTCCTCAGAAGTCTTTGTGTAAGGCTCCAACTTATCATAGGCCTTGTTTTTCTCTTCTTTATGTATATCTCAGCCAGGATATCTACGTTCCTCTTATACTGCTTGCTTCTTTCTTGCATTACTAGTTCAACCAGTTAGTGTTAGAAATTCTCCTTTCTTCTCGATTTTTCTAAGGTCTTCCTTATTATCTTTACCCTTATTGGGAACTCTTGTATCCGCTGATTTTAATACAAGTGCTATATACACACTAGGATCGTCCCCTCTAATTGCTGCAAATATGGTGTTTGACTGTAGTTTTTCGTTTCCACTGGACGTTCATTTTTTTTTTAATACTTTGCAGTGTTAAAGTCTATTAGTTTTTATGTAAAAAAGAATCTCCTCCTCTAAATCGACATGGCATCTGAACCATTTGTTTTTTTTTTTAGTGCAAATAGAGCAACCAGCTATGGCATCCCTCCTGTGTCCCTGACGGGTGACGCGGGAGTTATGTAAGCGACCACCTGACGTCGTTAACATTCACTTTACGGGGTTGTAAACGTGTCCGACCTACAAATACGGAACTCCGCACGGCCGGAAGACACATTACACGCATGTCCGGTTGTCCCATAGCGGTACTACACAAGAACCAATGTTATTAATAAAGTCTGAGCATCCGAGGTTGAATACTAAACGGTTTTAATGTATGCGAGACGTAATATGCGAAGTAATTTACTCAGGGAATATGTCTAGGAAGCCGCTTTTTCTCATACCCACCGAGAATACCTCACACTAACCAAACTAGCCATAAAGAAGAACCGATAAAATATATTCTTTCGGGGAAATAGACCGACTTGGCAACACAGTATTACATTCCGCGCGAAAAATACAGATAAAGTGAGTACGAAGCGATGCATGGTTACCCTGGATTATTTATTTCGTTTATGAATGTACAAGGTGTCCCCGGATACAGTGTCGAAGTCGACTGAAAACGCAATTTTTCGGAAAAAGTCACTCCTAGTAAAAGTTCTCCATACAGGAGGATGGGAAAAACAAGTTGATTTGAAATTTATAAAACTTATAGTCTAATGCAAATTAATCTCTTGGTGTACAGCATCACTTACGATTGTGAAAATGTCTTCTCTAATTGTATTAAGTACAATATTGAATAGCTGACACACAAAAATTTGCATATTTCTCTCTCTTAACACCATGTTGGCATAAAACTTGACATTTTATTCTGAACTTTATTGATTCATTTAAATTATATAAGAGCTAAGGGCTATGTAGCATTTGTCTTTAACTTTTTCAGTTGCGCCTTTGCCATAGAAGCATATTCTATGGTCTCAGGTTTGGTACCCTTGGAAGTTAAAGATCATAGAGATTACGATGCTGTTAATTTATTTTATTTATATAATATAGTATTTGCAAGCGTTATGATAATTTATATATATTTCAACACTATTAAATAAGAATTTCAGCCTCATTGGCTTTGACACTTCGCATGTCAGATGGAAAATAATAAAACGCAGGGAGGCGCCTCCGTCAGGTTTTGGCACACATATTTTTGAAACGATACCTTGACAGTCCCTAAAAATTTCTAACCTCAGATGAACTGCGTCTAAACAAATACAGCACCATTTATACTTATTAATATGCGTTAAATTTCAGTCTTCAATATAATTTAATGCATACCCTAGTTGTTACTACAATGTTTTTACTAGAAACTTCTTAATGCTTGCGGAAAAACAACATATTGGCGGGAAAGGTGCAGTCAAGCGTAAGATCTGGACATCTGGATAAAGAGATGGTTTCATTCGACTTGTAGGCGTGTTTTACTTCATTTTGTTGATGATGGACTCTTATTTTAGTAAGGCTGCCAAATATTGGAGACCTTATAGGGTGGTTTAATTACACTTGATAATTGAAATTTGCTAAAAAAATGGGATCCATTTGACCAATAAATTTGGGCCGCACATAGTATAATTCACACATAAACTTAATTAGACCAATTGGACATCATGCGCGAGAGCTTATCAATCGACAATAAGTAAAAATTATACTAATGTAATGTTAAGGACATTTCTGTATTCCGTCGAAACATATTACACCCATTAAATTCAACGCACAATGTAAATAGGAGAAATAATATTACACAATCTCTTATCACTCGTGTTGGGACCGGTCAATTGACCACTTTTTAATTGACCAGTCAAAAAATGTTTTAACTAATATTTTGCAAGTGTATAATCGTTAATAATAATATGTATTTTACATTAAATTATTATGCATTGGACACAAAAAAATTGACCGGTCAATTCCACAACTCTACTTAAAAGTTGCCTCGCAAAATCAATATTGACTGAGTTGCCGGTTCGATAGTGTTCACTAAATACGAGGAGTGTCTTCTATCGCCTTCGCTTATTAAACCTTCTCTTAAAAACCGAATATCCGTGCGACCGTGACGTATGACGCGTCGACAGGTCGCAATCGGTAAAAGCGGCGCGCGGATCATCTCATACGTCAACGTCTGGAGAACCAATAATTCCGTCCTCACGCCGTCGTATAAGTAAACGTTTTAATCCCGCAAGGCTAAGGGAAAAAAAACGAACATTCCGGGACGACGATAAATATTTTTATGCATGTGTGGGTACGTACGTTTCCGTTGTTCGACGAATAAAAAGTTGTTGTAAAACACGAAGAAAAAAAACCGAAAAAGGTCCGTGGGGAGTGCGAGGCGCGGTACGGTAGTGTTTTTGCGGGCGAGTTACGCCCATATATCTTACCTCATATCTTCAGAAGAAACGACGTGGAACACTTGAGTGGCATTACTTGCTATCTCGAAAATTACCGGAATATTTTCCTGCTGCGTTGCCATGGACGGGGTTTTTAAAATAAACAAAAACGATTTTTCAATTTTTCAAAGGCTACTGTAATACTTTTTATAAAACTTGTGGATACCTCCTACGTCGGTTTTTGCTGACGTTTCGCCAATCATCCTGTTGACTTCTTCAGAGCTTAACTGGATCTAACTACTACTACTATTTCCCGTATTGGTGACAGCTAAAAACACCTGACACGCGTTTAAGATTGTTAGGTTGCTTATAGATTTCTACAGACTCTCGGATTTTTCGTTGGTTGAAGAATTGATTGTGTTCGGCAACTGCTCATGAGTTTGTCTTAGTCTTAAGGCATGTACTTGATATGTTCCGTCCGGTCTCTCCAATGTTTTGCCGCATATGCATGGAATACTGTAAACTCCTGGCATCTCAAATGGAATTTCTTCTTTGATGGATCAAAGATGTTGAGAGATTTTTGGACCAGTACTGAATCTGGTTTTGAACTTATATTTCTTTAGAACTTTTGATATGTGGTCAGTGATGTTTCGAATGTAAGGAAGGACAGCAGTGACAAGTGTGGGATTGCTTTCGGCCTCATTGCTATTGGAAGCTTGTGGTGAAGCGTATTTTGTGATAGAGGCTGTAGGTTTTCTATAAACACAACGACCCAATGTTAGGTCTGATTTTCTATTGATCTTAGGATGGGATGTTATTATTAGTTTATAATTCAATGCAAACGTATGTTAGGATGTATAAAGTTGAAATGTCTAAGAAAACCTACTAGGGATCCTTGACCATGAGGTCAAATAACAAAAGTATCATAATTTTGGTTTTAGGTGGAAGGTGTCAAGAGCATTCTTCTCAAAGGTTTTCATAGATATAATCGCGATGACTGGCCTTCGTGCCCCTTATTTACCTCCGCGCCCCTCAAACAATACATAAGCAGGTACATGTAAAATGCGAGCAAGATTCAGTTAGGCTCTGAAGAAGCCAACAGGATGGTAGGCGAAACGTTAGCAAGTTCGACTAAACAAAAACCGATGCAGGAGGATTCCAGAAGTTTAAAAAGTATAAATAAAAACGATATCAAAAATACAAATGACGACTCATTTAGAGGCACATTCTTGTTTTAAAGAGCGATTTAACGAAATGCAGTACGATTTAGTATCACGTAAAGACTCAGATTCGTGTTACATGAAATCTGCCTAATATAGTGAGTTTTTGGATTCTGTAAAAATTACAAAATACGGTATCGGCGACTAAAGGGATCGATATTTGTGTAGTTAGTGTTATTGAAAGGCTTATTTCTCCAGTGGCTGATGGCAAAACAAGTATAAGATATTTTGTGGAAAGCGAGGAGATCTTTGACATAGACGTTCACCAATACCAGGCAAAATGGACCCATTTGAAACATTTTCGTGATACACGATACATGTCCAGGATGTTAGTTGATTTAGATGGAACTTTTTGAAGTTATTCTTATAGTACTTTATATAGTTTTAGTCGCGATGAAATAGAATAGAGCCGTGCGCAAAAAAAGGGAGACCCATTTTAAGCTACGTTTCGGGAATTTGCAAATCGTATCAGCGAGGAGTTGTGCTTGATGTGGAGTGAATTAAAAATTGTGCATGGAAAACCCAGGCATAGACAGGTGTTGACGAAGAAGATGTTATTCCATCAAGCAGCACAAAAAAATGATGACCAGGAGGATGGGTCTGAAAATATCTGTTCGTACTGCAATACCAAAGGTCGTTTAACTTATATTAATGACGTTTCATCTGAAAAAAATGTCTTTACGGCAAATTGCAAATCGTCAATCAATGTCTGGAGGTCCAGGATGTAAAAGATATCAGTGTAGGGCAAAATGTTACACGCTTAAATGCCGTTCTAAATTTTAAGGAGTATTATGCAATTCGAAATGCCATTTCAGCCTATCTTGTGCAAATAAATAATGTTCATAGGTCAAATAAAATAAAAGTGCAGTTTACCTTATTTTTTGCTTAAACATATTTTTTATGTTTTCATGTTTGTTCGAGAAAATATAATTGTTTTAAAATCAATGTTTCTTTATATACCAGATTTTGGGCGCGTTTAAACATTTAATTAGTATCCTATTCGTACTTTAGCCACGTCTCCTTGCCTAAGCCTAGAATTGACCGGATAATGTAAGTAATCATTGAATCTTTCGCATATTATCCAGCGGGTATATCTGGGTAAAATTACGTTTATCCACTAATAGACTTTATCCGTAATATATACACTATAATATATATACTAAAGCCGGATCTGCCTCGTTGCTCCCGTTGCTGTTTAAAATGACCAGACCAATGTTGTTGGTTAGTATCAGTGAGACATTAGTCACAATAACCAACATGAGACATCAGTCACAGACACTTTTTTGAACGGTATTTCTTATACTTGGCTCCCAAAATATTCAATTTTGAGATCTTGAAGACGTCAAGTTTGAGAAGTTTAAGAGTTATCCCCTTAATTAAATAACATCTTAGGTTATTTAAATTATATTGTGGGCGTTAATTGAGTTAACAATAATAAAAGATATACATGTTCGTGAGAATTACAATAATTATACATGTTGCACTTCGCCGAGCTTAAAATAAAATCGTTTCTGTTCTACGCTATATTTACAAAAATGTTGTTTGGCAGGCAATCGATAATATGGCAATGATTCCACTAAGAAATATGTTGATAAAAAAACTATGTAACAAGCCAAAAGAAAGTATAATTGTATAAACCTATATATTGTATAAACCTATAAGTAAAAACTTTTCTTGATTGTGTTTAAACGTGTTCAATCAATTTTATCGCTTGACTAAACTTTTTGCATATTTTTTTCCAATTATCATCAGCGACACCATACGGAAATACTTCACCGTCACAACCCCCGTCCTACTTCATTAATGCGATATTCTGTCATTTCTTACTACGCAAACTGCGACGCGAAAGTTCCGCAGGGGTTCCGCCTTGCACCCCTTCGCCCAAGGAACTTCTCCTTACAATAAGTTGCTCTAATTAATATACATCCACGGCAAGTATTAACGTATTAATTAAAGCTCCGAGTTGATAATAGATCGGGCCAAATGTTACACGGGCTCTATTCCGAGACTCCCCAGTACCCCCTTTGTGTACCCCGCCCACCCTTATTGTATAAATTAATACGGGGTTGGGGGTTTATCGAATTTGCCGCTCGCTACGAGTTTTGTTAGCGACAAACTACAGCGAATAGATCGAAGTAATGGCAAATAGTGATTTGTTGGCGGAATATCAATTTGGAACTTAAATCTCAACTTACCTTGTCTATTCTCTTAAACGGAAGAGTATTTACAAACCCTTTTCACTAAATTTAACAATTCACACTTAATTGACAATTTACACTTACGTATTTGTTGCACACGGTCAAACTGTCATTGGCGTTCAATCAGAGCCCTCTAGATTTGCCGGGCGGTACGCTCAACGATCGCTGCGTTCGCAAAGGTTGGCAATACCGTTGCGGCTGTGACGTCACAGCCTACGCGGCGCGTATGAATTCATTGTTTGCCGAATTGGAAAAATATTGTTTCAATTTCATTGGAGGGTAAAAATGTGTAGATATAGATGGGCTGGCAAGGCCCTACGCATATAGGGCGTTGAAATTTTATTTGTTTTTGTTTATTATGTTGCACGGAAATTAGTGCGGCAGGCGAAGTTAAAATTTTATCTTAATGTTACCTTGACTTGTAAATCACTTTACTGTTGTAATATTAATCATTTTTACATAAAAGTGGACAAATAGAAGCACTTGGTAGCCCTCCTTTTAATATAGTTTAAGTAGTACTTAGTGATAGCTATAGAGGTAATTTCTAGTGGAAGTGGTAATTTAGCATACACGAATTTTATTTAAGTCCAAGTGTTAAATTTACTTGAGAAATTAATAGAAGTGTAGCTTTACATATCAAAAGCACCCTGTATGGTCATATAAGTTACTGTTTTTAGATTGGACTTGTTTAAATGTCAAACTCCCAAAATGTTTCCACTTGCTACCTGACTCCAGGATCGTAAATAGAGTTCGGCCCGGATAGCGCTATAGCTTAAACCAGAACCTACTCGCATTTGATCGGTGCTGAGTTTGCTAAACATCATTTCCACCGTCAACTTTGGTTTTGACGTTGAAAAAATGCGAATACACCGTTAAAATTGTTAATTGGAAGTCACTTCTTCAGAGCATAAAAAGGTTTTAACATCCTGTCCTCTCAGGTGCGAGAAAAATTCTGATTACCCCGCTCACCACGAGTTCGGAAGTACAAACTACACAGTATAGATCGAAGTAGTGGTAAATAGTCATTTCTTAGTAAAATATCGCTGTGGAACGCAAAGAACAATCTCAATAAGCCTAAATCTAAACTTACCTTTTCTATTGTCACAAACAGACGAGTATTTACCGACACTTTTCTTTAACAATACATCCACCACTTAATTAACAATACATAACCTATGTATTTGAAGCTTTATAGGGTCAAACTGTCATTCGCGTTCAATCAGAGCCCTCTTGACTTGCTCAACGACCGATGTCTTCGCACAGGTTGCTCATATCGTCGCGACTCTGACGTCACAGCCTACCCGGCGAATATCGCATAGTATGCATGCTTTGCCGAGTTGGTGGAATATTATTTCGATTTTATATGAAGGTACAGGGCGTTTTGTTTTTGTTTTTTTTTTAAGGAAATTATTTGCATTCAAATTGATGCTTCGGGAGTTTTCGTCAAGTAAAATTCAAATTTGATTTTAACAACCCGTCTCTTGTGAGAAGTCATTGTTACGTAAAAGTGGACAAATAGAGGCACTAACCAACTAGCCAAAACTAACCATTTTCGCGATCTTTGCAATTGGAAATTTGAAGAGTATTATTTAATATAGGTGGTACTTAGAGGTAATTCTAGATGTAATTGCTGATAGAATTGGTAATTTAGGGTACACAGATCTACTACCTCTTTCTAAGAACATTTTATGTCCAAATATTAAATTGATTTGAAAAATTAAGAGAAATGAACCCTTGCGTGGGGATGCGACATTAGCAAAACCTTCGTACTGAGATACAGGGTGTTGAAATTTTATTCGTTTTTGTTTTTTCCATAGATATTATTTGCATGCAAATTGGTACTTGAGGAGTTTTTGACACGTCAAATTCAAATGTGATTTTTATAACAGATATTTTTGCTATTGTGAGAAGTCGTTTTTATTTTAAAAGTGGCAGTTAGCAGCCAATTTCAATCATTTTAAGTGGCTTACTGAAAGAACATTTTAAATCCATATATTAAATTGACTTGAAAAGTTAAGAGAACTGGACCTTTGTATCTCAGAAACAGAAAAGTGGCTGTTTTTAAAGAAAACCAGCATAATGCAAATACACCGTCACAATTGTTAATTGAGGTGTGAGAGCAGAAATCGGTTTCATCGCTAATATGGTTGTTGTTGTCTTCGTAAATCGTAAATAGTGATTTATCAGTGGAGCATCGGTTTGGAACGTGAAAAAAAAAAAAAACCTAAATCGATACTTACTCAGTCTATTCTCACAAACGGGCGAGTATGAACAAAAACTTTTCACCAAATTTAACAATATAGCACCAATTAATTGACAATTTATACCTTACGTATTTGTTGCACAAGCTTAACACAGATAATCTGTCATTCGCGTTGAATCTTAATTCGTCAGCATACTCATTCTACCGCTGCGTTCGCATAGGATGCCCCTATCGTCGTGGATACTGACGTCACCGCCTTCCAACGCACATATTATATTGTTCCTTGTTTGCAGAGTTGGTGAAATATTGTTTAAATTTTATTGGACAGCGAAAATGTGTTGATATAGATGATATTCATGTTACTTTCACTTGTAGAGGGCGCCATCTACACGTCTCTTGTGAGAAGTCGGCTACATCTGTCTTTTTACGTAAAGGTGGACCTTTAGACTTGGAAATTTAAACATTATTAACTATTTTCTATATGGTTGTATTTAATTCCTCGATAGAAAGATAAATTCCTTAATCCGAGCGCCACCTACCTGATTATTAGAGAGAAAAATGCTTATTACTCCACATTGTAGTTTTCTTTTGCAAAATTTAATGCCAAGTAATATTTATGTAACTTTAGCACCAAATACGATAAAATACGTCTCAAATGTAACTTAAAATGTGTATTCCATTGCCCGCGCGGCCTCGAAACTACACTGGAAAAAAATCCCACGGAGGCGCCATTATCCAATTACCGTCCGCGACGGTATGCAACCCGTCGAACGTCGGGACTTCGTTCGCTGTAATAAACAACGTTCGGACCGGATTTTATCAGAGTCGCGGCGGTCCATCGTCGACTCTTGTCTTACTTCCGGCGCTTACGGTCCAGGTAATCAGTCACACCTGACGTTTAATCACGAATGGGCGGGGTAATGACGCGGAGACGGCCCTCCGATCGCCCATTGGTCGCCGACCGGCTCAGCCGCTCGAAAAACAAAACTAAAATCACGAGGCCGAACGTTTATAATTGGGAATGCTGACTTTAAATCGTGAGTAATGTTTATTCGAATACGCTCAAGGTGGTTAATCGGTAACACCGTCACAGGTGAGCGGCATACGCGGGCACTCGCGTTGCCGTAAGATATTCCGATATACTCACACTATATCGTAGCATATTTCAAATTACATATCAACATTTTTGTTACTCCTGTGTATGTGGCTACTTGTAGGGCAATTTAGTTCACAAGCAAAAATAATAAGACTCTCCGAATGTATGTATGCAAACTGTTACATGCATTACATGCCGCATTGGTCCTAACGGCTTTGCCTATGTCATGCAGGTGGCGTCTGCACCAAGAAGTTAATTTTTTGAAGCATATCTGGACAATCTACCAAATTATTCAAGATTGAATATAACAAAGCTGTTGAAAACGTCTTGTAATAACAAATACAGTAAGGGACCCATAATTTCGAACAATTAGTCTATCTGCAGTAGAACCTGCGTTCCATATGAAAGTAATATCCGCCATAAATGTCATTTGAGTATCAAATGCGAGTCGGTTCTCTTCGATATAGTAACGCATGCTTTTATTATGTCGCTTGGATAGTGAGAAATTTAAGGATTCTATTTGGTTTTGTTGAATTGAATTGTTCAATAAAGATCCACTTCCACGCTCTGCCTAAGTTGGAAGGCGTCGTCGACGAAGCTAAGTCGCTAGGCAATAGCACCCTCAGGGATTGATTAATACTTTGATCTCTCTCAAAATTGAGAAGCCGCAATCTATTGCAGTGAGCACCGCAAGCAACACGCTCGATGTAACTTGGATCATCTCTCTTAGCCGTGAGCTCATGATAGTATCGGTGTTTACATTTCCTTTTTTTCGTATTGATCTCTGATTATATATGCTTTTATACCAACTTTCAAAAATGATAACGCAGTGTAACGAAATGGTGGTGTGTTGCGTATATGTCGGTATACCGAGGGAAGATTCTTTGAGTCCCCCGGTTGCACCTTCTCACGAGGAACGTAAGATAAAAAGTTTAAGTTTGTGCTTGACTCTTCGGTACATATCGCTACAAAATTAAATAACCTTATCTAGGAAGTATTGGTATAGCAATGGCGAGACATTGTTTTGCAGATGTTCTAACCTCTTATTCAACTTCATTCTTTAATGCTTTTGTTGTCATTCATCAACAAACCACCAGTAGTTCTGCCATTTAATTTGGTACGGTAAGCTAGGACCTTAAAGTCTACAAAGTAGTTCATTCTTGAAGCTTTCCAAACAGTCTGCATTTGGTACATTTATCAATATTCATTAGACTTGTTGAACACAGTTAGCCAGTACTAGCTAGCGTAGACATATTTCCCTGATCTGACGTTAAGATGACCGAAGTAGCAAAATCAAAGAGGTTTGATGCACAACTTTTGAATTTTTCTAAATTTTTATTAAAGGTAGTACTGAGTTTTGATTTAGTGTGTAGAAATAATAGACACAAAGAACAGGTAATTCGAGTAGTTCTTCTCGTGTTGTGCCGTGGACAACAAAACAACAAAATGGATCTTTTGAATCATTCTAATGTTTGTGGAGTTTCAAAATCTGGTCCAGGTAAACATTTCATTGTCGCTATATGGGCTTCTTCGTATGTACGTGTTCCTTTGCCGCTTACTCGCGATGGCGGACGCGTTATTTAGTACCCATGCAATACCATTTCAATAACTAAGCGGTCGCAGATTTACATAACGAATCAGATCGTTTGTTTCACCCGGGATTCTTCTGAGACCGTTTACCGAGAAGCAATGTTAATTATTATCGAGATTAGATCGGTATCGCTGTTCGGTCTGAGCTATATAGCGATTGGAAAGATTCTTAGCGTTCTCAAAGAACGAAAAAAAGAAAATCGCGTCGAATTGGTCAAACGCGACGTCAAACTCAAAATGGCGAAGCTTATCGAGCCCACCTCGGCTCAAACGTATCTACGCTAAGATTAAATGTGTCTCGTACTGCTTCTGCCTGTAACCATTTATCTTTCACGCTGTACGAGTTTTGAAAAATGAACGGGCGTCTTAGAATTTACAAAAGTCGATTATTTTCCTCAATACAATCGCGGTGGTTTGGAACTCGACGGCAAGAGATTATTTTTTTTAGTTTGAGAGGGAAATAAACTTAATTTTTGGAATTTAATATGTGATTGTCGTACATAAATTTCGTATAAACTGTGTAAAAAAGGTTTCCTAACTTTCTCTTCAATTTAGGAAAGCAAGAAGTAGCTGGTCAATTTCTCAAAGGGTCATGGCAGACCTCAATATTATTATATAGTGTTTCAGGCGCATCGAACTATGTAAAGAGCAAAAGATCAGTTTAAGTAATCATAATAAGAGAGAACGAATGATTATAATTTTGTACATAAAAAGGGATATTCCTGCAAGACATATTTGTCGCTGGTGTGAATCTGGTTCTCAAATTTTAAGTTCATATTAAATGTTTATATTTTTTTCCAAATGGAAAAATTGTGTAACAACTGATATGAAATATTCAGTAAAATAACCAAGACTCTATGAGGAATAACGCTGGTTATTGATTAAAGCACCAACGAAACAGTAAATAAGAGTAAAAAACGTAAATTAAATAAAAATGAATAACTTGATATTATTATTAAATTGAGAATGGGGGGGAGGGGGGAGAACAAACAAAAAAAATTATAAAATGACACTAACAATAAAACTTTTTAAACTTATCCCATATATTCATCCCATATGTTCATATAATCATAAATAGCAGAAAAAACTAATAATTGGCCCCAGTATAATATAATGGTGTTGCTTGTATTTGTAGAAATGAAAAATGTTTTAAATTAGTCATATTTCCTTATGCCCCACTGATTAATTAGACAAGATATTTCTTTTCTTTGCAAACATTCTTTATTGTTTGAGTCAGCACACATAATTATTTATGTTGCCCCGGTTCCGTGATTAAGTTATTAATAAAGACATTGTAAAAGGACCTGACTACAGAATATTTATAGGTTATCGAATAGTTTACTCATATTTATTCATATTATTACTCTATCAAAGAATATAAATCAGTATTTTTTCGAGTTGCTGTTACAATACGTTTGCCATCTTTTAAATTTTTGGTGGTGTGCTTGACAAAAATGAAAAGTCGTCTCAGATTTGTTAAAAAGCAATTAAATATTTTTATTTAATAAAAACTGGATTTATAATGTATACAAAAGTTTTAAAAGGGATTAAATAATATTATAAATCATTTCCGTATTTGTTTGGTTCAATTATAGACTACTAAACAAAGCAGAACGGCAGTTTGACAGCTTTAAGTCTTAGAAAGTCGCAGTCATTTTGTAACAGGGAAAAGCCATGGAAACCAAAGCAACATTTACAGCGCCTATTTGAAATCAATTTTAGATTTATATATGTATTTTGTGATTAAGTGGTTAGTTATTAGTCCAACTGATGCAACTGAAGAAGATATGCTGATTGTCTTTGCCCGACTCGGTCAAGTTATGTTGCGTGTCTACAGGATCAAAAAAGGTAAATTTCGTAAAATATTTAGAAGCTGAGGTTTTTCAAATAATAAACTTAAAAAAAAATTTAGCTAGGTATTTTTAACTATTCATAATTCTTTTAGTATTGCCGACTGGCTAAGAGCCTGCTGGACAAAAATGTCAAAGTGCTATATAATTCCTGCCATGCAGTATCATGTAGTATGGGTTTGTTTGAAATACCGTATACAACATATTATAAATTATAACGTTTAAATTCAATGCATCTTGATATACACATATCATGATTGTAGTACATATATAAATCAGCAAGTAGGGTAGATCAAAAATTAGAAAAATAAGCAATTGTAGATTTATTTTTTTTTTGGAGCCCAACAGCATTTAAATCTTTACGAGCAAGTTCTGCTTATGTTCCTCGTTTCCACTTACTGACATAATTCAAAGTTTATGATTGTAATATAAGTACATATGGAGGGTTTACACTTTATAAATTATTGTCTCAATTTTTTAAGAATTTGTGCAAGATCAGGAATATATTTGTTTTACAATATTATGAAAAACATACATTTTTTCATCGATGCGCCAATCAGGCGAAGGATAATAGAAAAACTTGCTCCAAAACAAGAATATCCCTGTGCCTCATGTGCAATTTTTATTTTATTTTTTATTATTATACCCAGTTTTCACTACTGTGTTCTGGTATGCTGGGATTTATTTGTTTAACTTTTTTATTCTTCTTTGAAAGTTTTGTAAACTTTGGCATTGGAAGTTGTTAAGAGCTTGAAATAACATTATGTCTTCGGTAGACCACTGTTATTCTTATTTGCTTTGGTGTTCATATTCAGTAAGTAGCATTTCAAACTTTCCTACGCAGTATGCTCAGAAAGTTTTAGTATATTTTTTTAAATTATGCGCTTTTTGTTTGCGAAAATTTGTAATAACGTTCCAATGTACCTAATTAAGGTAAACAGAAATATTATTCACTAGTCTTTCAGCTTCGGGATGGTGTGCGAATTATTCAATCCATAAAAATAATTGTATATACTATAGTTTTCCAGTATATATACAATGAACAGTCGAAATATTATATTCACTTTTTCTCAGTGTACTAAAGCATAATAGACTCAATTCCCACTTGCCGACGCACTTGAGTAGTTGTTTCGCGAAAGGCTAGACTGCGTCAAACTTAGACAGGGATTGTAATTAGTTTTTGACAAAAAAAATCAATGACTGTTATTATTTGTGGTCAAATTTCGATTTGCTGCCTCCTTTTCTCCCCCCGGCGTATCAAATTCGCCGTTTGGCTCGCGATCGCATAAAATTCCGCGACGCTTCGCTAGCGACGCCTCGCGGCGCCCGCGCGAACCTCAGTCGCGAAAAAACCCCCGCCGCGGGCGCGCGCCCACTACAGCCCGCGTCGTCCGTGTGTGTGCCGTCACAATACGTCACGTCGCCGGCTCCCCACCCCGCCGATTGGGCGAGACGAATGGGCGGTCCGAGGCGGGCTACGCACTTCATCAATCGTCCCGTCGCCCGGGGTGGGGATGGAAAAAACGCCCGCCTGCCCCTGCCGCGGCGAAAGAAGTAGGGCGCAGATTTTTGTGGTGGTGGATGATCGATTCGTGTGGGGAGGGGAGGCGGCGCGGCGCGGCCAACGCAAAAATGCGGTAGTCTCGCGCGTCGACTGCGGCGGGGAGACGGTTCCTTTTTTTCCCTCCGATACTACTACTACTGCGCTTGTGTGTAAACGACAATTTGTCGTTCGAGTTAAAAGAATTCCTCTCGACATCGGTAGTCGCGTACCGACCGGCGGCAAAAAGAGGACGAACGACTCCACTGTAGAAGAGACCGCAGAGAGAGAGTGGTCCCCCTTTCGTCGTGCCTCCCCCCCTGACCCGCGCCCGAGGCTCCACCCATCGGGAAGAGTCGCAAAAATCGGCGGTCAGAAAGAACTCGGCAGCCGTCAAATTATTATTATCACCTGCGCCTCATACCGCGCTGCTACCGGATTTTTGAAAACGCGACCGGTGTGGTACATAGTAGTTGTTCAACCACGTGTGGACTTGCGGGGTGGTGGTGCCCGGTTTCAGTGTTGGTGCGAGACTACCCGGGAAAGTGCGCGGATTGTTTTGAGTTTGTCCCGCGGGGAAGCGCCCCCGGTTGCCATGCTGTCGGGCGACGCTAGACAGTGAGAGAGCACCGCGACTGGGACACTATGTCCCAGTTTGGATTCCGAACATCGCCGAATACTCAGGTACATCCTCAGGGAAAATTGCGGTTTTTAAACCCAACCGTTACCTCGCCTCGTTCCTTCGCCTTTTCCATCAGAAATAAGACTTGGACGCTATTGACAATTGATTATTGCTTATTCCAGATGACAGGGTTAAACAGCACAGCAAACAACGTGCTATCGCCCAGCTCTTTTACTGGGACTCCGTTTTCTTCACAAATTAAAAGCAGTCATTATCGCCAATTGATCGATTGTTATAACAGATGACAGGGTTAAACAGTACAGCACGCAATTTCGAATTCTGCTAGTTTTAAATTCGATAAGTATTCATTGCATTCATAGAAAATTTAAAGTTTGTTGCTAGTGTGGTCGGTCGCCTTTTCTTCAAGAATTAGAAGCAGACATTATCGGAAATTGATCGATTGCTATAGCATATGACAGGGTTAAACAGCACAGCGAACAACGAGCTGTCGCTTAGCTCTATGTTTTGAATTCTGCCAGTTTTGATTTGTTTTAATTGTATATAATAGGACTTGCAATTCTGATCGCTTTACCAAAGTTTATATGATAAGTTTTCATTGCATTCATAGAAAATTTAAAGCTTGTTGCTAGTGTACGATTAAAGTGAAAATTGTGCTTGCCTTCTTTTACTGGGAGTTCACTTTCTTCAAAAATTAAAAGCAGACGTTATCGAAAAGTTGATCGATTACTATAGCAGATGACAGAGCTAAACAGCACAGCAAACAACTCTCCTTGCTATTGCTAGCTACTCCTACTACTCCTACTTTGATAAATGTCATTCCGACATTGGTGATAATTGAATTAGCCAGATATTGATATAACGTTGAATTGAGTATAATTTTCTTGGTAGTATCTAGTAAGACTTGCAATTCAGATCGATTTATCGATGTTTGTCTGATGTATGCCTTCAGTGAACATTGGGCTTCGCTTTCTTTTTTTATTAGGGGTCTTACCGCCAGTATGCCTTGCTATTGCTAGGTGTTTTAATAATTTTGAAGTCACTACTACTTTGATGATAATCGAATTAGCAAGATGTTTATAAAAAGCTAAGTTAATTCTCCCTGGGCGCTTTACCCGTATTGTGCGGTAGCCTAACAAATTTTTTGTAAGTATTCAAATTAGGTTTCACTGAAGATAAACAAACACCACAGCAATATCTTCCAACTGCCAGTAATTTCGGTGCTATCGCCTAGCTCTTTGAGTGTTTTCGAAATCAATTTTACTTACGCTTTAGTAGATAAGCTTTGAAAAAAGCGACATCCCTGTAAATTTTTATTGGTTTCATAGAACTTTTAAAGTTTGTTGTCAGTTGTTGCGATAAGTCCTTAAACAAATAAAGCCATTGATCGATTAAAGATTTAGTATATTTGTTAAGATTGATTTTAATTGGATTGGGATGATACCTCATAATCCTCCTACTCCTAAGTCTCATAAGAAACTGAATTCGAAAAGGTGTAAATTTGTGTCATATCAGTTTGCTTTACCCGCCCTAAGTCAGCTGGTCTTTTTCTCGAGCTTCTTCTCGTTTTACCTTTAAGTGCTTAGCTCAGGTAGTGCACTGCTTTTATGGGTGGTTTTGAACATTTGATGAACTTATGTTGGTATCAAGGAAGAATTGCAATACACCAAAACACTTTATTCTTAATTCAATTAATTATTTTTCGCAGCATTTTGTTGCTCAAAAATTGATATTTTTGAGGATATATTAACCTAAATTAAGACCTTTGTTTATTGGTACGCTTCATAAATAAGTTCGAAAATCTAAAAAAAAATCTACCAAAAGAAATGTAACAATTTTCCCGATCCGGTCACATTGATCAATATAACGGAGTATTCACACTCCACCAAATTAACAACCAAAATTAACCAACATCAGTGTCGACTAAAATCTATTAACTAACCAAATTGTTGTTTGTTTTTGTATACATTCTCCATATAATCCCAGACTTGTCCGAAATTCGATAAACAAAATGCCAGCGGTCTTATCTAATCTAAGGATTGATTAATAAATGCACCAATTATAACCAGGTAATCGAGTTTGTTTAAGTTTTAGCATTATCTCTAATTGTATGTTTCAACCGAATTACTAGCGAAATACCACGTGGTTTTCCTACTGTCAACCAGAAGTATCGGCCTATCTCTTTTTTCCTATACAACAGAAGCAAGGGCGTTTAGGCTTATTTAATATTGCTTGGAAAACAATTTTAAACGTAAACCTCCATGTCGGTATCTTTTCGATTATCTTGCTCTGTTTTTGAACACATCGCTTAGTTAAAAATATTTTATCTCTTTCGCCTTATCTGGCTCAACTTGGGTGTTCCACGATTAAATAAGTGTATCGCCGTTTCGCGCACACAAGAGCCTTTCAGAAATCACTTATCGAATAAAAGCGAAATAACGCATACTGCAATGATTGTTTGCAGTTAATTGGTTATAATTATTGTCCGGATCGCGGACCACACAGGAAAGTTCACTTGTTCGTCACAATGCGCACACACACAGACTAAATTAGATATCGCCCTTTTCACTTAAACTGGTGGTGGTACAAGAAGCGAGATTATTATTTTCTGACACCCATAGGGTCGATTGGTTAATTCCTACCAGTTTCAAACAATTCCCAAACCTTGACGGCATTTCCTAATTCCACTATTTCACTATTTTTCAGATTTTATGAAAATCAATAGATTTTGTCAGAAGCCCTAGCGACCCTTAAATAATAATTAAAAGATCCTTAGTCTTCGGCAAATTTTAATGCTGAAGAAAAAATGGTTTGCTGCGGCAAGAAAAAGTTACACATATTTTAACTTGTCAACCTTACAAGTAAGTAAGCCATATAAGCACAAGAAACAGGAATATTTCAGCGATAATCACTGAAAGTGAAAACTATGATTGATGGTAAACCAGTCAAGTTCATTCTTTATTCCAGGCCCTCAAGCGTAACAAAAAAAGTACGTCCTGTCTAACTCTAAAATTCTGTAAATAGAATACATCGGTAAATATTGGCTTGTCGAAAAATAATAATTAATGTCTAGTAAATTAAAATAAAATAGATTAACATCCAAGTTAGGTTTTGTTAACCAAAACTATCCACCTGCTAACGACAAAAATATTAATTAAAAAGGACAACGAATATACATGACAAAACACACAAAATGACAGAATAGACTATAGACATACTGACCTAATAAGTCGAGTAATTAGGCAAAACTACATTGGAATACTTTGGCAATTAGATGAATTACAATAAAACGCAAACCATGACCAACCAACAAAAAAAAAAACTAAAAATTGCAGAAGCACCAACAAATATAGAATAAGTCATGTTCAGGACCAACAATAAAATTAAATAAAGGAAATCAGACCATCATTTGAACATCCTTCTTAAATTATAAAACATCAGAAGTACCCCAATACTTAAAACCGAGAGTGTTCGGTCAGTGTAAACCCCCTGTCCTCAATTATGGCTCTCAAACCTGGACATTTACAAGGGAAAATATGGAAAAACGAAAGGAAAAGGAAAAGTTGGAACCGTAGCAAACCAAAAATGCGAGATGTCTTCATGCAAGTAGCAAAACTCAGAGGGAAATTCGCTGGACCTGAGACAAACAGATGACCGATGGAATCAGATAATTATGTTCCAAAGTCGGTGGAATTGTAAGCGGAAATCAGAGAAGACCATAGATGGATTCAAATCGCACACGACAGAGAGAGAGATTGCTTAGATAGATAGATCTAGCAAAAGACATAACTAATATGACATGAAGAACTTTTCTGCTTGTGCGGCTGGTAACTGGCGGGAAGGTCACGAAATTATATATCCTGATTTATTATTCAGAACAGGTTAACATTTGATAATAATGCGAGCACATCCATATTGCCTACAAATACTTCCGGTGACATTTGTCCTTTTAATTTTAATTTTAATTTTTTAATTTTAATCGTACTATTTTCACAAAACCAAGTTAACCAAGAACACTTTTCCTTTCGTTTGGTTTCCAATAGTTTAGTTTCTAACGCGGTGAGATAGTGATTATTGAAACTTCGCCTGCTTGAGGATTCATTCTGCAGCTGCACAGCACTTTTAGAGCACTGCTGGATTCTTGCCGAAACAAAAAATCCTAAAGGTTTTGCAGTTTGCAAGAGGTTTAGATGACTCAACAGTTATCTTGCAAATTTACTTTCTGGAATTTTAGAGCTGTCGGGTAAGTTTTTGAGGACCTTCCCGATTCGGCTGTAAAACCAAGTGTTATGCTTCTTCACTGCTGTCTCAATGTATTCCTGCTAAACCAGAATTTTTCAGCTGTTTATAACTTCGTTTTATCGAAAACAAAAACGTCGCGCTACTGCCTAAAATCAACCCCTCGCGTAAATAAACCGGCGGCGGTGGGGGGCAGGGACTCTCTCTTTTTCTGATTTATAACGATTTAATATTTATTTTGATGGGTGAAATTCGGCGTCACTAACACCCCGAAAGGGAGGGTCGCTACCATCTGCCGAGTTAAACTTAATACCCCCCGGGGCTGTTCGCCGTTTTGCCGCTACTGGATAAGGGCCATGATCGTCTACGATCCGTAATACTCACTTACGAAAAAAAAAGGCCATATATGCGGATCCCCCGGGCTTTTGTCACTCCGATTGGGATTTTACTGCCGTTTCTGGCGGAGATCCATGCGGTCGAGCGTAAAGTATACCTTTCATAGTTTGATTAAGGCTTATTAAACGCACAAAAAGTCGGGGTGTGAACCGGGTCTGTTTGAAAACGCATTAAGCGGATTTACCTGGCCGTGACTAAGTTGACACAAGAGAAACGACCACCGCCATTTACGAACGGCTTGTTTAGGCCTGTCTTTTGAGTGTTGTTCGACGTGCCACGGAAAATTGTATAGGTTGAACTGTTTTTGATGACGTTTTCAATATCTACGGGTAGGCATGCGCCCAGTAAATTTAGTGTCCAAGTTGTACCCAAAAGCAACTGTTTGTTGCGTCCTTCATTTAGTATAATTAAAAAAAAAGTGAACTCCAATATTTATTCATTCATTTACAAACAAGTCTTTCCTCCAGATAAACGCAGCTGTTCAAGAGCAACATACAAAGGAAAGAAAAAAAGACATAACAGAACTAGTTATTTGTCACCAGGAAAAATAATGGAACAATTATTTACATTGAAAGGAAAAACATAATCCCAAGTGCCGTTTAAAAGGCCTTAAAGCACCGAGCACTATAAGTACGAGTGCATCTGATAATTATAGAATATGAATTCGTGGTTTTGTCAATACATCAGGATAAAAGATTTACATACATAAATATACAAAACGAATTACAATTTTTTACAAGCAGTGCTAAAAACAATATTATGTTTAAATTTTATTCATAACTACCGTAATTAAAAATTCTCACATTGCCAGAGTTTTAGTTAAGCTGTAAAACTCAAAGTCTATGAGAGTTCTGCATACCATTGTTTCAAGTTGATTGTGAAAAACTGACCTATAATAATAACTTTTTGAGTATCTTCTCTTCTAATCTCTGTCCGATACTCTAATAAAATTTAAAAAGTGTTTTACTAATGTGCTGCTTTGTTAATGTTTGATCCATCGGGACCTTAGAAAATTGATGCCTTCTTTCTGTGATAGCAGTAAGGCGAAGAATAGATTGACTAGGATCTGTAGATACGGAGAAAGCTTGTTGCAAAAAAAATCCAGAAATACTAAATTGCAATAAGCTCTACGATTCTTCAAAGAAGTTGAGGTTTTCATTATAACTATTAAAATGTGTGTCTACTAAATTTCCGTTTTACATTCTTCATCCGTGTTAATGTACTGGGTGTTATTTAATAAGTATCCAGTATCTCAAAGGCTCATTTCTCAAGTGGTTTGAAGGTAAGAAGTGTGGTTTTCAAGCTGTAAAGTGTCAAATTTTTATTTATTTTTATTTATATCAAACAGATCAGTTTAGTCGACAATTTGGGTATTGGCGTTTCATGGTTTGATGTGAATTTATGTTACAATTTGGATTTAATTGAACTTAAAATTTTTGATGTTGACCGCAAATTGACCCCACCAATTTGATAGATTATTTTTTTTTAACCACAAACAAATACAACGTATGTTTATAAGTCTTAAATCAGAATGCAGCTGAAATTGAAACTGGAAAAAATAAGAGTGCACAAACCTAAAAGAAACAAGCAGATTAAAGATTACTATAGAATAATTCTTCAGGAAAATAAAAGCGAATTTTAAAAACAAAAGCAAAATGAACGCGATAGGAGCCACATTTTAGCGGTGTAAAATGGAACGAGTTTTTTGAAAATAGATAAAAAAAAAATGGAACCATGTTATCTAACTTCACCACCTATTTGAAAAAATGATGCAAAAATGCAACATTCGACAATTCAACAGCATACAACGATATTTTCAACATTATTCAAATTTTTATAAACGCTTTTTTTCTTAGAGTATTTGGAAATCGAACCCGAGACTCGTTGAGGCACCTGGGGTCATTAATTAAATGTTCTCCTTCTTTTTAATTTTATTGGCCACGACTGTTAGGATCTTTCGGCCAATTTTGTCACAAATTGAAGGTTATATTATTAAGTCTGACGAATCTTCTGTTCTGTTTTGGGCATCTGCAGTGCAAGGCCCGAACTAGGCGGCCGTCGCAGAAAATAGAACCGCGAAAATTTACGATCGTTTTTCTCGCATTTTTTGTCGACGTTTCGAAACCTATTATTACCATCGCGGGTCCGTTAATTTATACACGACTGGCAATCGAATCGGTCCTAATGGGGCCGACGCTCGAAGCATTTTAAAAATGCCCATTATTTACACTATATATCGGCGCGTTTTCGCTCGACAGTATTTCCTTCGCAGCAATACGCAAGGTTAACTTCGTCAGTGTCGTTTTTCGCCTTGGCACCCGTTTCATGTACGTACGCGAGATTTTGTTACACCCACGTTACGTCATCAAAATCAGTGCAACCGCGACGGATTGAGGTTATGCTCGCGCCATAGAAAAAACAAGTAGAACACCCGTCGTTCAGAATTCGTTATTGGGTTCCTATGATTAGTCTTCAGGAGTTAACGTTTAAGAGGAAATAAAACACTTGAAAATGTTTTCAAGAATTTGCATTGACTCGTTATATGAAATATATGGATAAATAAAAACTTGTGGTGCTAGGTGAGAAGTGAACTAAAAATAGTGCTAAATAACTACTTCTAATAGTTTGGACGCGCTATTGTTTTAGGACGTTCCTCCATTAGTTAATTAGTGATGCTATGAAAACTATTGTTTCGATGACAATGTCCACGACCTTGAAGATTTCTTTGGACTGTCGGATGTTGTTCAGTAGATTATAGTTGATCTCAGCACCTTATTCAGAATCTTTTGCTGATGACACCTGATTAGAGACGTAAAGAAAGAATAAATAAGAACTATTTAATATGGTTTATCACAGAAGAATATGGAAGCATTCTTGTGAGAAGTAAAAACAAGAAATTTTCAAGCAAACGCTGGATTTCTGACTTCAAAAGATATTTAAGTATAGTTTGTCTCAATCTTCATCGTGCTGACTTTCGATGGACCCTCCTCAATAAAACTTTAACGATTATATTACTTATTGTTAATGGGTAAAGCCATTAACAACAAATTTATTCTTATTTGAGTGACAAAGCAAGGGGGCAGGTATATTTATTTCTTTCTGGTATATTTATTGAGTGTTGACCATTTGTGGCAGTGTTGAATAATCGTTTTTACTGTGCGTTTCAAAAAAGTCATTTTACGAGAATATAACAATATCGCGTTTAAATCATTTGTCGCATGCAAAACAGGTTGAGAAAAATGTGTATGAAACTTTAATCAACAACCAGCATTCAAAGAAACCTGTCTAATTACAAAATCGCCAATATCGTAGATAAGGAATATTATTGATAGTGGAGAATTGAAGAAAGAGAATAAACGTAGTGATTTTGAAACTCGCCGTATGGACAATAGTGATCAGGACCTAATAAGTAGGAAAATATATTGTTTTTATCAAAGCAAATTTGTTTCTACCTTGGATAAACTGAAAAAAGAAGCTAGAAGAAGATGAAACCTATGTAAATATTAGCCGTGCCACCCTCTATAGAGTCCTTTGTAAAATAGACAAACGGCAAGTAGTAACGCAATCACATTTAGAGATTTACTGACCTTCAAGAAATTAAAAGATACACGACACTGTATCCAAAGGATAGGTCGATTCCACTCAAAACTGTCAGACGAAAGCACCTCTAAGTAAAGGAAAACGCATCAACATAATACGCGGTGTGTCAGAACACAGATATGTCCTAAACTGTTTGCTGTTTTCAGCAAAGAATATTAAGGATTCCAGCTAGATTATCCTGAGGATACAAGTGACGAACTTTTTGAAAATTGGTTTCAAAACGATCTTTTAAAAAATATTCGCAATAACAGTGCTATTTTCATGGATAACGCAAGCTATCACAGCCGTCTGGTACGCAAAACAGAAATCCTAGTTTAACTGGCACCGGCAGGTAACTTCCATAATTGTCGGCAAAACCCAGCACGATGAAGATGAAGGAATGTGAGCATAGTATAAAAATTATTGTAGCATTAGGCCTACATTTTTGAATGGTCTTTGACAGTGCGCAACGCAAATTTATAGAAATCTGCGATATCCTGTGGCACTCTCCCCGACCTCCCATAAATAATGCATATCGCGAATAAAATGTAAGCCATAAGTTGTACGCATCGGCAAAAAATGGAAACGGATTGCTGAGAACAATGCGGCAATAACGTTAAACATTTGTAATTAAAATTTTGAGCTCGCAAAAAACCGGTCGCAATAAACCATCGCCTAATGTGGAACTGGATTTTTTTCATTTTTACCACCCGACGTATCAATGCTTGTTAATATTGACTGCCTGCTGATGACTCTCACAGAAAATTTTTACAGCTTTTTGAGCAAATGCACAGCGGTAAAAAGCGTAATAAAACCGAGTCAAGAAAGTGCTTTTTAAATAGATAGTTCCGCTTACGTTGAAGTGTCATCAGACAGTTTGATTTCCGTGGAAAGTCTCAAGAAAATATTCGTTGTCTACGAATTAAAAGACCCCTTAAATATTACATATGAAAAGACGCTACTAGTGTTGTCAGCCAGTTTGGTGTTGGCAGACCTTCCTCAACGCAATAGATATCTTCAAAAGCACCACAAAATATAATTATTTTATGATTTAAAGGATCGACTTGGTACATATAAAAGAGAAATTTCTTACTACAATTTAGAAATGATCTTTGCAGATTGTGATGTAGTGATTTATCAGTTTCGATTACTCCGTCGACGTTGCTTTGATTGCAAAGTGTAAGGAAGCAATATGTGTGACACAATCATCTTGCCGAGTTCCAAAAGGTCACAGACACTCTGAGAATCGTGATAAATAACCAAGCTAGGCTTTCGGCGCTTGCATTGTTGGTCATTAGCATTTTATTGTGTGAGCAAAATTATTATATATTTGATAGTCCTGAGAGATATCGATCTTTTTCGGAGAAGTATGTGCGATTATTATTTTCAAAATTGGTAGTCCCAAAAGATAGCGAGCATTCTCGTGAGATAAATACGCGACATATCACAGAACTAGCGACCTCTTTCTTCTTGAGAGCGGCTCTATCCAAGCTGCCTGTTGCCGACCAAAGAGTCCTGGCTCTTGCCGGCGGTTGATTTATTAGATGCATTGAGCCCTGGGTGGGGGGGGGGGGGGGGTGATGACAGAGGGTCGTAATTATTGGAAAAACCGCGCGAACTGGGACATAAAATGACATTTTATTGCGCCGTCGGCAATAAACGATGAAAATATAATACGAGAATATACGGCCCGATATATTTATCTGGCGTTTTGTTCTATTTGCTAATAATTGATTTATTCCATTTTTACGTCCGTTTTTATGGACCCTCGGGCCGAAACAGCCATAAACCGCCAGATAAATTAATCGGAATAATATTGACAACCGCGCGAATTGTTTGGCGCGGCGGCTCCGTCCGAAAACGAAATCTCTTCGTCCCGTAAGAACCCGGAAATTCCGTCTCGCCATGACATACGGTGCGTTGCAGAGATACGCGTTTTCATTTTCCGCCCTTCAAATCCCGAAAAAATCCCCTCCCTCCACCCCGCGGGACGGGGCGTGTTTTATGACGAACGCTATACCTTGTCCCTTCCCTCGTATACCTATCTACCCTTCAGTTTCGGCCGTCGCGTCTGCCCAACGATGTGAAATTATCTCAAATTACTCTCTCTCCCTATGCCGTTCCGATACAGGAGTGACTCTGGCCCGTTTTGCCGCGTGAGCGCTTGAAATCCGGCCGACTGTAATAACCGCTTTATTTATTTACCCTAAGGATGTCCGCTCATGCGTGATCCCTTCTCTCTCCGTCTCTGTCTCTTCCCCGTGCGCCTTCTCCGCGACCGTCTGCCATTATTAAAAATAAATCAGCCCGCGTTTTCGTTTCGGCAGGCGTTTTTTTTTTTGCTTTGCTAGCAGGGACCTAGAAGAAAACACAAATCAGGCTTTTTTGTCGGTGAATATACTCGTGTCACATGACAGCTGGAGTAACTTAGGTCTTTTCCCACATTCTGAGGAGTCTCTCCTTGCTTTCAAAATATTATGCATATTGACTTTTTCTTGTTCTAAGATCCGACCTTTGCAAGTCTTTTTGACTTGACAATTTATTCCTATTTGTTACTTCAAGGCGGAAAAATATCATTTAACCAAAGTCGAACTTATCTATCAATGTGTGTCACGAGACTTCGGTGCCAGCGACCTTAAGTTGCCAATCATCATCTCGAATTGCCTTCAAGAAAATGTGATTTATATTCACGTTAATCGTTGAACTGAGGTGGCTTTTACTTGATGAAAATCGATTTATCAAAATAAATAAGAACTAAAAGTTCAGATTTTCACGAAATTATATATTATGACATGACAATTGTTTCGACAACACCATGTCTTTATCAAATGTTTTGATTTGATAAAGACACGGTGTTGTCGAAACAATTATCATGTCAACATTAGTTCTTATTTATTTTTACGTTAATCCTTGCACTTATCTGTTATTAAATATGGACTCCTCGATGGATTCTACAGAATAAGATCCAAGCATGTATCATACGCTTCTTTTAAAGAATAGACCGGTACAGTACAAAGATTGGCTTGGATTCTGATTTTGATAATAGCCAATACTATTTCATATAACATGCAAAGTATATTAGGTATATACACTCTAATAACTCTTCAGAGCAATAGACCACTGGCAGACCTGTTAATGCCGTACAGGATTCTAAACTGTTGGGTTAACTCCAGTTATCTTTTATCAAAAATTAACCTACTAGCGAAAAATGCGAAACGCAAGAGATAGATCCGTTTTTGCTGTAAACCGAATTATCCTAGGATTCTGGGTTAATTATTCAATTACTAGACCACAATGTTTAATATCTTAGTGGTAAAAGAAACTTTAAAATATACTTACCAAATCTCATTTTCTTTTTTTTGTAAGTATTGACTTATCGTTAAAGTACACTTGTAGTTGCTTTCTTCTTGAATTATTCTTAGGGAGCTAGAAGTGCACAGTTCTAATCAAATTCGGTTCGTCGCTGGACATACTCGTACCAGGTAACATCTAGAGCAACTCACGTCTTTTCTCAGATATTCAAAGGACATTTTGAAGAGTTCTTCCTTGCTTTGCATTACTGACGATCAACTTCATAAACTCCTAGCGTGGTCGTGGTTATATCGCATAAATTGGAAAGATTTTGCATATTCATTTTTTTTAAACCCATCTTTGGTGGTCTTTTTGATTTGTCGGCGCAGTAGAGGAAGAGAGAGACGAGCTATTCGTCAGCTTACTTCAAGTCAATGTCCGCTCCGATGTTTCAATGCTAGCGACCTTAAGTTGCCAATCACCATCTCCAATTACCTTCTAGAAAATAAGGGTGATCCACACCTTACATTGGAAAATGTGGGGGGGGGGGTACATTTTAATAATTAATCGTTGCGGTAATTGTTATCAAATACGGAATGTAGGAACGTCAAATAGAAAAACACTCTACTCACTTTTTAATAGACCCCTAAGTTATTTTAATAGGCTTTGATTCTACTGACGATTTAATAGGCAGTTAACAAAATCGTTACCGTTTTTTTTAATTTTTATTTATAATAGCTAAATAAATATTATTAAGTTGAAATTGTAATATACAAATAAATATCTAACGTCAACTCCTTTTCATTGCAGAGCGCAGTATCGTCGGGACCAAGCCAAACCTCACCCCCACCACCAGCGAGCGGCATGGCCGTGACGTCATCAGCGCCCAGTTCGGGCAGTCCGCCCGCGCCTGCGCAGAGGTGCTGCGATACCGGTCGTCCTATTTTTACCGACCCGTTGACGGGACAAAGTGTATGTTCGTGTCAGTATGAACTGTTGGGTTACCAGAGACTTGCGGGGGCAGCGGTGCCCGGCTTGCCCGCCCTCTCGATGTATTCGGCTCCGTATCCAGAAGGTATGGCGGCCTATTTTCCCGCGCTCGGCGCAGACCAGGCTCCCTTCTACACTTCCACGGTGAGTGTTTGTTTATTTATTTATTTATTTATATTTATTTATATGCTATAGGCCATTCAACAGACAGGCGCAGCTACCCAATTACAGAATGGCATATAGGCTTATACTATTTAACAAAGTCGGAAAAGTGAGCAGTACATTTCTTATCCCTACAATGAAAGCAAAGGTTTTTATATACGTTTGTTTAAAATAAACTAAGGCTTAAACTAAACATATCTATATCTATTCCGTCTAGACAAACAAGTACGAGTACATCTTATTATAGGAGAGTATAGAAAAGTAATTCGACCTAAATCGCTCAATAGAACTCAATCAATAGGAGTCAGTCTCGCACACACCTAATATGGATTAGGATTAAAGTTCAAGTAATTTATAAAAAAAAAATTAACAAGGTTATTTACAATTTTGTAAAGAAAAACAACATCAAAACAGTTACTTAGAGTTTCAAGCGACTTCAAATTGTAGAATTTTAGGTTTTCTTTGTACGACCAAAAGTGTATCTCTGTTGCATCTAAAGTTTAAGTTGTTATAAAGTTTTTTTGTATGCTTTCTATTCTGATGATACGTTTACTATAAATAAGATTATTATTACTGACTGATGGTTGTTGAATCCTTTGGTAGTTCTCAAAATGAAGCCCAGATTTCTCAAATATTTTTTGACAATTGTTTCAATATGTTAAAAAGTTTAACAGATAGTCAAGAACAATTCGCAAGTCTTTTACTTGCTTAACTCTTTTCAGCTGTTTATTAACAAGCATTAAGTTAATATCTATAAAATCTTTTTTCCTTGCAAATAGAATAAATCCTCATTTTGCGAGATTTAAGAATAATCTGTGTCTTCTACAATAATCAGCAAGTCTGTTAAGATCGCTGTGAATTTTCCTAAAATCCAGATATGACGACACTCTTGGTCCTAGGAATTGATGAAATGTAGAACGGAGTATCCGTAGGTTCAAACACACTACTAAAATAGTCACAACAAAGTTGAGACATATGTTGAGAATCATTTGATGTAGTACCTAATGTTAACTTATCAAAACTCAACGAACGTCAGCGTTTGGACTTTTTTTTTTGTTCGTTTACGTGGATTTAACGTCATGTTTGACTTTTGTACTAACGAAAAGGATAAATTGATAGCTATTGACGCCAGTTTTGCGTCACTTCTGACGTTGAAAGTTTTGGAGGTCATGGTAGCTCATGGTTGAGCGTCACGAACGAACGAAACTAGGTCAGTTTTAGGTTAGATTGTTGGAATGGTTGTTTTGTTTCGATGGGAAACCAATAAAACGGATAGAGTGACAATTCAGCGACAAAAATCGACTCTTGCGACTCGTAAAAGTTTAATTATTTCATTACCCGAGTTAACGGCTCGTTAAAAAGCCACTAATGGACTATATGTTCACTTACTTACCGCGCGGTAAGTAAGTGATAGATTATGTACCGGGCAGCCGGGCGATACTATATTTAATATCTTTTATTAACTTATTTATCACCTCGTTAAAGCAACACACACTGTCTGTGTTTCCATTATATGTTTACGAGGCACTTAAAATAGGCAAAAATGACACTTAAATGTGATTTAGTGGTTGCCTCGCTCGTTTTTTATTGTTTTTCGATTTTCGCAAGTCAGCTTATCCGGAATCATTTACCGACATTACCATAACGACACGCACGGCTTTTAAGTAACGCGATTAGTCTGTACTTAGAGACTTAAGTCGATTGTCTTGCGCTTTCGTTATTTACAAATTGATAATTTATATTCATTAATTCACCTAGTTAAGCGACAATGTCGACCCGATGTAGGACAAACCGCGAACTAAGGACGATTGGGATTTTTCTCTTACCATTTCGGGTTTTCAAATATAAGGTGGATTTCGAAATTCACGCTTCTCAATCAGATTTTAAGGTTTGCTAGAGGAAACGTTCCTCTTCTACCGAGCGTGACGTCACTTGTTAGACCATCATCAAATAGCTCGCGTTTGATGGTTGTGTTTTCGGAAAGAAGTGACTTTAAGGTTTTAAGCAATGTTTATTAACCCTATAAAATTAACTTGTTCTGGTTATTGTGAATTTAATCCGGTTTAATTTAATTCGATAATAAAATTCGTTATAATAAGCATATGATCCAACTTCAGAACGTGATAGATCATTCAAGATGTACTTTTGCAAAACGGAAGAAGCTTCTGTTACCACTCAGTTTTAAATTTATTACATTATGGAAAATGTGTTATGGTAAAAGTTGAGTAGGCGCTACTAAAGTATCCGTCTGACTAACCCATACTCGTTTCTCCTTTTTTCTTTTGTTTTGCATTATGTCAGCTACATTAACTTTTTCTGCAGCACGAACTCTCGTTCTCAGTGCCGTTTAGAATGTTGATAATTGACCAAGTGTACACGTAATAAAAGTAAAGTTGCCATTCGCAAATAAGCCTTAAAGGAAAGCAGTTTTGTAGGTTCAAGAATTAGAACCCAGAATGGGACCCGGTGAATCACCGCATGGGTATAAAGAAAACAACTCGACGCAACTATATATTGTAATTAAACAATTTAATCGTGTAAACAAGGATGTTAAAAACGTTTAAACACGCGTTCCTCTGCCGCATAATTATCTAGTATGCAGATTAGATTCCATTTTTTCGTCGACGGCGACTACGCGCTCGCGGGCGTTAATAGCTAGCTCGGTTTGCTCGTCGTCGGGAATAGAAATACGAATATTATCGTCGAAGGTCGCCACCTGATCGAAATATATCGCGACGCGTGACGTTTCGTTCGCTTTGTTCGACCACGATGGTCCTTCGAGCCGGATATTAGCGAAAACGACTTTTCCACGCCGAGCACAGTCCAGATCGTATCTCCAGACGCCGTTCCCTTCTATGACTGATGAATTAATTACCTCCGCGGTACAGTTAAAACGATAAAGAGATTACTTGTAAATAATAACATGGGCTCTTCCTTTTACGCGTCTCGGTAATTTATTATATATAATATATTCGTGCACTTATATTTTAATACATGCGGACGCGGATCCTACTTCCTCCTGTGTTAACACGCGATCCTAAACAATAGTTAATTGTAATTTTGTCCGTACGGCCTGCGGAGGAATAATATAACGTTGTTTTATAAACAAACAATGGTATCGGGTGTCTTGCGAGGTACGTGTGAGTTTAACTACCGTGCGTTATTATGCAAACGTGGAACAATTAGCTAATTGCTTACAATGGGTGTGATTTGTTTAAATGTATGGTCGCCGATACCGGTTATTCCGATGTTTACGTTATTCCAAAGTTTTGTTTGGATCTTGGACAAAGCACATGTTTATGACTCGAGTGGAGTCAAAGCTCGTCGGACCTACGACTGTCCAATTTTCATTCATTTCCTTTATTCTTTTCTTCTTCCCTGCAGAATTATTATTATATTTCTAAAGCATTGGACAAGCTTAACCACAAGTCCGATCTCAGTGAATTTGGCCCTAACCCACACTATCAAAATTAAGTTTTTTTAATATAATTTTTTTATAGACCGAGTTCATCGTATATCCCTATAGTGGACGCAGTTTTGAGAATTAATCTACACTCCAACTAGAATTTTCTTTTCGGGATCTGCCACTATTCTTGACCCAAAACTTAGTGGGAATTTTTGATAATAGCACAACTGGGGTATTTTCTGTTGCCCTAGGAAAGGTAAAATAAATATGAGCCAAAATACGTGCAGTTCCGGGATTTTATTTTTTTTTTTTTACGGGATATCTTAATAGCTCAGTTTGACCAGGTGATACAAAGCTCAACTTAACTTTTAACTCCATTTTGTTAAATCTTTACTTACTTACTTACTAAAGTTTTCGAAAAAAGTATATACAAGCAGCTATACCAGTGTATCCTGGTTTACGATAGTCTACCACAGCATCAAGCAAAGTTCTAAATAGGTGATAACAATTCAACACTATATCTCAAGAGCCTGTTCGTGTTATTTTGGCCTCTGTTTAGTTTAATAATGTGTTATCCGAGTTCTCTATGGTCACTTCTTGAAAAGGTTAAATTCTCTCGCTTGCGCCCTTTTGAGTGTATATGCGCAAAAATTGTTACAACCCTACGTTGACTTCAACTCATCTCAAGAAATAACTGCAACTTTGCTAAAATCTAATCTACAAAGGATTAAAACCTAGGATTCAACACTACGTTATAATCTGCCACTAAATCCACGCAAATGCTCCCTTATCGTTTTTGGCACAAAACAAAAACCGAACAAAATAACAAATAACAAACTTGTGTTAAAAACTTGTATAGTATATGTACGGTCGAAGGTAGCTGTTATATCTGTCAGTGTGCCTCAAGGAAGCATTTTCGGCCCTCTGTTATAGACATCTATATATTTTTTACAAATTTACACATAAACATTGCGATTATCATCTTTACGGAGATGACATGCAACTATATTTGGTTTTTGTAGAACAATCCGAGTAAATCTTCTATTTTCTTGTTTGGGAACCATGCATATGCAAAATTCTTGTATAACAAGGAACCAGAATGACTTCGTATGTTTGCTGTGGCTTCGAGATCCTTAAACATGCTTCCTTCCTATTTATATCATTAGCCTTTTTAGTCCTGCTCTCTCAAATACAATTTAACTGATGTGTTTCCAGTGCATTGGTTACAAATTGCTTTGAGACATACGAAGCAATAAGAATTTAAATGTCTAAAATCTAGCTCATGGGGCTCTCGTGGTCCTGCTGCTGTAGAATTGCTTTATATGGCAACCTTCAACTATTCTGGTGAGATAACTAATTTTGGAGGCATATTTTTTGATATTAGATGATATAAGAGGCGAGCTGAAAAAATTGTTTTACTATAATAAAATATCTTAAATCACGATTAAGATTAAAATTCTTTTCAACGTTGTAATTTGAAACAGGTCTCTTCGAAGCGGCAACCTCTCCCTCCCTCTCTCGTTCTCTTCGCTTGATTCATGTTTGCAGCGCCTTCAGTCGTCCTCCAAAAGCACTCGAAACTTGTAAACTAGTTTGCGGACGCATTGTACCGGTTTATATTTTAAACCCGCTTATACGGAAAATCGATACGCCGCCTCTAATGCACCCGGTAGGGTCTAATCTTGTTTCGTGTTGCAGTTTTTTTTATTTGCTCCATATAGGCCGTCGTTCGACGACGACGCGTTTGTTCGGCGACCGCCGAGATCGCCCGATTTCGTACCCCTGGAATTTTCGCGCGCCCGGGTAGTACCGTCACCCTCTCGCGCGCAGATTTAAATAATTTAAGGCCCGTCGCGCACCAAAAGGCATCTGTCCGGCGCTTTGTTGCTCGTATGATTAATACCGCAGACTCTAATGAAGTTATACTCTCGCCTACGCGGCTGAGACCCGATCCTGATTTATAACCCGACTCGGGTTTGTATTTGTGTGTGTTCGAGTGGTTCTGCCTCTTTGACGTCTTATTTTTTTACGCCGGTAGTAGCGATGCCAATCGGAATTAAGTGCCTGATTAGCGAACTTTTCGCTACCAGTTTAATTTTGTTAGTTTTTCCTTGACCATTATAAAGTTTACAAATGTTTAAATAGACCTCAGTCGAGACAACAAAGGAGCACAAGAATCTGGAAAAAAAAGCTACTCTGTTGGTCATTAGTGGCATCGTATATTTGGCTTTTTGAATTTGTCTCGAATAATCGACCACTGGATGATTAAGAATGAAGTCTCTGCTTCACTGTACACTCCATTCCCACGTCTCTTGGTAGAACGGCCTATTTTGGGCTAGCCAGCTGATCGTCTGATGCGTCGAATGTTAAAACCTGTAAAAATCCTATACCAATGTGTTTTTGACCTTAAGATAATTAGACAAATTTGTATTTGCATGGACTTGTTATTAGTATAGGATAATGTCATTTAATATTAGTAGATATCCAAAAAGACAAACAATTATACAAGACAAACAAGTATACGGATTAAATAAGTAAATAAATATGTTAAAATTAAATAAATTCATTAATGCTTGGAGGCGTTGTAATTTAGATATTCATCTATAATATAATATGCATTTTTACTAAATTATTTTAAAGTCACTAATTTTTTGCATTTTTTTCATCCCGATGGGAAGTTTATTATAGAATTTAACCGGTACTTTTGCCAGTCTGTGCCTAGGCAAGATCATTATTGTTAATATTATTATTATTATATTATGTAGCATTTATTGTCAAAAATACAAATACAGTATTATAAGACAAGTCCAATACACCCCACGAAGACAATAAATACAGTTTTTATTCCATAAGAATAACCTCCAGGTGGGAAAAAGACACACTTCCCTAGGTCACTATTAGCTAAACTAGAAACTACTTGGACAACTTAAAACTATGCCAAACCTTGGTAGAGCCAACAAAAAAAGAAAACAAAGCTGGAAAAAGAAAAGAAAAAACATTAATAATTCTGGATTACGTCCCTAGTAAATAAATAATCACTCTAGTAAGCATACAGAGTAAATTTAGATACAAAAACTAGAAAAGATTCATAAACAAATAATGGATAAACGGATCAAATTAATAAATTTAAAATTATTAGTTGTTTTTCAAATCTAAGGCATAAAAGGCATAAAAACAGTTTTTGTGAAGTTTATGCTAACTTTGTTGTTGTTAAACCATTTTATATGTTCTATAAAATTACCTTGTATTTTGTATTTTAAATATCAGCCTCATAGAAAAAACTTGCATAGTTTGCAAATTCAATAGCGTTTGCCCCACCCATCACCTTTATATATATATATATATATATATATATATATATATATATATATATATATATATATATATATATATATATATATATATATATATATATATATATATATATATATATATATATATATATATATATATATATATATATGATGACACTATATTCCGGGATATCATCCGTTCGCTCGTTGAACTCCGACTGGAATCCTGCATCCGACTGGAATCCTGCAAATCCTGCATCCGACTGGAATCCCGCAGACGTTTCGCCAAAATCTCACTTGGCATCTTCAATGCTCGCGCTCCGAAAACACTTCGAACACTCATATATATATATATATATATATATATATATATATATATATATATATATTTATTTATTTATTTATTTATTAGAAAGTTTTTAATTCATAATAAATTTATTTAACATTTCGACCGGTGTATTCGGTCTTTTTCAAAAATATCTAAAAAAATTTACAGGGTTTTATACAAGGCAACGAGAGCGAGAACACACAACGGCACGATTTAAAATTGTAGAAATAGAACTGTAGATATAAAATTGTAAAACAGAAATGTAAACGGTGTAAATATTGACAATAACAATTTGCATGCGCGTGTCTGCCAATCTGTCGTGCGGACTGAGATATTAATTGGCATGCGAAGCAGAACTACGGAAAGTACGTTTTTTTCCCCGGCGATGTTATTTATTTACTTCATTTTTTACTTTAGATTTTTATTTTATACCAGCTACCCTTATTTATTTAGTTTTTAGATTATATTTTATATGTAAATCAGAATTGTATGGTAAATTTTACTAAGGCCTTTTGTGGCGGCTTTAAAGTTTATGGATTTTTGTTTTTTTTTAATTTCTATCGATTCTTAGAGTTCTCTTTTTTTAGTATTACTAAATACTAGATATACTAATTACTAGATACTGTTTTCAGTATCTCTTTATTTTGAAAAACGAATGAATGTTTAGTTTCACTACAATGTGTATGAATAAGTGTTTTGTTGGTTTTGTGAAATTTGTGCTCATTCATTCTATTTTTGAGATACCGTCGTTTGTCCAATGTACACACTAAAACCGACACAAAAGACCTGCTTTTTCTGGAAGAAGATTTTGAAATCTTCATCCATTATTTTTTATAGAGAATCAATCGCAAGAATCTTCGAGATAGGTCTTTAACATAAATCCTAACTTATCTGCTGATGTCTCAAAACATTTCACATTTGAAACATTTTTTATTTTTAAAATTACATTTATTAAAAAAAATCTGTTTAGCTAATTAGTAATACAAAATGATATAGGAATTTTTTAATACATTAATAATATTTTTTATTATTTCAGTTGACACTACTTTGTTTTAAAAAAATTTCGTGAATAGGCAGCAATTAAAAAATATTTACGCATGTTGATAAACTTCTTCAGTCACTCGTTTATTAAACATATAATATACGGTTAATGTAATGTCGCTCCTAGGCCCTTTTGATTTATGTTACCTGGTTCACGATGTTTTTTTTTATTGTAAATAACATCATTTTAAAAAATGAAGACTTATTCTTCAATTTAATGACCGTGGGTTGAAGATATTCAAAAAATTCAGTGAATTGAGTGAAAAGCATTATATTTATGTTTAAACGAACCAGAGAAAACGTACAAAGGAGAACTTCTCGACAGAATCAAAAAACACGTTTTTGTCAAGGAGACAACTTTTTGAGTGAAGAATTGATCACCCCTTTGTCTCTACCCGCAGGAGGACCCGCTGTTCTGTATAAATGAACCGTTTAAGGCTGAGAATGTTATCGCTACCCAAGCTTGATGCTGCTGAAGTTAGATTTAGATTTGGATTCGGATTTGCAAATGTTACAGTGGACCAATTCGTTATTTATCTTAATTAAAAAAACGTATTCCTGTGGATATACTGGATAAGTAAGCGCGAAAAAATTGAAATTAAATTATTATTTGGGGTGATGCGCTAGGAAAACGGGTTATTTTCTCTACAGCAACATTGGATATGGTTTTTGGAAGTTCCCTTACAATATCTCAGTGCTTACTTACGAACTGGTCCACTGTAATATTTGTAAATCCGAATCCAAATCTAACTTCAGCCACATCCTAGCTTGATGCTCATATCTGCTGAACACAATAGAACAGATTAGTTTTCTCTTCATATTTTAATTAAACCTTTTACTCGGGAAATTGGAAAGAAGACGTTAGGCGTACGATCGCTGGAATATCGAAACCTTAACTCTTCTTTTTTTTTGCAGGCCGCTAGTTTAGAACTGAAGGAGAACCTCGCTGCAGGCGCGGCCGGCTGGCCGTACCCTTCAGTTTACCACCCCTACGACACCGCGTTCGCAGGATATCCCTTCAACGGGTGAGTCAAGAGGCTCCGAGTTATTTATTAGCTACGTCCGAACGTATGCGAACGCTTTCCGAACGGAATAACTGCCCAATAGCCGTTATCGACATTAAAATTTCTTTCGACCAGCTGTTTGTTTCGCCGCATTCTAAACCGTCATGATTTATAACATCCTCGACGATCCCGAATATGTTTATTTATCGCTCGAATTACTTTCGGGCTAATTGAAATAATATTTTAACGAACTCGGCAATCTGAAAGGGGTTATCGGGTGCAGTTCAAAGCGAATATAAATACACGCCAATTTGTAATGGAAATCTTACGTCGTTCGATGGTGTCACGCGTTATTTGAGGAAGCGTCGATCATGGGTCAAGTTAATTTATCATTTTGTTTACTAAGACGTTTTCCGAGAAACAATTGGAATCCAGGCGATTTAGTATTCAGGGCGGTTTTAATTGCCACCTGGTATTAGACTAGGTAGGACAATGGTAAGATTGAATTGAAGTCTAATGTTTCATATTTAAAATTGGGCAACTGTTTGTCATCATCATGGCGAGTTGTTTGCGACATTCTGTCGCTTCTCGCACTCCCTACTCCAGCGTCTAGTTTCATTCCAGTCTCCTTCGTTGAGATCTCTTACTTCCATTTCGGTTCGAATGTTTGTAATCCATTTTTTCCGTGGCCTTCCGCATTTATTTCTGTGTGCTGTGTCCAGTTCCAAACCTTTAATGGTACGTTTCTTCTTTCATTTTGTGCAGGTGTCAATACCGTTTCAATTGTTTGGCATTTATGGCGTCCATTGCAGTATTTTCGACTTGCATTTTTTCTCTGATGGTCTCATTTCTTACATGATCAAGTAAGGTTAAACCCGAACATCTTCTCCAGTACATCATTTCGGTTGAAGGAAGTAGCGTGGTATATATATTTTTTGTTATGTCATTACTCCACAGGGATTGGATGTAGTGCTTTAATCATGTTCTTTCCTTTTCCTGTTTTCTTTAGTATGTCCTTATTGTCCTTTCCGTTCTCACCTATTGTAACTCCCAGGTATTCGTATTGTCCAACGTTTTTTGTTATTCCGATTTCCGTTTCTGTGCCTCCAATTGTCATGTAGGTCCCATTTTGTGAACTCTTCAATGAGTTTATTTATCATGTACGTTATGTCCTGTTGGTCTTCTGCCAGTACAACCTGATCGTCTGCGAAGAGGATTGTATATGTGTGTCCTGTATATTTATCCTCATGGGACTGCATTTTCTTATCCACTGCCCTAAAGCGCTGCTCAGATAAACTTTAAACAGTGTTGGAGAAAGGAGAAGCCCTGTGTAACGCCTTTTGTTTGTGTGAAGGGATGCGAAGTTTTGTTTCCGACCTTTACAATTGTTTGGTGTCCTCTATACAGTAATTTTACGGCATTTATATATACACTATTTATATTAGTTTCTTTCATTGGTGTCCACAATTTCTGTAAGGGCACAGAGTCGAACGCTGTGCGGAGGTCTATAAAGGCAACGTGAAGGTCCATTCTTCTTACTAGTGTCTTGCTAGTTGTTTTATTATCGTCTATGCAGGATTGCCCTGGTCGAAATCCATTTTCTTCTTCCATTTCTGAGACTTCTTCTTCTATTCGGGCTGTTAGAACTCTTTCATATAGCTTTCCGATGGACGATGTAATGCTAAATCAATCTCTTTAAAAAAAAATGTCCATTCTCATTAATCGTATCTGTAATGAATTCATAAAATGATTCAAATAAATTAATATCTACGTTTCATAATTTTCTTTTTTATTTATTATGTTATTAGCATATTATTTGTGCAAAAAAAAACAAGTTTCTTTTGCTGGGGCTTGAAGCATCTTTTGTATGTTCCGCTGCTGTTCATTAATAATTAAAAAAGAGCCATGTAAGGCGGTTTTTTTTTGCCATAACTTTGTTATTTATTGAAGTTTCCTGAATATCTAGTTAACAAAATGACTTTTCGTTCATCACTTGAATCTAAGAAAAAAAATTATATTGATAATACCACAATGTCGATTTATTAATATCAACCAAAAGTTGTAAAAAAATCAATGATTTTTGTATCGGAAAACCACTCTGCGGTTTACTCTGACCCTCTCCTTTCTCCCTTGTCCTACGACGTACATTAGGGCAAAGGAACCTAAAGTCTATGGACGTCTAACTATTATATATTTTGGAAGAACACATACTAACCTACAAATTTCGCCGACTCTGTGTTTTTTGCGATAAATTCTGTTGTCGCAGCAGCGCTGATAAAAATATGCTGCCGCGAAGGTGCAAAAATATTTTTATACCAGCCTACGCCAATTTGCTCCTTAATTTCTTAATTTTTTTGAAAATGAAAAATATGATCTAAATTTAATTTTTATTATTTTATATTTTTAGGTTCAAATGCAAATGAATTTTGTATTACACGTGGAATTGTGGAATAAAATTAAGTCCTTTGGGTGTAAAAATTTTAAAGAACAATATGCATTTTTGAAAGATCACTCGACAATTTTTTTAAATTATCCTGATTCTGAGGTACATTCTCTCAGTCAAAAAATTGCTCATTTTACTTCTCGGTTAAAAGAAAAATAACAAATAGTGGCTTGAGACGATGTTTGAATTTCCTATATACGTGAGCGTGGGAGACCTGAGTTATCATTTGAGCAAAGCTCTGAAGGAGTTGGTCGGTTTTGGAGTTGAGGTATGCCACCAAAATGGGCTTCGAGGCTTTTGGATTCCACGCCGCTTCTAAATTGGTACAAAATATTGTACCGTCATCTAAATGTGCACCAGAATACCAAAAAGCACACACTCAATTTACAAAACACCATGCTAAGAAACAAATGTCTGGAGAAGAAGCACTTTCGACAATCGTAGAAGCTAAATTGACTCGACATAGTACAACGTAGTAAGTAAAATCGTTCAGGCTCCCAAAAAATTATGTTACCCAAACAATGAAGATATAGTGATAATGCCTATTTCCGCAGAGGTAACGATTCAGGCATTATTAAATCACATAGTTCAGCGAATAATAAAATTAAAAGAGGAGGTTATTTCGATTAGTTTCGAAGTGGGGTTTTGATGGGAGTTCCGCTCATTCATGCTATAAGCAGCGATTCGTTGGAATGGAAGCAGAAGATTCTAGCGTTTTTGTATCTTCGATGGTTCGACTTCAACTATATTCTAAACATCTTGACAAAAGGTTGTTATATGGCGGCATCTACGCCAATCCTCTGCTAAGTATTGCAGGCGAATAAAATTAATGTTTGCCAAAGAATCAACCGAACTTTCGGTAAGAGAAAAAAAACAATTGACACACAAATTAAAGAATTAAAAAGTTCTATTGTTGAAATTAAAAACCAAGTTTAACAGTATCTCATACTCTTCACTTTATTATGGTTGACTTGAAAGTATGCAACGCAATAGCCGATAACTCATCCACTCAACGTTGTTTCATATGCGGAGCAACATCAAAAGGTTTTAACTCAAATTTTGAGTTAAAACCTTTATATAGAATATTTGAATCCTGCATATTGGTTACAAGCTTCCAGTATAAAAATGGCAGGCACGAAATGAGCATAAGATTATTGTGGCTGAAAACAAGGACAGAATACAAAGGGAATTTAAAATTCGCCTCGGGCTAATTGTTGATCGCCCAAAGCCTGAATTTGGAAATTGGATTATTTGCTCTTGACACTGCGAGATTGTTTATTGAAAAATATCTACGGTTCTATATGCCTTCCACACTGCATAAATTGCTTATCCATGGACCCGAAATCATTTCATCGTTTTTTACTTCCGATTGGACAGTTCCCAAAGGAAGCCCAGGAGACACGAAACAAAAACTTTAAAAGGTTTCGAGAACGGTACTCTAGAAAATGTTAGCGCCAGAAATCCAATGCGGATGTTCTTAATCTTATGCTAATAAGTTCTGATCCTTACATAACGGGTTTTAGAAAACCACCGACAAAAAATTTTAAAGTTATCCCTCAAGAAGATTTAAGCTTAATAACTAGCCCTGATGTTTTATTTTCTGAGATTCCAGTTACCGAAACTGATGACGAATAGTCAGAAACTGACTCCAATTTTTAATTTGTTAACTTTGTGCTAGTTAGTTCTAGTTTTCGGTATTTTGAATTTTTTTTTGTGTTTATATTTTATTAAAATAAAATAATTATTACTAAAGTTGAAAAGGGCGTCTGGTTTTTTAAATTGGAAAACTAAATTATCAATTAATATGGCTCACCCTGTATAATAAAAATGTATTATTTCTGGTCATACTTATATAATAGATTTCCATTAAATTTAAAATACAAAAAGAATCATTTAAGCACTTAAAACCAACGCTTTCTTTCAGTTCCCCATATTAGGTTGCTTTGGACGTTTCTCTTTATTGAAGACTATATTTAATGATTAAGGTATTATAATCTTTTCTTCTTCTCCAAGTGCCTATCCGTTCCGGATGTTGGCGATCAGCATGGCTATTTTTAGTTTGTTGATGACGAGTCGGACAAGTTCTGCAGATGATTTGTTAAAGCACGTTCTAAGGTTTGCTAACCAAGATATTCTATTTGAACCCGGTGCTCTCCTGCTGTTATTTTAGATACCGAAGTTTTCCACATTTTACGGTATCAAGCAATTCTGTTTATTGATTCATACGCCGCAATACTTCTATTTTTTTGTGTCCAAGATATTTTCAATATTCTCCTGTACAGCCATAGTTCGAATGCTCTTGGTGGTTTATTTAGTGAGTGTCCAAGTTTCTAAACCATACAGAAGGGCCGAGAAGATGTAGCAACGCAATAGTCTGAGTCTCATGTGTAAGGACAGATTGTGACTCTTTTCTACTCTGGTTGATGTATAAATTATCTATTTACTACTACTACTATCTATCTACTTATGCAATGACCTCAACAATGATATCTGGGGTAAAGCCTACCAAATTGTCACTAAACGACTTGGAAAAGCTGCACCAGAAGCGCCAAAACCCCCCTCCGTGATGTATAGCATCGTGGCGGAGCTGTTTCCCAAACACCCGCCGCGGAGGAAGAGACACTATGTTAAAAGTGGCGAAACGACTCCCTTTACTACCAAGGAATTGCAAGACGCGGCAAAGACCATCAAGATAGGAAAAGCACCCGGCCCAGATGGCATTCCAGCCTTGGTGATCAATACTGTAGCCCTGGAATACCCGGACATACTCCTGGGCACCTACAATGCATGTCTTGCAACTGGCACGTTTCCCACGGTTTGGAAGCGGCAGAGATTTTTTCCTGTTGGACAAAGGAAAGGGAACCTCAACACCTTCATCGTTTAGACCATTCTGCGTGCTTGACATCGCTGGGAAACTGCTGGAAAAGCTCATTCAAGGCAGGCTTCGAAACGACATTGACCGTGCTAGAGGTTTTGCTACCAACCAATACGGGTTTCGGAAAGGTAGATCGACGATCGACGCGATTCAGAAGGTGATAGAGACTGCAAGAAGAACATGGTCTGGTAGTCTCAAAACTCGCAAAGTATGTTTACTTCTAACATTTGACGTTAAAAATGCCTTTAACAGCGCGAATTGGGGAGATATTCTGGACGCCCTAGAACATAAATTTGATATAGAGCCAGAAAATCTGGAAATGGTCGACGATTACCTCGACGAAAGGACGCTAATTGTAGAATCGACGGAAGGCCCGCAGGAGCACGACATAACGGCCGGCGTGCCTCAGGGCTCAGTCATGGGGTCCGATCTATGGAACGCAGACTATGACCAGCTCCTGAGGATCCCGATGCCGCAACAAGTGGAACTTGCGGGTTTTGCGGATGACGTCGCGGCTACAATAGAAGTGGACAGTGTCGAAGAAGCAGAATTATTAGTTCGGGAGACCACTGACACCATCGAAGCCTGGCTTGAGAAATACCACCTGACACTTGCCAAGCAGAAAACAGAGATGGTTGTACTGACTCGACAAAAATGGTTAGCTAAACCATTCACCGTAAAGATGGGAGGTACAACTTTGACGTCAACGAGAGCTTTACGCTACCTAGGGGTAATGATAGACGAAAAACTATCTTACCGTGAACACATTGATAGTGCATGCCGGAGAGCTAGCAAGACGGTATCCAGCTTATCAAGGATCATGGTGAACACGATGGGACCTCGAACCAAAAAAAGACGAGTCCTTCTTGAAGTAGTTCACTCAGTACTGCTCTACGGAGCAGAGATATGGGCGGACATCCTAAAGCAGAAAACATACAGGCGCAAAATAGCAGCAGTGCAACGGAGATGCGCTGTTAGGGTTGCCTGTGCATATCGCACCGTCTCGGAAGCGGCATTACTGGTCATTGCGGGAGCAACGCCTATCGACCTGTTAGCGTTTGAGAGAGCCAAGCTCTATGACGCTAAAAGGAAATGCGACAACTTCAAGGAGGCAAAAACAAGGATAAAAGCGGAAACCCAGCAAGAGTGGCAGGACCGAAGGACGACGAGTGAGACGGGCAGATGGACGGAGCGTCTGATTCCGAACATCAATGTCTGGCTTTCTCGGAAACACGGGGACACAGACTTCTATCTGACCCAGCTACTGACGGGACAAGGACAGTTCAACGCTTATCTTTTTAAGATGGGCTTACACAACACCCTTATGTGTTAGTACTGTCCTGATAAAATTGACGACGCCGAACATACGTTCTTTGAGGGTGCTCGGTGGAAGGACTATAGAAGTAGCACCGAAGAGATCATAGGCGCCAGGCTCTCCCCCTCAAGTCTGGTGACGTCTATGATCGAACAGGAGGGAAACTGGTCGGCTGTTGCAACCTACGCACAGCGCCTTCTGAAAGATAAAATTTCAGAAAGGGACCAGTAGCCAGGAGTAGGCGCCATGGAGCGCAGCACGGACTGGATTGATGTAATGCTAACGCGGTTCCAATCCAGTCCTCCCCGTACCATCTGCGTGGAGAGGGGAAGAGGAATGTTTTTTTAGTGGGTAAAAATCTCCACACTACCACCTATCGATATCTGCCGCAAGATGGGCGGCAGAGTTTACGATGTCATTGTCTTTTGAAGATTTTTTTCGTACCTCTTTACAAAAAAAAAAAAACTATCTATCTACAATGAGTTTGGTTCTGTTTATATTCATTTCTAACCCGTACTGTAAGCTAGCCTCAGTCACTCTATCCACTAGTTTTTGTAGTCCTTGAAGACTGTCTGCAATTAATATTATAAAAAAACTCTACGTAACATATTTAATGTTGTTTATTTGATACTTTTTTTTCTTTTTCTTAGAGTAATTTGGTTTACATCAAATGAGGGCTTGAACAGTGTATGTATATTTGGCAAAGCAATAAATGTATTTATTGTTGTTATTATTAAATAGCGTGCAATAATAATCAAGGGAGTTCGTATCGGGTCTCTAACGCGGCCTATGCTTTCGACCAAAACCAGTGTGGACAATGAGCATTAAGGATGTACAGATCGCGACGGGGATCGTTCCACATACTTCGACGTCGCCCCGTATTACGCGTTAGGGGCAGATGTAGATAAGGCTCGAAAACCCATCCGGACGCGAAGTCGGTTAAATGGGATTTAAAAGCGGAGGTCGCATTTTCAATTAAAACTATATAATCTGATGTTTTATTCAGAAGAACCGACACCCCGGGGGTATTTTCTCGAAAGTCGACTTCTCTCGCCCTAATGGGAGGGGTGTCTTTCGCCTCGTTATCGTCCTAAATAATAAATGACGAACGTCGGGGCGTAAAAGACTTAACCGCACCCGGAAGTATCCCCACGGTGACCCGGGGATGATATCAATCACAGTCGGGGGGCAGTCGTCGACCTAGTAATGGATAAAAATGACCGTGAATTTTGCATTAACGGAAATAAACGAGCCAGGCGGATCTTATCAGACGACTGTTTGTTTTTTTTTGCAAAGGTTCGTTCGTTCACCCTCCGACTTCTTCCGATTATTGCAGGATGTCTTCACCATTTACAACCTTTCTGATAGACTCTCCAAAGCTGGCGCTGACGGTCTAACTATCTAAATCTAAATGTCATTTCCATCCTGTCTAAAATTTGTTCTACTCTTCAGTTCTAATTATAGTCCTCATCCTGATTGCATTGGACTTGTGGAAGACTCTTCAACGACTGACTAATATTTGGAAGTTCTATGAGCGGACTAACGATGTAATGATCATTTCCATCTGGTCTAAAATCTGTTCCACTCTTCTTTTTTCTATTTGACTTGTCGAACACTCTTCAACGGCTGGTCCAGTAGTTCTATTAGCTGTGTAAAAATTTCATTGCCTTTTTGCAGAAAAGCTACTACTCCTACCTACTCTTCAGTTCTAATGGCATGCTGCAATCTTGATTCTCGTCAACCTCTTTAAGAGCTGGCGAATATATGGTAGGTCTATCATCGTCGGTGATTGTGGTTTGCTAACTTTAGTTAGCAGATGGGATATCACATCTAAGGATCGAATTTAAAGTCGTTATCCGACCTTAGCGATGTCGGTTGAATTCTCATTACAAATATTTAAATTTTAACTCAACTTTCTTCAAATGAAATCACAAACCCAAAATGAGCGTCATAGTGCTGTCATCTCTAGCTACACAATTGCATAGTGGTGTCACCAGCGCCATCTCTTATTTGTTTCATTACCTTAGTATATTTAGGCAATATTCAGTGATTGTCACTCAACTGCATCTGCAATAAGAGTTTAAAGTTCAAAGGTTTGTCCGTTTAATTTGATTTTCGACATGTGTGTGGTGTGAAAGGACAACATGAGCACCAAGTGCTAATGGAATGATTTGGAGAGTCGTAGCTTTGCAAATCTGACAGAGACCTTTAATATCTAACCATCATTAGATTTGATATATCGTATAATTGGACACTCTGAACGGAAATTTACAGAAAATATAAACGTGGATGAAAATTACAAAGAGCTAGAAAAACGTGTTATCAAAAATATCTACATAGAGAAAAAATACATTTTACACAAAAAATAAGCATTGCTGGTAATAAGTCAAAAGCTATGTGGTCCGTGGTCATCTGGGTCAACAAAGAACCTTTATAAACATTCATTTGATTGTTGAGAATATTGGGTCTGTAAGTGATGACAACCAGATAGCAAAATTGCTTGGAAGATTTTTCGCCACTAGTGTGTCAAATCAATTTACAAGATTGTTACAATGATGCTATATAAATTGTACATTACCTGAAAATTACCATAGAACAGTGTGTTTTCGCCATGTCGTGAGGTTTAAATGAAAAAGATTATTCTCTCTTGAAACAGTAAAACATCTGGATGAAATCCAAATCAAATTAACAAAAAATCAGCGGATATGCCTTCACTAATAAATAAATCTCTTGAAGTAGGAATTTTTCCGAACGAATTCAAAAAATCACAAGTTACACTAGTTTTTAAAAAAGGAGATTCTTGTCTGAAAGACCGCCGATTGTAGTCTCGAGTTCTGTTTTAAAGATTTTGGAAAGAGCTTTTCACAATCGTCTTTGCCTATTTCTATGAGAATATATTTACAAACTGTCAACATGGCTTTCACTAGGGATTGTCCACACGAACTGTTACTACCAATCAGCTTGTATAGTTTATCTTATACATAAACTATCGTGAATTTAAAATTGTGGTGTGCAGTGAGTGGTTCAATATGCTTAGAAAAATTGCCACGTCTCTTTTCCACTGAAGGTGGAGGGGAGACCGAAGCAATCCTACTATACTTTGCTCACTTTGCTACCGATTGGAAGCAGTAAGTATAGGGCCCAAGCAGCTCAGTTTCTCAAAATATGGGCGGGGTATAAAAAAAGAAAGTAAATAAATCAAAGGTTGGAAAAACCGGGGCGCCAGCTAGGACAAAACCCCAACCTATACTATAAGTTAGTGATAATGACTAGTGTCCTTGCTCACTAGCCACCAAAGAAACTCACAAAGTTAACAAAGTTCGAACCCAAATAACCAAATAAATAATTAATTAATAAGACCGGCACGTCAGTTTAAATCTCCATATATTGGCTCAAGTACACACTAAGCGCAGGAAGCTTGGTTACGATCGATCATTTACAAATAATTCTTACAAAAAAATGTTTCTATAATTGTGTACTTTATCTTTACCCTAACTGAGCTCTTTAATTTATATTGATATTTAAAAATTGAAATTTATATTTAATAGGCATAAAATTAACCGAAACGTAAATAGAGGATTATCTGTGATCCTCCAGTTACCAGCAACGAACGAGTCGGGCAAGCTCTAAGATGGCTGTTCTGTATGCTGCCTACGGGTTCACCAGTCAGTGGGATAGGCACGAATGCTTATCACTCTTGGACGAGGAGATATGCACTGCAACGTCCTGAACCGAGCTAACTTGAAGACTTGACGAATTCTTGGGTTGCAGAATTCATAACACGTGCCGTCCACTAAGTAAGGAGGCACCAAATCCAATTGAACCGGAACTAGGGAAGCCAGTACCAAATGGAAAGCCAAAACCAGAGCAACAATCAAAAACTGGTTCCAAAAGAAAAACCAAATCCAAAACCAAAACCAGAACCAAAACCCTACAAAACAAAATAATGAGTTGCGGTGTCCATAATTACTTGCAAAGCGTGAAATAAATTGTGAAACTTACGCCTGATGATCGTGGGTGGCGGTGAAGAGTGCCTGGTGCTAGGTTGGTTAGCTTTAATCCAGCCTAAGCTGTAATGTTGGGGACGTCCAAGCAAAATACTACCAACAAGACGACGATCCGCAACTTCTATACGATTTCAATCCGGTTTAATCCTCGAAAACTACGAGATGCCACAAACTTATTCGGATTGAAATCTTGCAAACACTTGCACCGGCGGAAATCGTAAGGCCAAAGAAAGAAAGATCGATGAAGTTTCACAAAGTTCCAAAAAAAGAGACCGATGGTGCTGGCAATACGATGTTCGGTTCCGACACCACTAGGGTCAATGGCCAATAATGACAGAAGTTAATCAACGCAAGGAGACCGAATATTACCTAACTACTACCCGCTATTACCAATAATAATCAATTATTACACACACACATGAATGAGATTACACAGTAACGTCTTAGGAAATCGAAGACGAACGTGGGCCAAAGGTCGAGTGCTTAACTGTACTAATGGCCGGGTGCATTCGCGTTGACAGAGGATTGAAATTTAACCTCTCCAAAAAGCAACAAGTGTAAATAAATGAAAGCAAGGGACAAGAATCGAAATTGCCGTTAGTTCGGCAATTAGAAGGAATACAGGACGATCGTCTCGTGCAATCCAACCGCATTCCGCCGTAACATCTCAAATTGCAGCAAAAATGCAAGGACTTACACTTATTTACATTTATTTTAGGACAGGCAAACCACACCAAGCAATTAAACAGTTACAGCGTGTTCGAACATAATGAAGTAGTGAAGAATAATTAGCAATACCAGTAGCTTTAAGGATTAAGACAGTGTGTAATTGTGAGAATAAAACATTTAATAGGTAGTCTCCGAGCATTATTAGACTACATGTGAGAAACATAAGTCGAAGTAGCCAATGACAAATTGAACCCGTTACATGGCCTTAGGCACTCCTTAAGGAAGAATTCCTGGTCCTCCCATATTTGTTTTCTACATAAATTACTTAACAAAGATACTAAAAGACTAATATCAACATCTTCTTTAATAAGACTATAATCTAACCTCTAACGGAATAGCAATCGAAATGTAGTTCTCGAGTAACTTTTTGGACGAATCAAATTGATCATGTGTGATTGAAATTAAAAAAAGGTCTGAATCTATATGATGCAAATGCATACTCAGGAATCGCTTACAATGTTATAAAATGGAGTCTAGCAACTTACTTGAGAATGATTGGAATAATTTTTAACTTATTACCGGTGCAACCAAACTTTTAGGTTAAAAAAGCTCTTAAGGTTCTATGGGATATACATTTACATCTACGCCATAGTCTCAATAGTCCATAGTCGCAATACACATAAAAACTCCTAAATTTAATTACTGTTTTGTTAAAAAATCTCAGGCTGCATAAATTTATATTTTCCCAATTATATATATATATATATATATATATATATATATATATATATATATATATATATATATATATATATATATATATATATATATATATATATACCGCTAATGAGAACTACACTTAACTAGTCATTCTGGTACTTCTACAGGGTATGAAAGCCTTCTGGACATATTGTCATTTGTCATATCAAACGGTGCCAGTTCAACATTTTCAAGGTTCACGTGTAACCAACATCATAATAAAAATGCCAAATCTCCACTATATTCTTCAGTATTTAATGCGTATATCTATTTCATTAGAGATCTGGACAATACAGCTATCGCGCCGTCATCGATCCCGCACTACTTCGTATATTTATAAACATCATCGCGTTTTTTATTTTACGCCTCTCTGAATACTAATTAGTTTTGGAGAGAATACGCTTTCATGTTTTTTTGTTCGGGTCGAAACGATCGCTGTTACGTGTGTAATCATTCATCCCGGACTGTCTGCCATTGTGTTTTACCGCGTGTTTTCGAAAATATAACCTCGTTAATTAGGCGAAACGGTTGGAAGTAGTCCAGCTACTTGCGCGAACAAATACAATGATTGATACGTTCGGGAAACGCTGCGCGGGGGGAAAGATGAAAGGAAAAGCGATACGCGCTTCATCTTACGGCATTATTCAGGAACGGGTTTGGGGGAAACGGAGGTTTTTAGTTCGGGCGCGCACGCCCCTGATGCGCGCCGCTCATTGGCACTCGACGGTGCAGAAGTGATCTGCATGGCACCCTCCGATTAGCAATTGCTATGGAAACAAGTTCATAAAGCAATCAACGTGGGGTAAGCGGTCGGACGACGTATAGGCGGGGCATTTCCGGAGTTGTTTGTAGCTCATTGTTGAAAATGGAAAGTCCTGGAAAGCGGAATATTTTATTTCTTGACATGCTCCCTCGTACACGTTTGTACGACGACGGTGAAGAGCTTTAACACCATCAAGAAACAAAGATGTAGACAATTCAAATGAATGAAAATGCAACCTTAAACTACATGTGCTATACCTATACGAATATGTATACAGTGAAAGCGCCATTTTTTGGAACCATTTTATTTTATGTCAATCATAAATTGTCACCGACAGACTCGAAACGCTCTCTACATTAAAACGACCAAAGCTTTGGAATATAATAACTTCGGCTCATCAGATGGATGGCTACAAAAATGGAGAAAAAGACATAACGTTAGCTTCAAGTGTCTCTCTGGTGCATCAGCCGAAGTTAATTTCGACAAAAATAGCATTGAGATACACACCAATGGATATTTTCAATGCAGATGAAAGCGGTTTGTATTTTAGAGCTTTGCCCGACAAAACTTCAACGTTTAGAGCTGAAAAGGGCATAGGTCTCAAAATGGCAAAAGAAAGAGTATAATGTTGTGTGAAAATGTGAAAGAAAGATATTGCAGTTAATAATTTGTCAGGCACCTGGGCTGTCAATTAAGAAGAGTTGATGACAAGGGCTATACTGATGAACTGGCTGCTAAATATAGGCAGGAGAATAGAACTTCAAAATTTTGCTGCTGTTTGTTAACTCATGGACCAAGTAATAATCCAAAATTTGTCAGTCTATCGTGGTTTGATTAAGAAGCATGTTCTTTCACCGCTTTCAAAATTCATTAATCTTTTGGAAGTTATCTACTTTATTAAAAGGTCATCAGATAAAGGTAACTCCAGATACCATCATAAAAAAAATGCTTCACCAAAGCAGGTTTTGAAGAATCTGAAGTTCAACAAGTTGACCTGATGGAATACCATTCAGAAGATGATGACTTACTTTTGCAGAGTTTTGGAGGAGTTCTAATGAAATTGAACTATCTGAAGAACAACTACATGAAGAGTTTATAAAATTAGATGGCCATGTATTAATTGAAGAGGATCAAATGAATATGTCGGATCTGGCGCGGGTAGAAGCAGAGAATACTTTGAGTTTGGTATCAGAAGACAGTGACGCAGGGAAGCATGAAGATTGTAGCCCAATAAACTGCTAAGCTAGTGCCTTACAGGTTAAGAAAGTAACATATAAAGCTTACATGCTTATATGTTACTCTCTTAGATACGGATTCCTGCCATAAGTTGACAAAATATTGGAACCATGAGTATATGAGAATTTTCGACGTATTAAGTATCTTATGTAGTGTAATCATTGAGTTGTTTTTAATATTATTATTATTATATAGGTATTATTTTTCTATGATCCGATTATCCGTCAACAACGTTTCCTATTTCTACAATACGGTGACAAAAGCAAATAACGACGAAAGGCTGTTTAAATCAGTACATCAGTGTTGAAACCCACCAGAAAAAAAATGGTGTAAAAGAATAACTACAAAAAGGTCAACAAGGATATCTCCTCCATTCCATAAATTGTTGCTCTGATCTTTCCCATAGATAATAATAATGGTAATGCTTGCTAAAAAAATATCGTAGTTAATATCGAATTCAAAGAGAAAAGAAAAAAAATCCAGGTGGCAAACAAAAGCACACATTTCACATCTCCTTACATGCGCGAGCATTACCTTCTGTGCCACCAGATGATGTTGTGTCTTTCGGAGTCAGAATCGTAAGAGTGAACCGAGGGTTCTACATTAGAAAGCTTTTAGGATCGCTAAGTTATGGCCAAGTTGGTGTCTGAAGTGGCCTACTAAAGAGACACATTCTGAGGTTACAGTGATATATATATATATATATATATATATATATATATATATATATATATATATATATATATATATATATATATATATATATATATAACGATTAGGATGAGAAAAGAAAAACAAAAATATACAACTGACAAACAAACGCATACGTTCTGTTCCATGAGATGCTGTTGTGCCTTTCTGAGCCAGGATCGTAAGGGGGAACTATTGAAGAGCCACAAGCCTGAGCTATGTATTTCATAGTGATCAGTCCTATCACTTATAGTGTTTAAAGGTTAACTCCTTTGTTGGCCTGATCGTAACCGTAGATGGTAATTTATAATAATAAGTCGGTTATTGTTGGCTAAAGAATCATATTATGCGACGAACTGGAAAATAAAAGAAAAACAGAAATAAAAAAGTTGTAGACAAAAACATAACATTTCAGATTGAGGATCGTAAGGGTCAGTAAGTTTTCAGGATCGCTAGATTATGACTAAATTGGTATCTGAAGTGAGCTATTAAGAGCCTCAAATCTGAGCCATAAATTTCATAAACATCTGTGTACCTTTCATGACCATGTTGTCATCAGATCAATATTCACTCAGTCAGTTGACAACTAAGTGGTATTAATGATACTCACGTCTTTGCTGAAGCTGTTTTGGATATAAAGTCTCTACTTTGAACTTTTGACATATGCAGTGTTTCCGATTGCTCAGAAACACCCGTAAATCGTTAACGTTGGGCGATAATAACATACGATTTGAGGAACGGAAACTGACGTTCGAATCACGTACGAAAGTCGGTAGCCTACATTTCCTGTTTCGACCAGCAAACGCCGAAGGCACAGTTAAAGCCGTAACCATTAAGCGATTATATGCCGACTGGTAGTTTATCGACGATTTATGCGTGCTGTAGAGAGTCGTGCTGTAATCCGTGCCCGGAATCGTTGTCTCGCTGGTATCAATCACGCCCGCAATAACACTAAATCTGCGTACGCGTATATAGACGAGCGACGATTAATTTTTACTCGTCGCCATCGTAACGAAAAACGACGCCACGTGACGCACTCCGGCTGCCATAGACACGACCAAAACTATATACACACGAAATAAATTATACTCCTTTAAGGAATTGAGTTTTACTGGATGTCAAATGTTCTTTTACATTTTAACACCTGACTTCGATAATGGAGAAAGTAAAACTTTTAAAATTTAAATTAAAATTAACATTTTCATTTAATTGCATGTTCTAAATAAAGAAGCTTACTCCCGACACATTGGTTGTAATATATATCCCTCTCCCCCCATCTTCATGCACGCCTTAGTTTTTATATTTTTTCTCTCTTGTTTATTTTGATAAAGATGGTAGTTTTATCATATTGATTTTTGCAATACAACAACTTCGCTTGCCGCAATGTCGGTGCATATTTTTACCTCGGTTATCGATATAGTTGCTGCGCCATTCACTTCTGGCTAATTTTTATTTTTAAGTCGATCTTCATTAATATTTAAAACATTCTATGTTTGATATTTGGTAGTGCTATTTATAGCAATTATAGATTCTTTAGTTCCAAGAAGATTGAAATTATTGAGTCCAACGGAGTCCAATTATTATTGATATTTTTTCATATTAAGCAACTAAAAAAAGTTATTTTTCTAACATACAATAATTCGTACAAGCCTGTGCCTAAAATGGTTGGTTCTACTTTAAATTGTTTTTTTATTAATATCTGGAACATTTTTTTGCCGATATTGTTGAAATTTGGCAGTGTTGTTTATTGAAATGAGTAACTACTTTAACCACTAGTAGAGTAGGGTTATAATCTTTTTTTTAGATAGATAGTCAAAATTAGGCAATTTCGTGGGGTGTCACTTCATTTCCCTTTCAGTTTATTTGATGTATCAGCAGCTTTGAGTATTTTTCGAGAAACTGTTCTCTATCGGTTAAGGCATCGAAAAATGTTCTCTGTGCCCCGACAACCACCTGACGGATTTCCTTTATAAAAGTTATAGTTGCTATGCCAAGCGCATTTGTATTGTCAACTCGGTACCTATCTATTATTATGGAGGTGCTACGTGAAATAGTCGAAACAGGACCGTAATGAACGGGAATAAGGTGGACTAAAACTGCAACTGTAGTTAATAAGTTTGCCTTCGAAAATTTAGATTGTTGATGGTTCCAAAATTCCAGCTCCCAGGCTCACAGCATCACCATTGTGAAAGTATACTATACGCCACTCGTCTGCATCCTCTGAAGAATGAAAACCCAGGGCAAAACATCCATTGCAGAAATAAGTCGAATCATGTAGACAGACGTTGGTCTTTGCTCCTGCTAGGTTGCTGAGTCTCATTTGTACTCAATCGTGGGCTCAATGCCACCAGATGTTGCTAAAGCACGATAAATAAAAGCTCTGCCTGGTTGTCTTTGAATTCGTTTCCTCTTCTGCTTTTCTCTTTAAAGGATACTTTGACAATCGGATATTAGAGAGTTTTTCCATATTTGAAATTCTATTTTCTCCGCTTGGAGATAGCTCCTGGTTAAACTTCTCAAATGTCATCGGTAAATAGATCTTGGGTCCACTATTGGTTCTTTCCGCGACTGAATCCGGTCCTGTAGAGCCGTTGCCCGACAAACAACTGTTGTTTCTAACAAACACACTTCGAACGCTCGTTATTATGCAACCTGTCAAATCGGAAGTGTTTGGTCGTTTCCTGACGATGGTTCGACGTACTGGCTCGTTCTTGTACAGCTGTCGGACGATCGGATCGTCCGCGATTGCCGAATTTGGTGGCCGAGTGAAGACGATAACCTTTAAATGTGAGCACGTGTCATGGCGGAAGTGTCGAATGAATTTTGATCAACGAAATAAATTGGCGACCCTACGGGTCGGAAACCCATCGTGACTCAATCTGGTGCGCATCGGCATGATATTTTTTCCTACCAACGTACCAGTTTCTGAGGTACTAGGGAAAACATAAAAATTTTCTATTTTAAAAGTGCGCTTATTTAAAATTTGGGCTTAAAGCTTTCTTTTTCAAGAGCGTCATCAGAGCCAGTTAAATGCGGAAATGATTTAGTTTTTCTTCATAATTTATACGTTAATCGAAAAACAGACTCGGTAGGGATTCTGTGGCTGGCAGAATCCCGCGTCATTTGATATAAATTGTTTATTATTGGTTTAATTACACTTGACTACACTATGGAAGGTAAGGACATCAGGATCCAGATGCATCCTTGGTGCGTCTTCCATTAAGAAACTTACTTGGGCGGCCGTCTAACCAAACGAAGAAGGACGAAAAAACAGACTCGATGACTTTTCTGTTATATAAAACTCACTCATACGGATCGATACATAAATGCATTATCACATCACCGTTCAGTCCAATCATTTGCTCAATTCTTTTTTCAAACAATATGCATTACCATGATGTCATAACTTCCATCAAAAAATACACTTACTACTGGTGCAGGTTCGTTAGTTGTCGTAAAATGTTAGTCCAACATCTACGATCTGCAAAAAAATAAAATTCCTCTTGACCCACGATATTCCATGCAGCTGTGGCAAAAATTGCACTGGAAAAACAGGTCGAAAAATATCAACAAGACTAAAAGAACACCAGAGATCAGCCGGATTGCGATAGAAAGCAACATTATCAGCTTGCTCATCATCAAACATTTTCTTCTTCTTCTTTTTCTATATTAGGCACTTCTTCCTGTTTTACTTCAATGTAGTTTTTATCACAAGTTGTCGTTCCATCTTTTTCGCGGGCGTCCTATACTTCTCCGATCAGCTGACGATTTATCTCTTGCTGTCCTCATTATCGGTGAGTCTTAGATGTTTCCGGTTTTGTTTCAGCGGTATGTGTGATGACTGGTCGAACTACAGATTTATACATGCGGGATTTTGTTTCAATTCTTAAGTATGTATTCGTCCGTATCGTGTAGTTTAAGCATTCTGCTATTCTTTTGACTTTTGCAGTTTGATCTCTAATTTCATACTCTAGGTTCTTATCATATGATAATCTAATCCCTGATTATTTGAATTTCATTACCTGGTCTTTAATTTGGTTATCAAGTTCCAGCTTAGATCTTATTGGTTCCTTAAAGATTACTAGTGATTTAGTTTTTTTGGCAGATATTTTCATTCTGATGTAGTAGTCTCTGCCAATCATCTTCATTCTCAGCTACCAATCATCGGCGTCACACAAGACTTGTATTTCTTTGTTACCCATTTTATAGCCTTTTTTTGTTTTTACTTCTCCAATTAATTAGTCTGGTATAATGTTAAATAATAAATGAGTCTCCTTGCCTAATAGCTGCAGTTACATCTATGGGCTTAGTTATCTCTGAATTTACCCTTGCTTCTATTTTATTTTAATAATAAGATATAAAATGAGCAAGGTAAAATAAACCTCTCCCACCAGGTTATTTGCACATCCCAATTCAAAGACTTAATATTCCTAATGTAATTCTAACGTAAATAGACCGATTTACCCAGTAGTTTCTAGTATCGCCACCAAAACTAATTAAAAAACTTCTCTGTTTTGACCAAAAAAATCTTGCGAATAATTTTGTATATTTACTTAATAGGTTTTAGTTGGTTAGAGAAAAATATACAAAAGCGTTCAAATATAGTAAGCTATTTGCAAAATATGGTTATATATACAAGGTGTTGCAGAAATCACGCACGGACAAAAATTATACATTTTTAGTGGAGCACCCTGTATATCCCCTAAGAATTCTGCACATGAGATGTATGCACTTTTAACATAAATGCAACATTCAGAAATAAAATAATATTTTAGAAGTTATATTTTAGGTAGCTGTGAAGGTCGTCACAAAAAAACAAAATATTTGCTTATAACTGATAGTGACAGTTGCAGATTTAGCAAAACAATCCATTTTGGAAACGTTTATTAAACCAAATACGACGGCTAAATTGACTCAAAAGGAACTACGTGCAATTAACTTACGATTGCACGTTTCAGACAATAAAAATTTCATCGCATCTATGAAAAATTTCAGCAAACGTCCAGCCTAGGCAAAAATATTATGTACAATATTAAGTCCTAATACCTAATTATATCCGAATACCTGTATCCCATAACTAAATTCTATAGTTTAGAGAGGTGAATACAATATTTAGGTAATTAGTAATAAGTAGTAACAAATTATGACTTCGTTCGTATTTTCGAAAAATGAGCAGAAACTGGGTAAACAGTCTAACCCCCTTTAGCATATATTTAATAATATTCATAGCGGCAGATCAATTGAATGAGCAATTTTAGCTAACTCTTAGCTGGTATTTCTTGTATCGTAGGATCTACTAATATTATTTACACCATTATGAATATACCTCATATATCACCTTTTTTTTCTGAGCAGTTGGTATTACTATCTTACTGACTACAACACCCTGTATATTTCCCTTTCGATTATGCGACAACATATTGTTAGAAATTATATACAAGCCAATCTCCACATTCCACTTTATTAATGTATATATCGTTAAGTTTTCCCTTATAAATTTTTGCCCGATAAATTAACGGCGTTCCAAATATCCGTTGCGGAGAAAAAATATCTGCAACCAGCATTACGATTCAGCGTAATTACGGGTCGTCGAATTAAGCGTGCAAATAAAATAACCGTATTATCCCGCGATCGCCTACTTAAAAACCACTTAACGCGATTAATATATCAATCTCACGTTTGCAATAACGAGTAGTTTGCAAACAATTATACGTATCGATGGGAAATTGTCGACCGAATCGGAATTTCTTTCCCATTAAATCGGCGCATTATGGACCGAAACAGCGCCGTCTATCGGACAAAAAACGCATTTATCATAAAATTTCACGGCATTTTAGCTCGACGGTCCGTAGCACGACTCTTGGATTGCATATTAATACGCGTGGAAACTACCTCGGTCGCACAACTAATACGCCTAATTTGGGCGTGTAATGACCCCGCCCCTTTTCCGCAGACAAACCCGACGATCCGCTTAATCGATATTTGATGGGTGCACTTTTTTTGAAGAGATCTGAGAGCAGCACACCTGGTCGTCCCTTGAGTCGGGCGTTAAAAAATACGATAATAAGTTGCCAATCGTCGTAGGGGATGATTTGCCTTCACTGTTAGTAATCCTCAAACCTTAACCTCAACAAAAACCAGCGTCGATGTCATAGAGAATAGAACGTCAATTCTCTAATAAGGACCTGCTCCACTAGGTGCCGCAAAAATAAAAATTAAAAAGTGGAAAAAGCACAATACGTGCAAAAATCGGTTTAAAATATTCTATTAGTCTATTGTATATATTATTTATTACAAAAAATATTTTGTGGTTATTGAATGTGGAAGTCCCAGAACCGGTTCTCGTGCTTGTGCTAACTTTCTTCCCATCGAAGCATATCTTTTTTATTGGATTTTTTTCTCTAATACAACATTGACTTTTATGAAGCGATTGCAATCTTGTAAATTTAAGCACTGGATAGGTGTAAGAATTTATATTGTGTTCTAAAATTTCCTTACTGATATGTAACGAAAAAATCAACGCATTTTTTAAAATTACATGAAATTTATAATATACGAAATTCATGTTTGCTGCTTGTTTATGGAGTTCGCCGACAGGATCATATTTCTCCATACTGGGCTGCTCGGCTTAACATGTTTAATAGGTTTGGGTTGCACCGTGCTACATTCTATTTTAAATTAATTAAGTATAAATATCCAGAATATCTTTTTAATAAAATCACTTTTCGTACAGACGTTCATAGCTGGAATCTAAGAAAAAAAATTATATTGAGAATACCACAACATCGAGAAGAAATGTTTAAAAGATACAATAAATAATTTGTCTTTTCGATTTAACAATATCAACCAAAACTTTTAAAGACCGGCATAAAAAATATATTCTTGGAACTCATGGAAAAACCACTCTGCTATTTACCGTTATCCTCTCCTTTCTCCTTTGTCCTGCAACTTCTCTGTTTATTGAAAACGATATTTAATGATTAATGTATTCTGAACTCTGACTAACATATTTAATTTTGTTTATTTGATACTTTTTTTCTTGTTCTTAGGATCAGTTGGTTTACATTAAGTTGAGGCCTGAACAGTGTCTGGCTTTGCTGGATATCTGCATTTTATTAGGCCTTTTGTTTGCCTTGAAAATGGTACCATCTAATACTTCGTAGTGTTATAATATGTGCACTTGGCAAAGCAATGAATATTACTGCTCCTTTTATTACTAATAACATTACCCAAAAACAGTACTATTTACAGAGTTTATCAATGAAAACAAGAAATGATTCCCATAAAAAGAGTATCCCCATACGCTCTTCAACTTTACCTCAAAGTGCTAACAAGACGTAAATTAAAATTTTTATATATATTATGTTATATAATATTTGTTAAGGTAACACCCAGCCTACCACAATAACACTTTGAGGATGTCGTCATTTTTAAATACCCGTTCTTTAAGCCTTTTTTGTAATCGCGTGTACAGAATCTATTAACAAATTTTCTACGTAATCAATACATTAATCGCTTCGTAAGAAAGGAATGGAAGGTACATACGTGTTCTGTGACGAGGCAAAACCAAAATCTGTTCCCTCCTGGTGTCAGCATTATTAGTTCTGAAGTTTATCATTAAGATAGGGCGGTTGCTTTGTGATAAATGTTTTATTAAAAGATTCGCATTTTTCAAAGACTTTCACTTTGGTCTTTTTTGATCACGTGTCATTGCCAAAGGCAAACAAATTAGAAAGTAAACCTGGACCATAAACGGCATCAGTGTATAAAAATCTAGAAATGATCAGCGATAGGCAAAGAGATAATTTTGAATTGTAGCTCATCACGTCACGACTCGAATAAAGTTGCCTTAGTTTGGTAAAAAGCGAACAGCGGTCTCTAACCAAATTTTTAAATTTTTTAGTTGAGGTTTAATTTTCAAATCAATTTCATTTAGATCAACCTTCATTTAATCTTTCATTTTTTTAAGTTTCTGTTTCAATCTAAAATGAATGGCGACCGATTTCTTTTAAGTTATGAGCATAATGTCAAACAGAGCTTAAAATTCAAAATGTCAGAAACGATCAGACTTAGGTATAGTATATATAGTATATATAACCAATTTAGAGGAATTAAAAAATGCTTTAATATGCTCGGTGTTATCTTTAAATCTATGTACATGAAAAAGAAAATATAATATTTTACAAAAATATTAAAGTAGTCTTCAATTTTACCTAGACTGCATTTTGTATTGGAGCAATTTTGACGTATTAAAAAAATCCAACTTGCCGTAAAGGTAATCTACATTTTTTTTTCAGTTTGTACGGAACTTCTTAGATATTTTCGAGGTTTTTTTGGTTGCACTGCTTGCGTCCACGTGCTCCCATAAAAAAGCCCTACTTCACCAGCATTTATTTCATCACCCCCCACCAATCTACCCGCAAAAATCCCAACCCGTAGAAAATGGAAAAACCTTATAAGCAATAGGGAACTTGAAAAAAAAATTAATTTGAAAAATATTGCTTACAAAAGTAAGTTTATTACAGGAACCACAGTTCATAAAAAAAATAATTTCGTATTTCTATGTAACAAATATATGCAATTAAAAATTGTTCAAATTTGAAACGCGCTGTCATTGGCTGTGACGTCAACTCGCTCGTTAGGCTAGGCGCCAGCTGGATGGTAGCATACAGAAGCCATTAAACAATGACAACGCTTTCACCTTGGTTATTTTAATTTTAATTTTGGTCTTGATTCTGTCACTTGCTCTGTTGTTCTCTTGTGTTTAGTGTCAAAAAGAAAGTTTTGAAAATAATCGAAGCCGATCGATGGCAAGTCTTATACCTTTAGTGGATATATTTATGGTGACATCTTACATGCAAAGCACCAAAAGTTTTTCTTTTGCTGAGGTTCGCGGTGTTAAATCTAAAACGTACGTTAATGGAAAATGTAGCCACTAACCAATGTAATATTGTAATCAGCTTAAAGTTTTCTGGTTTTTAAAATTCAAATGATATGCCAAATAAATTGTAAATTATTCAACAAAAAAAAAACCTGAAGGATTTTCTTTCTAGTTCTATTCTATTAAAATATTGATAACCTGTTCTTTATTTTATACAAGTCAGGAAGCCTTTCTCACTGAGACTGGAGTAGGATAGGTGCAAGTTCGAAGAGTTAGACTTTTATTTTCTGGTAGACGAATAAAAAGTTCATCTGGCCTTTTACGAGTTGAACGGGTTGCGTTGCTTTCATTACTATCATGTAAAGCACACTAAGCACAAATACAAACTGGCGTAGATTAAATACAAACACACCTTTAAACGAGTCAAAAATAAACGTAAAAAATATAATTCTCGGCCTATAACCTGAGAAAAACTCCTATAACATGTGGTCGTATCAATCGAAAAGCAAATGTTGAATTTCCCTATTTCCTATTATTACCGGAATCATTCCAGTCAAATGGAGTTCACTGCCTAGCAGACCCATTGCGTATACCATGGTCAGCACAGCTTCCGTTATTAAACGGACCGTCTCACCCTACTCACCCCGTATACAATATAGAAACGCCATTTGCATCTGCAAACAGCGACGAACGTCTGATCCGTCCGATTGAATCGTCGGGCGCGATGGGGATGGCCGGGGGGCGGCGTAGGGGATCCGATAGAAAACTGACAGCTTTATTAATTTCCTATCTATGAACACGGGGCCCCTTTTCAAGCGCGAGACGCGTCGCCGCCGCCGCCGCCACCCCGCATAATCCGAGTGCAGCGAGCTCGCTTGTCGTTTTTTTTGATATGCCCGAGACAGATACTTTTAATATTAACGACCTCGCCGACACCCCTCCGCTCTCTCGCATCTGGCGCGAAAATGTCACGCTCCCGGTATAACAAATCCCCACGCGGATATCTGTTAAATATGAATTGAAAGCGGCGATGATTTTTTGACGGTTATTTAGCCGCCCGAACTGGAAAATTTCAGTGGATTCTGACGACCGCTGACCTACGTCGTACTCCATCATAGCCTCTGAGGTCATCTCATACGTGGAACTGCATCTTCATGCAGGATTATCGTCCTTTGATAATGTGGTCTGGAATTTTGCAGCACCTAACCTCGTTTGGGCACTCTTCTGTAATTAAAAAACAGTTGTTTTTAATACGACGCCCTGTATATTAAGGAATATCTGATGCGTATATAATATTTACCACGTCAGTTTTGTTTCCCGCGGATCCGACATACTTGGGATATTTCCGGGATTTTACCGCACGAGTTTGGGAGCGATCGGATGTTTTCGTAGATATTTCCCACGCCTAGAATTTTGACGTTTGTCAATTCTGATGGTCACGTCAGTGAATGTGTTGTTTTGCAAAAATGTATCCAAAAACTAACGGTCGTAGAAAAAGTATAGTATGCAACACGTCCGGCAAACTTTTTAAGTCACTCGTTTATTAATCACTCGCTCATGAAAAAATCTCATTGTTATACATATTTTTCTCAATGTTGCAAATAAATAAACTATCTCTTTAGTTTGTAAAAAAATAAAAAACTTAAAGGCAAACTTTGTTTGAATTCTCTTATACTTTCGAATACCTAAGTAGTTAGGGTATTCTTCTCCTTCCAATAAATCTTTTTTTTTTTATTTCCTGTAGGATCTCTAAGTGTTTCTTCATTCTTCTTAACATCTCCACGTTAGTACACCACTTCTTGCATAGCATTTTTACAAAGGAAAAACGAAATCGATAATAATTCAAATAGGCAACCTTATTAAAAGTCAAAAGTTTCCTTTTTGAAGATGTTTCAATGAATATCATCCCGAAATATACAAGAGGTCGGAGAAATCGGAAAAGATTTAGGTGTTCGATATTATAAATGTCAAGAATTTTTAGCAATTTTTTACAGAAAATTTTATTTAAAATTGGACAGATGTTCTTATCCACACACACACACACACATCCTGTACAATGTGTACCTTTTTAGGCTCAAATTTTTCTATCCTATTTTTACTCTGCCCTGTCACTCTCGGTCAGTAAGCAAATTCAATTCAATATCTTGATTTCCTGGAAACCTGCAAAAACCTGTCTGTCTGCTTTGAAAGATATGACTGATTATTGCTGTTATTGTATAGTGACAGGCTTCAATCACTTCAATTCATCTCCCGAAAAAAGTGTTATTGGGCATTTTTATCTGTGCTTGTCTGGATCGCGGTGTCCGATCCAAACAATACCAAGCCGGTCGTGTGTTACAGATACGGCATGGATCTGAACGGAGCAAGACGAAAAAACGCCACTAGAGAAACCACCAGCACCCTAAAGGCGTGGCTAAACGAGCACAAGAAGAACCCGTACCCCACCAAAGGCGAGAAGATCATGCTGGCGATCATCACCAAGATGACGCTGACGCAGGTGTCCACTTGGTTCGCGAACGCGCGTCGGAGACTCAAAAAAGAGAACAAGATGACGTGGGAGCCGAGGAACAGGGTCGAGGACGACGACAATAACAACGACGACGAAGACCAAGACCACAAGAGCACCGATGGAAAAGATTTGCTCGGTACGGTGGTTGACCAAAACCGTCGCCTACGCGAAGCTAACTTTGCCGCTCTCGTTGCAGACTCCAAAGACTCTGGCACCGCTTCCAGTGAAGACGGCGACAGACAACCCCATTCGCGTCTCGCTCCCGACACGGCCAGCGAGTGGAGCGAGTCCCGTCCCGATAGCGGACCGGACAGCCCCGAGATCTACGAAAGGCCGCCCCATCCCGCTTTCCTACCACCCCGGACTTCAGGTTCCCCCCCTCAGCTTTCCGTACCGTCAGTAACAACGAAACCGAGAATCTGGTCGCTAGCGGACATGGCTAGTAAAGAGAGCAGCGAGACTCCTCCAAATTCCACCGCGTCCACGTTGTACTCTACGGCGAGCGGACGCTTGGTACCTCCTTTGGGGAGTAGGTTGCCGCCCCCGAGCTTGCACACGGCTCCGTATGCGAGACCTCACGACTTCTACAGGAGTTTCTACGGATCCGCTGCCGCTCAACACTTGGTGAGCGGCGGCAGTGGGTCACCAGACGCCTCCCTGCTGGAAACGTATCAGAAAACATTGGCGGCCCAGCACAACGCGAAAACGAGCCTGGCTTCGGCCATGACCGGTACCAGCAGCAACACGAGCGCCCTCGCGGGTATCCCTCTGGGGTTGGCCACACATTCGACCAGGATGTCCCCGTCGTCGACGTCCTCGCTGTCGTCCGGCTCGGAGACGCCGCTGAAGCCGATGGCCTTGAACAAGGCTTGATCTTTGGCGAGTTTTTAGGCATTAATCTACCTCTAGAGGTGTAATAGTAACGGTAAGATTCGAAGGAGAGGATTCTAACCGTTTTCTTCTATTGAAAAACAAGAGCTTTAAATATTATTTATTGTGTACCCCGATATTCCTTCTGTCGAGTCTTACCCGCTCGGTAAATACTTGACCAACACGGACAATACGAATAATAAAGACATCCCCCCTGTCCCTTTAGTAGTGTGCTGTACAGTAATTGTGATATACCCGTCCCCGTCCCTCTTCCTTGGTTCGTGTATAAATAGAAGTTGTCGTTTCCACTCTTGTAAATAGACATGTAAGGAAACATCCACCGTCGGTACCGCGCGTGGTACCGCTTGGACCGGCGGCGGATAACGATCCAGAAACGTATCTTTGTATCTATATGTATATGTATCTAAATAATAGACTAGACGCGATATATTTAAGAATTATTATGAATATTGTAAACATTTAATATACATTTAAAGAAAAATATTACAAATATTATGTGGAAATTTAGCTGAATACTTGTAAACGATACCGGAAACTTAATCACGAATACACACGTCTCTATCTATCTCTCTCTCTCTGTCTTTCGCTCTCCGTCACACGGATTCAGTTCGGGTTTGTTTAGTTCTAATGACATATCGAATAGTACCGGTTGAAGGCAATGCCGTTCGTGTGTTGGATGCTGCAATAAAATATATCGTTCATTATTTACGCCGTTGTTTGATTTGCACCTTCCCAGAATGGTCGCGCTCGTTTAAAACTGTGTGGTGCGTGTGCAAGAAGTGGCTCTGCAGTTCTGAAACAGGTAAGTGGCTGTATTAGTACTGCTTTACCATTTACTTGTTCTGTTAAGAACATGCAAGTGCAGGGCATAAGTCTTTAAACAGGTTGTAATATTTTTAGTGACTTTACTTATACAAACGACCAAGGGCGTAGGTTTGTTAGGTACGTGCCGTCTTGTAAGTGATCGCTTTTTTGGGCAATGCATTCTTCTAAATTCCTATTCTTCTACTTCTTATGTTACATATCAGCTCATCAAGGTCCATTTACTTTTGAAAAACCCACAAAGAAAGAAAGACGAAGAAGAAAGGAAGGTTACCAGAAATTAATCAGTCTTGGAAAAGTTTCTATTAAAACAGATTCTTGCAACATGACTTGATGCGCCGTCCTGCTGGAACTAATATTCTCTTAACTAGTAACTAACGCAATTTTGTAAGGGTTTCAACATTCTGTTCATGTTCTTGTTTGTAAAAAGAAAAGCATCGGCACAATCTTACCATCATAGAATGTTGGCCTTAATCTTGTTTTTTTGTCTAAAACTGATTCGAATTGTTCCCATGTACAATTGTAGCTTTGGAAACTGCAACACGAAAGACTTCTGTAGACGAGCTATCAAACCAGCTTCTTAAGTCCTTAAGTGATGAGTTTTGGGGCGTTTTCTTGAGGGTGTTCCATAAACTTTTTTGTTACACCCATGAAATTGTAAGCATTTGTCTGTAAAGCTACAATTAGAAAGCTTCTATTCCTTTCTCTGTCCGAGGGAATAGGGTCCAGCTCTCGTATCGCTATAGCAAAACAGAATACATAACACCTTGTCATTCCAATTCTAAGCTCGATGTTGAGATCGAGTCGCACAAACAATTGATGTTCAATTGTTTTTCGCTTGGCATGCAACTGTACATTTCCTGGTGTTTTTGAAAAGATGAACTACAGAAATATTTTGTAAGGCTTGCAACTGTAAATGCTATTATGATCAATGCTAATTTGGGGTATTTTTTAGAATATTTTATTATTTTTCTGTATTTATATTTTCATAACATTCACCAAACCTAATTTTAATTTACTTATTTTAAATTGGCTCACGACCAATTTATCTCTTTTTTTCCTTGGTAACGTTTGGTTCGAGAAAATTGTTTTTCTTAACCATGGGGGCTCGTAGCAGAAGAGTTGGGACCATTTTGCTGATAAAGAACGGCTGGCCATATTCATCCAACCCAACGCAAGCAAAACTGAAAAACTCAAGGTAAGGGATTAAAACTCTCCGTTTCATACAGTCTATTTATCGCCCTAAATACCCCTTTTCAGAAAAATCAGTATATCTAATGTTGTTCATTGTCATTTTATCGATGTTAGTTCCCCCCTGAACTGTGCCTGATGCTTCTCTATAGATAACTTCTAAGTATATAAAGCCGTGAAGATAAGTTCAGTATATCTTCTAATGTCTGTTTTATATGGACCACTGCTGTTAGACGCCAACATTCATCTGAAATGGTGGTTGTTCTTAAAATTTCGATCATTTTTTGACTTTGACCAGCAACCGCAGTACACTAATTAATTTTGTTCCAGTGACCAGTGCTTCATTTTGGCAGTTGTCAAGATATGTCACAATTCATTCGTGTTAATAATTGCTTATAATTCTCAAATTTAATTAAAAATTGAGGATAATTGAGGGTTTATGATGGTGGTGATTTTGAGATTGTTTTCCTTCTCCAAGAAGGCAGCTCTAAATTATTAAAGAGACAATCATCTAAAACAACAACGATGATTATTGTACCGAATAAATTGTTAAGAATACTGTAACCTCAAGCGAACTCAACGCATCTTCTATCGTCAAAAGAGCGAGAAAAGCAACTCGTTCATCATTGTGGTCTAATCTTGGTATCGTTATCACCGAAGTTTGTTCAGTGGCGTAGAAAGGATCGACACTCAATCTATCCGAATAAAAAATCTTAAAAAGAACATTAAAAATGAACCGCAAAACGTACAAATGAATATGAAGGCAAAAAACGCCTAGTTAAAGGAGCAACATACCTCTAAGGAGATCGTTAAAGTGGCTAGACTTTTGTTGCGACTCACACATTTTGTAGTCGTAACATCTGCTTAGGTACGCGCACATGCACGTAATTAGTAGAGTTTTTTATCCGTTTTGTCACCAGACTTCAACAGGGCGTCCGGCTCGTTTGATGCGAGAACGATTTATCAAACTGAGACGTCAACTGGGGGATGGGAGTGGGCTGAACGGATTGCTAACCCAGCTACTGTAGGTTATCGTATTTAATTTTTTTTTAAATTCTTTTATTAATCAACAAAAAAAAATTACAATTAGTAACAAAAAATTAATTGAGAATTCTTTAAACAGTGCGTAAAGCACTGGCCCCAGGAATACAAATAATAAATAAAAAATGGTAAGTAAACAACCCATTACTTAATCTTATTATTATACATTGGAAAGCACCTATATTACATTCAAGTGAATTTTTAACTGTTTTACAAATTTAATATATTTATTTATATTTCTTAAATTTGTTGAAAGCTTATTATAAGTAACATACTGCTTGGAATGCTGGATTGGAAAGTCCTCTTACCTACATTCGAGAAATGCTTATTCACTATTCACTATTTAATATTTCATTATTTGCAATACATTTTTGTTTTTCACAAGATTGTTAAAAACCTTCACTGTTTTTTTAGTCATTTCCAGTTTCATTCCATTCCTTTACAAAGTGATCATTTTTAAGAACTCTAATTGTATTACTTAGTTTATTTTTGACTGCTTTAAATTCACGACACAACTCAGTATTCACACACACTCTCTCGTATAACAGGTTCCCTTGTTTCATCAATTCTAGAAGTTCCACTGTAATCCATGTGTTATTCTCAAGGCTTTTGAATCTTTTTCAATATTCAGATCGATTTTTGCAAGTGTTTATTAGCTCAATTATCTCTTGAAATTTCTGTAAATTGACTTCTCTAATGGATTCTTTAAATATATATTTAAGTTTCTCATGATTCACTGCTTTAATATCAGAAGTAACTTTAGGCTTATGGATTTTGATATTTTCTGCTATAGCAACTGTAAGTTTACAGTAATCTGACATGACACTAATTTGCACACTAAGTGTGCACTTATTTCTGTATATTGGATCTACTACAACGTGATCTATTAGGCTATGACTATTTGCTGTCACCCGCGTAGCGTTCGATATATCTATTTTGTTCTTAATGACAAAATTGTTTAATGCTATTACACTTTTATTATTATTATTTTTTTACCACTAGTCCATCATGATCCAACAAGTTAAGATTGAAGTTATCGACTATTATGTGATTCTTAGGATATTGCGTCATTATATTTTATAAATATTCTATAGATTCTGTACTGTTATATGAGGGTGGACGATATAAAACACATAATTTTAGTTCATTATTACCTACTGCAGCACATACCCAGTTGACCGTATCATTGGTAGCAGATTTACCAATTTCCAGGAACTTAATTCCATTTTTTACAAATATTGCCGCACCACCTCCTGTACTTTTTCGACATGAATGTATAGATTTATATCCATCCAATTCATAAAGACCAATTTCTGCTTGATTTAACCTTGTTTCAACTAATAACAAAATATCACAGCTATTATTCTTTAAATAACATTGCACCTCGTCTAATTTATTTTTAATACTTTGAATGTTCATATACACTAATCATAATCCATTTTTATTTAATTTTCTTCCTTATCCTGAATGAATAAAATTTTACTATTATCCGTTTGTCTTAAAAGAATGTTGCATTGATTGATCCGAGTAGTTAGATGCGATATATTTCTCGATTTCATTAAACGGGCTTTTGTTTCCTGGTTGTGAAAACTGACTTTAATGGGATTTACCTTGGCCATGTCCTTACCAAACCTAACTGCTGTCAACTGGTTATTTACTAGTGTGACGTTTAGTTTCTCCCCAATTTTCTTTACTGCTTCCTCCAACTTTTCATTGTTATCATACGGAACACCCTGGATTACCAGATTGTTACTAAGCTCCTTTTATTCGATCTTATTAAGTTGATTTTTTATTTGACAGAATTTCTTTGTAATATCTTCATTTACATGAAGTTGTTTATTATATTTTTCGAATAATATGTTATATTTTCTATCCATATCTTCCAATTTATCCATGACATCAGCAACTTTTTATTCATTTGTTTCTTTGGGTGCTGATTCCCCTTACAGTTGTCGCAGTACCAGTTTTCTTTCGATTTGGCAATTTTCTGATATGTTTTGAGTCCCATTCCAGACAATTTCTGTGTCTCCATACCAAGCATTTATCACAAGGAAGGCCTTCATCACTGTCCGATACACATAAAGTTAAAACCGTTGGCGACAAACTACCGTGCCTTTCACGTTTGCGAACAAAATCTCAAGTCCCCGCGTGGAAGCAAGCAGCTTAATAATAATTTTACTTATTTGCACACGAATAAAGTTTTGCAAACACCACCACATGCTCACGTCGGACTTGGCTTATGATTAAAATAGCTTTAATCTTTAATAACTCACTTAAATTCAAAATATGACGCGAATTTTCAGAATACGTCTGCACGGTCGTAGGCGAATATCACCACTCAAAAAGCAGCTAGATGCAGCACGTAATGTTAAGATAAAAAATGAATGTTACATGAACTAATGGCAAAGCGGGTTTTCTATTAAAAATACCATTAATTGAAAGCAGATAAAAAATTCAATTTTCAAATGGGGGATAAACTTTTTCAACAAACAAAAGTGCTTCCGTTCCGTATTCCGGGGAAAACTGAATGTCCCGTTTCCTCTATTAACGAGTCACAAACATATATTTTTTATTATGCTTATAACTAAACTAATAAATAAAATATATATAAAATATATATAGTATATCATTTGCTGCCATGCCGTTTAGGATTTTCAATTTTGCAATTGACGACTGCGAAAGTTCTCATTGTCCATTAGTATAATGTTCTCAGCACAATTTGGTAGAAAACATCCTTGAACCATTGTTCAAAAAGTTCTGCCAGCCATGGTAGTCACGGTATGAGTCTTTAATATTTTTACAGCTCAGCCACAAAGCGTCTTCTGACCCTCCTTTGGATGGTATGTGATGAGTGTCAAACCATGTTTGATCAATGTAAATGAATGAACGATTGTCAGTTGTTATTTTCCATAATTAGTTTCCTCCTGTCTATTTCATTAGTTTTGGAGGCAATTGTGGACAAAACTTTCCAAAGGCTGGTAATTTCGCAGCTTATTCAGTTTTTTGTAATTAACAAGGCGTTTCTTCAGACTTCGCAGCGTTTGCACCACTTGCGCTTTCCGTCTTGATTTCTTCAAAAAATTTGCTAGAACCCAAATCTTTACGCTTTTCGTTTTTACCAATAATCAAATTAAGTGCTGTATTAAGTAAAGAATTGTAAACAATTTTTACGGTTTGCCTGGCATTTTCTTCAATCTTCAACGCCCATTGAATATATATTTTCAAATGTTCTTTAAATCTAAGCTCGTTATCCAGACGTACAACCAAATTTTTGAATTATTGGAAAATTATCAATGAAGATGTTGATTTATGTTTGGGGTTTAATTAAGATTATGGCTTTTAGAAAGCATGGCTTATGGGACTCCTAAGATGCCCCGAAATTTTCGGGAAATCGTTCAGGTACGCATTCCCCGGTTTCCCCAAAAGCACAGCGCAATTTTCGGCATCCGTGATGATCAAAATTCTTTTTAAATATCTAAAAATGTTTTAAATGAAAATTCGAATATTTCATTGCCTGCTGAATGAATTTTGGTCCATTTGCTAAGTTTGTAAGTCTTCTTTCCGTCTTATTTATTTTTTAAATTGCTCTTAAAAATTAAATATAATTTACATTCTTTTCGTTTAAGATGGTAAGTTAGGACCGCTAAAAGAAATTTTAGAGATGGCAACAAGTCTATAGTATTTTTTTATTCATTTGTTTCTTGGGTGCTGATTCCCCTTACAGTTGTCGCAGTACCAGTTTTCTTTCGATTTGGCAATTTTCTGATATGTTTTGAGTCCCATTCCAGACAATTTCTGTGTCTCCATACCAAGCATTTATCACAAGGAAGGCCTTCATCACTGTCCGATACACATAAAGTTAAAACCGTTGGCGACAAACTACCGTGCCTTTCACGTTTGCGAACAAAATCTCAAGTCCCCGCGTGGAAGCAAGCAGCTTAATAATAATTTTACTTATTTGCACACGAATAAAGTTTTGCAAACACCACCACATGCTCACGTCGGACTTGGCTTATGATTAAAATAGCTTTAATCTTTAATAACTCACTTAAATTCAAAATATGACGCGAATTTTCAGAATACGTCTGCACGGTCGTAGGCGAATATCACCACTCAAAAAGCAGCTAGATGCAGCACGTAATGTTAAGATAAAAAATGAATGTTACATGAACTAATGGCAAAGCGGGTTTTCTATTAAAAATACCATTAATTGAAAGCAGATAAAAAATTCAATTTTCAAATGGGGGATAAACTTTTTCAACAAACAAAAGTGCTTCCGTTCCGTATTCCGGGGAAAACTGAATGTCCCGTTTCCTCTATTAACGAGTCACAAACATATATTTTTTATTATGCTTATAACTAAACTAATAAATAAAATATATATAAAATATATATAGTATATCATTTGCTGCCATGCCGTTTAGGATTTTCAATTTTGCAATTGACGACTGCGAAAGTTCTCATTGTCCATTAGTATAATGTTCTCAGCACAATTTGGTAGAAAACATCCTTGAACCATTGTTCAAAAAGTTCTGCCAGCCATGGTAGTCACGGTATGAGTCTTTAATATTTTTACAGCTCAGCCACAAAGCGTCTTCTGACCCTCCTTTGGATGGTATGTGATGAGTGTCAAACCATGTTTGATCAATGTAAATGAATGAACGATTGTCAGTTGTTATTTTCCATAATTAGTTTCCTCCTGTCTATTTCATTAGTTTTGGAGGCAATTGTGGACAAAACTTTCCAAAGGCTGGTAATTTCGCAGCTTATTCAGTTTTTTGTAATTAACAAGGCGTTTCTTCAGACTTCGCAGCGTTTGCACCACTTGCGCTTTCCGTCTTGATTTCTTCAAAAAATTTGCTAGAACCCAAATCTTTACGCTTTTCGTTTTTACCAATAATCAAATTAAGTGCTGTATTAAGTAAAGAATTGTAAACAATTTTTACGGTTTGCCTGGCATTTTCTTCAATCTTCAACGCCCATTGAATATATATTTTCAAATGTTCTTTAAATCTAAGCTCGTTATCCAGACGTACAACCAAATTTTTGAATTATTGGAAAATTATCAATGAAGATGTTGATTTATGTTTGGGGTTTAATTAAGATTATGGCTTTTAGAAAGCATGGCTTATGGGACTCCTAAGATGCCCCGAAATTTTCGGGAAATCGTTCAGGTACGCATTCCCCGGTTTCCCCAAAAGCATAGCGCAATTTTCGGCATCCGTGATGATCAAAATTCTTTTTAAATATCTAAAAATGTTTTAAATGAAAATTCGAATATTTCATTGCCTGCTGAATGAATTTTGGTCCATTTGCTAAGTTTGTAAGTCTTCTTTCCGTCTTATTTATTTTTTAAATTGCTCTTAAAAATTAAATATAATTTACATTCTTTTCGTTTAAGATGGTAAGTTAGGACCGCTAAAAGAAATTTTAGAGATGGCAACAAGTCTATAGTATTTTTTTAATTTCAAATGTTTTCATGCACTAGTTTCTGAGATGCAGTCTGGAGCAAATGCGTTGAATTACGTAGGGGTCAAATGTTATCTCTTTCGGTCAAAAGGAGCAAAAAGTAGCAGCCAGTGTTTTCAATATAGTGGAGTAATAAGTATATAGAAACTTAGCCAGGAAAATAGTAACCAAACTTCTTTGCGAAAGTCATACTTGACATTATCTACATTATTCTTAATCCTTCCAGAAAAAAAAAAACAAATTATATATTTTCATACAAAAAATTAGAATTGATTTCAGATTTGCACCGAATCGTATCTTTGACGTAACATAACCAAATAATCCAGATAAACAAATACAACGCAGTGTAAACAAATATTTGCGAAAATTGAACTGAGGTGGCTTTTAATAGATGAAAATCCATTTATCAAAATAAATAAGAACTAAAAGTTCAGATTTTCACGAAATTATATATTATGACATGACAATTGTTTCGACAACACCGTGTCTTTATCAAATTTATCAAATTTGATGAGACACGGTGTTGTCAAAACAATTGTCATGTCATAATATATAATTTCGTGAAAATCTGAACTTTTACTTCTTTTTTTTTTTAATATTTGCGAATATTGTTAAAATCCATGGTAGCCTTGTTTTTTTGAGTTTCGATCGGTTTTATATCGTTAATATCCGAGTGTGCGCTACCATGCTTTTTGCCTTAAATTCTTCGGGTAATTTTAGAATGAAAAAAAAAGGCTACGCCCGCTTCGCGACTCGCGAAAGCGTCGCCCAATTAGCCGGGTGAGAGATGCTTTATGGGGCGTCAGACTTTGGAATTTGGCGCTCTCTTTCACTTACGTATAACGCGGATAAAATACTGCCCGCCTTGGGCCCTTTTATTTTGAATCGGGAATAGCTGCGAAACCAGCCGGTAAAGTAATACGCGCGATGTCATTCCGAGAGTACTTTCGCAGCGGATAAAAGAAGGTTTTTGTACCGGTCCGATTCAAAAAATTAACACCCCTTTAGCAGTACTTGCATTCCTGGACACTGCTCTATTTTCTCTATTATGCTTGTGTTGCAGTCACTGAAATTAATTTTATTTTTAATTAATATTTGTTTATTTTAAAACAACGTACGTTTCGGCCATAAGTAGCAATCTTGAGGTTATAAATAACAAACGAAGGTGCAGTCATCAGTTTTAATGACTGTAACAGCATCACTGATGTTTACCTTTGTTTGTTATTTATTTATAATAATAGCAATAGGACTAATTACTGACCAGACTTCATGATATACTTGCAAATCGAAAAATCAAATCAAATCAAAAAGAATATTATAACATTATCTATCACTTTGTTTATCAGAAATGAACAAAAGCAAAGAACAAATTAAAACATATTTTTTCTACTCCCGTCTGTAAAATACTTAATTTCTCATCGATCTAGGGTGCGGGAAGCGTCACTTTACCACGTCAGTTGCGTTTCCCACGGATTCGAGCCACTTCGGACATTTCCGGGATTTTACCGCACGGCTTTGGGAGCAATCGGATGTTTTCGGAGATATTTCCCACGCTGTGAATTTTGACGTTTGTCACTTCTGACGGTCATGTCAGTTAATGTATTCGTGTTGTTTTGCGAAAAACTATCCGAAAACTAACGGTCGTAGAAAAAGTATAGTATGCAACACGTTCGGTAAACTTTTTAAGTCACTCGTTTGTTAAACACTCGCTCCGCTCTTGTTCCATAATATACTATTTTCGAATTTGAGAGAATAGAACGGCTTTACTTTTTTTTGCCGCAAAATGCCAACAACACAATTTTTCAAATCTTCATGCATATTAAATAGTAAATGAATTATAGACTAAACTTAGTCAAAGTCTTAAATTTGCATTATGGCGCCTGTATCTGTTTTTCACGTAAATACCTACATAATAACCTGTGCACAAGAATCAGCAAATGATGGTTATAAATTTTATTATTAATCCTCAACTAGTCTAATTATTTTCGCTGATACTCTGTCATATTCATGGAACCCATAAATCTACAACATGAATTTTGGAGTGTTTGAAGCCTACGTCCTGTGAATTTATTAAGGCAAAGAAAGTAAACAATGTAGCAATAGATACTCTCGCACAGCTTCTTCCTCGTTTTTGAGTTAATTATACTCATTATTTTTATACAATGTCCTAAGAGATAAATATGATCTTTTTCATGAGATTTAAAATTCGACCAGAGTAAAGCAAAGTAAAAGCACGCATATCAAATTTACATAAGATGGGTTTTGCACAAAGCAATGCACGTAATGTTTTCATTTTTTAGATTAAGCAGGACAAACGTTATGCTATGCATATGCGACTGCAAATGTTTCTGTAATAGTTTTAGCAGGATGGACATAGGTGTTATAGGCCATTGATCTAAATAGTTATGTGGATGGTTTACTTTGGAGAGGGATATAATTAATGTATCCATGAAGGCAGAAAGTAACCACTCTCGAGGCAACAATTTACGATGTGTGTGATGTGTTAATTATTTCGGCACTAATTTGCTTCATATCCATAATTATTAGACTTTAAGGACAATAATTTACCTATGACTATCTATTCAATTAAAAATAAGGTTCAATGAATGTAAAAACAGCATCGTTGATAATTTCACATTTGTTTGGTATTTATTATCTGAAGATGGTTACTTATCGCCGAAGCGCAGAGAAAGTCAAGGCTATTTGATACCAGATTCGCCAAAACTATTCTAACCCAGGCGATACATCCTTTCACAAACACAGATAGGTTGAGCTTCGACCATGCCAAATGGTCTTGTCTTGTGTTCAGTTACTACGACGATTATGTTAAATATATTAAGGCCTTTTTTAATTCCTCTTTTTGGCATGACATTTTCGAATTTCATGTCAAAAGTGTTGTTTGCGTTGATATATCTATCGATTTCTCCGACCGAATCCTTTCTTATATATTTCATATGTTTGGGGTTAAACATCTTATAGAAGAGGATCTACTTCAGGCGATAGAGTCGACATGATAAATAATAACAAATTCCAATCGATATTGTCCTCCCCCACGGCAGAAAAGATTTTAGGGCATGCACTGTTTTCCTGTTTTCTCTAAAAATAAAATTTCTAAGGAAAAATGCAAAATTACGATTAGAGTAGATATATGAATTATATTTGTGCCAAACCAACCAAGAGTTTGATATTCCATGAAGTCAGTATCCGGTTTCGACTTCTTACATTTGGTGAGGGCCTTGTCTCGTAGTACTATTAAAATGAAACCAAATAAAATCAAACCAGCAGCGCCAGTGTTAAGGAATCTTGATATCTCGTAGGCATCCGCCATACCATAGTGCCCCCCCGTGAGAAAGATCAGAAATGTCATCGATCCTTGGACTAATAGGATTATTAGACATGGATAAATCTGATCTTAGATATCAGATTTAAAGGGACATTTTTAAAGACAGGCGAGAGGAATATTACACATACACACATACTGGGAAATGAAATTGACTACCATCTTAATGGGTTGCTATCTGATTGTCAGTATTAGGTTCCAAATGTGTCGTCCATTCTATGCCTAATAGCTATATGGGTAGCTATATGGGTTTCAGGAACAATGGTCCGGATTCGACCCCCGATGTTTAATCTCGTGGCACAAACACCTGGGATACCTCAAAAGCGAATGATAATCGTATGGGGACACACGTGACCGGAATCGCAGACGTGGAAACTCGAGCGACTTTGGAACCAATCTCGAGGCATTCCGACCTTAATGAAATTAAACGGATATTTCAGTCAGTGAACGCGACGGCAACGTTTTACCGTTTTGCCGTACAAATATGGCGACCGACCGCGGAATTATTTGCGTTTCTTACCGGGAATTATGTGAGGTCTGTCGCGTCAGCCTTAGACCACGCTGACAGGGCAACCGATCCTGAATTTCGGCGATGCGGACCACCGGAATTGGACATCGATTTCGGCGGACCACGACAATGCATCTTAAAATAACTCCGGTCTCCGAACTGTGCGGGCATTGTTTGACTTTTTTCCGTCTCCGGTTTTTTTCTTCGTACGCCGTCCTCGTTGGTCTATTATAAATCGACAATGTATACGCGTCTGGAAGGCTATTTGATAGGTTAGCAGTGCTACGAAGCAGGTGCCGCCGGTGTCTCAAAAGATGAGCGTTGACTAGTTTTCAGGCACTCAAAGGACATGTCTGCAAGAAGAGGCAGTGAACTGAACTATGCTTGATCCATGACCTATAATTATAAAAAGTGCGTCAAACTGTTGATAACAAGCAACAACCAGCTCGTCCGTGAAGAATACAAGTACCGGAAGCACCTTCTAAGATGATAAAAATAAAATGCTGCCAATTTTACTAATCTGGATTTTAAATATTTCTTCTTAAATATCGAGAATGGATATCTCAATCGGCAACTATTTGTTTTAAGACCATACAATACAATACACATGCAGACACATCATGTTCTAAATATTATTATACGCCACTGGAACGAAGCTACAACTAAAGCTTTGCTTGGTGACACCTAATTATAAAATCAGCAGTAGTAAGGACCATATATAGGAAAGTAGCAACGTATGCACTTCTTAGAGAGGTAGTCATAAGAAAAAAAGCTGTTTTAGTTGAGGTAAAATGAAATAGCCATACCAATCATCTTTACTGCGAGGCCACTATTTGGCCAATACTTAAAAATATCAATCGTATTGGTAACCAGCTAAATGTTACATTAAAATGGTTGTTATTTGGGTTTCTATAATATAAGTAGTAATAAATAAATAAATATTGTATAACTTATCTTACTTAACCAAATATCCGGGGTATCTAAAATTTCTTTTCTCATTTCTTGCTTAACGACTGTCTACCATCTACGCAACTTAACGATTTGTCATACAAAATCGCTGTCAAGCAACCTTTTAAGAATTTTCACAGATTCTTTCACTATTGTTCGACAGTCTAGAAACATATTATACACTGTAGAAGACATGTAACATGTAACATCAACCAACACATGACGTAGCGCCCATTGCCATTTCATGACCCTTAACGCAAACTTTTATTATTTTTAAGTTTTGTTGCGGGCTTTTTATGTTATTTAATTCAATTCTATTTAATGAAGTTGCAAATTGAAATCCTCTTCAGCAAAACTTAATAAAGCATCGGCGTCGATTCGAAAATTTCGCAAAACGTATAATTAAATTTTAATAACCTTTTCCGGTGGATTACACGTTACAACAATACGAATTGATGGTCGGACAGTCGAAACGCGACGGTGCCAAAAGTTGAAAACGCCAGCTTTTTATTCGGTTACATGTTTTTAAACAAAATGGATCCGATCGTTTTTATGTTAAAAGCGCTGTTTTTGTCAGATCGGTTATCGTTGGCTTTTAAACCGGACTCGGACAAATCGGAAATAAAACCGTCTCTCTATGGGGTGTGAAATTTAGGTAGTTAAAAGTACAAAAACTAACTAATTAACTAACTAAACTAACCAAACTAACTAACCAAACTAATTAGCTAACAAAACGAACCAAAACTAACCAACGTCAACGATCCTGGCTTAAAGCAAAATTTAGAAAAAAAATGATTTTTTTTGCTGGGATTGTTTAATTAAAATTGTTAAATTTTTTCAATTCATCAAGTGATGATTTACGTTTTCACAATTAAAAGAATAAACCATACCAAACATAAGTTTATTCATATCTTCATATTATTTATTCTAACCATATGGTTAATTTTTTTTTACTCTATTTTGTTTAGGATGTACAGCGTGAGCAAATTTGGATGTTTCTATAGAAGATCTCTGTCACTACACGAGCTATAGAGAAATGGATGGCACATTTTCGCTTCTTTTAAGAACTTGATGGTGGAAACTAGAAATCGCTATCATCTTTTGTTTATAAACCATAGGTACCAAAGGTTGGTTCATAAGGTCACAAAAAAAATTACACATTTGTAAGGTATTTTTTTGAGAACGGAATGTCCTTAATATATTTTAAATATCCGATTTTTGATTGTAAGAAAAAGTAACAATATACAATATAATTTGTGTTGAAAAATGATGAAAAGCTTTTGCTGGAAATTTTATTATTACTTAGGTTACTGCCTTGCATGGCGTATTTTAAAATAACGAAATCTTATTTCATTTTTTGCTTTCTAACTTCTAAAATTTCATTATTATTTATTTCGTCTATTGAAATCTCTCTCTCTCTCTCTCTCTCTCTGAGGATTACCATAATTCGCTATCAAAATACTTCTACTACGATATCTACTTTGCATAACGCACTCTAAAATTATACGAACTTATAAACCCAATATTTCAAATTTCGCTTTCTATCTTTTTAAATATTATTTTTATTTATTCCGCATATTAGCCTGTTTCTAAATATCAACAATAATATCTCAGAATGGTTGCTATTCTACATAAAGTGTTCTAAAATTATGGAAACTTATCATAAATATTATTTTATTTCACCTTCTAATTTTCTAAATTTTATTATTACTTAATTCGTATATATGAATATCAGCATAAATGACTATCTAAATTATTATCACTTTGTTTTGTTTTCTAAATTTTATTATTATTAGCACTAAGGGTTAAAATTATTAAAACTTATCTGGCACTAAATATTCGGTATTTTTATAAGTTCCAAAATTTTATTATTACGTATTTCATCAATCACCATTATATTTTTCACTATTTTACATACGTAGTATACTAAAGTTGTGAAAACTGATCATAAACCAAATATTTCATATACCACCATTTAAATTTCCTAATTTGATTATTGTTATTGAAATCTCTCCTCGAACATCATCATAAATCGCTATCAAAATTGTTACTACCTTGCATAAAGTTATGACAACTTATAAACACAATATTTCAGACCTCGCTTTCAAATATTTTATTACTTTTTTTCTTATTCTTTCTGAATATCACCATAAAGCACTTTGCGCAAAGTATTCTAAAGTTGTGGAAACCAAATATATCTTTTTTTTTCTGGTTTAAATAATAATAATAATAATCAACTTTATTTCACATTGTGTCATAAATACATTACCTAAAAATAATATATCAAACACAAAGGAAATCGACGTCAAAAAAGGAAAAAGCACCAGATATTGTTACAAAGTTCAATTACATCGTATTTACAATTATTTAAATTTTACAGAAAAAATCTTGGAGTAAGGTTCTAACTCTATCAATAACTTTTTTATTGTGTATTTAAAGATTTTTAGATTTGCAATTGTTTTTACCTCATTTGATAATTTATTATACAATCTCAGGCAGATAGCTTTATTTCCATAAGACTTGATTTACAAGTGTCGGATATTGTCAGCATAATTTAAATGTATAAAATTGTCTTAGTAATACTGATGGATAAATAACAAATATAGAAACAATAACAAACAACGAATACGTATTAAAAGGTATCACAACAAAGAAAATCCTTAATATTGTAATAGGCGAGGCGTAGCAATTTGTCTTTAAGAGCGCATTTGAATTTTGTTTGACTAGTTATCTCCTTCAGTTAGATATGCAATTTATTATAAATTTTTATAAGAGACAATTTTTGTAAGAGACAATCGATGTGTAAGTATTTTTATGTTAAGATTCGGTCTTAAACTGTACTGAATATCTGAGTTTCTTGAGGGCATATAAAGATTAGAGTTACTTTTTACATACGTGGCACAATTTAGTATGTCCATACTAGAAAGTGTCAATAAAGAGTGTTGTGGAAATAGGTTCCGACATGAAAAATTCCAGGGCTTAAACAGTATAGTCCGTAAAATGCGTTTCTGCATCCTAAAGACTTGCTCCGCACGTGGGGAACCTCCCCAACAAACCAAGGAGTAGTGGAGACACGAATAGGCATACGAAAAATAGTATATATTTAACAAGGATTTCAATTTCTAAATTTTTTATTGGTTATTTCGTGTATTGTCTTCTCCTTGAATATTAGTATAAAACCAAACCAAATATTTCATATTTCACATTCTAAATTTTATCATTAAACAATAACCTTTAATCGCGACATACGTAGTATTTATGCTCTACCCTAAAAATTTATCCCGCAACGTTCTCTTTTATAAATTGTCGTATTGTAGAAAATAAACACATAACTCCCGAGGCAGCACAGGTATACGCGAGCCAACTTTATATCCGTATACGAAGCTTGATCTTTATTAAAGCCTACCTCTATTCTAAAAGAAAATACGACTTATGAGAGTAGTGTTGTTGCACTGCAACCGTAAGCGATATGAGATGTAAACTAGTTGTAAAGTGGAAGCGCCCTGTTCTGTTATTCGCTTTTTACCACTGCGTCCGTTCGTATGCGTCTCGGGCTTAGTTTTAGCGCGGATCGAAAAATTTTAGAGTCTGGTGACAGCTGTCACTAGGGCAAAATTACATGGAAAGTAACCAATATAAATAGTGCCTAGTAAATTTCAAGGTGGTTAGCATTTGGTTAGTTTCAACCAACCCAATTAAAGTAATACTACTAGCCCAAGTTGAGGCCGTATTGAGCCTCCCACTATGAAACTTTGTGTTGGCAACAGGTCCTGTTTTCGAATTTGACAAGTCCTTCAGCTGTCAAAATAGATGACATCGACATTAGCCAGGGATGCAATGCTCCGATATGGCGGAGATTTTAGTTATGATATCGGTTAAGGAAACACCAATGGACCGTGTTGCTGTTTTGAGTACAGGCAAGCCCTCTTAGTCAAAAACCACCGAGTAAAGAGGCTTCGGACAAAGTATGAGCAAGTCTAATTACCAGATGGCACGATAGTCCGCTAATGCTTTCAAGGTGTCTTATGGTTATGGTAAAAAGGTCATACATAATGCCGTCGGCACCCTTTTATCATCTTAGCGACGTGCCGTCGCGTCATTCGAACAGAACGATACCGTCGGCGTCTTCTATCGGCGACTCAACCCCGTGTTCTCCCATATTGTAAACACTATTAGTTTTATATTACTTTTAGAGGCCCACGGAAGGATAAAGTTAGGCTTGGGTCATTCAGTTATTAAAAAGCTTTGAATGTCACAGTACAACTCTTCGCCGTGCATGTAATGTTTAGATCGAACTATTAAATGTATTAAAAACAAGTAGTATTTATTTCATAAAGACTACAATAAGTTGCCAATGTGCCTTTTGGTTATGGTCTGTTTTTTGTTTGACCAGAAACTAATTCAGTTGGAAGAATTCCGTTTTATCATTTTAACATGGTAGCAGAGATTCGTGGTAATTGAAAAATCAAAAATCGAGAAAATCAAGTAAAATGGCTACTGAAAAGAAAAACGAACTGATCTTGCAAGTGTTTGATGGAACTGGGTACAACAAATGGAAATTTGGACTTTCGTTGCTTCTGCAAATGAAGGAATGTGAAGATGTAATTAAAAGGCAAGAAAGACCTGAAAGAATCTCCGGATTGGAAAAAAGGAATTGAGAGCAAAGAACTACGTAGTAAGTAGTCTCAACAAAACACAACTGGAACTAGTTATATCATAGCCTACGGAAAAACAGATAATTCAAAAATTAGACGCACTATATTGGGTAAAGAGTAGTGCTAATAAGTTGTTATGTAAAAGAAAGCTGTTAGATTTAAAAATAAATGAAAAAGATAACCCAACGGAATTTTTTTATGATTTCGAGAAACTATGTAACGAACTCAAAAATACAGGAGAAGGTATAACCCACGAAGACAAACTAAACTATTTACTGTTTGCGCTGCCAGAAAGTTTTTCTCATGTAGTCGACATTGTAGATGCTTTACTTGAAAGAGAAAAATCAGTTTGTTACGTCAAATCAAAACTAAATATAGAATTTAAAAAACGAGAGAGTAATAGTGGAGGCAAAACGTCACAAGTGTTCACCGTTTCACGTGGAAGAAATCAGAGAGGCACCTCAAAAGGAGCAAGAACCCAAGTCAGCAATCAAGAAGTCAAGGAAGTTCAGCAAATTACAAACAAATCTACCAAAATGTTACAAGTGCAATCGGATAGGGCACATTCAAAAATATTGCAGAAGTCATTCACGAGGCCGAGGTAATTATCAACGAAGAGAAGAACACAGTCGACATGTTGCACTGCATCAAAAGTAGAAAATATGGCTAATATCAGTGAACAACAATTAAAATAACAAATGTGTTTGGCAATTAATGAATCTCTTTTTTTTACTATATAAAATCAAGGAGGTATGTTAAATTATGATTTTATATGTTAGGGTTAAGTTGGCAATGTCTATTTTGTATTCTGTGCCTTTTAGTTATGGTTTGTTTTTTGTTTGAACAGAAACTAAAAGGAACAACTAATAATAGAACTGTGGTGGTGCACATGTTAATAATAAAGATTCAGTTAGAAGAATTCTGTTTTATCTAGCCTTATATTTGACATCTTATGACAGAGCGAGACATCCTCCATGAAATCCACAGGAACTGCACTTACAAGTTCCCTAACTGGTAGAAGTTTTTTTGGACCAGCTTATGAGAACTTTGTAGGTGTCTTAGGGACACCAAGGGACACATATGAATATATCTTGCATTCGTTTGCAGGCGTTCAGACCTAAAATGGACGTCCCTAGGATATTATATGCTGTCGTCGATGTTTTAAATAAATTAACGACAAACAAATCAAGTCGGAATATCACAGACCACTAAAGAGGAAATTAGCCGTAATATATGTGACGGGTGTGTAAATAAGGCATCAAACGAAGCAGTAAATGCGTCAGTCGCGTCCAAACACCGAGACGGTTCAAGAAAAACACCACGGCTCAGGATCCGAACCCAAATATCAAACACATTGATAATAAATATATATTAAACACGTGCCGCAATTTTGTCGCTTTCCGATATCCCTTTAATCTTTTATCGGGTCACTAAAGTCGCCGTAATTTATACCGACGAATTCGTCGAGGTCTATTTTAAAAATTGTCGTCGGACGATTTGAAAATAAAACATATTCGCCCCTGGGAATATGATATTTAAAAATATTTGGTGGAAACTAAAAGAACTTCTGAAACGTATTAGATTAAACTATATAAACCATTATTACATTAACTTTACCCTATTCTGCCAGAAGAATATCGATGGTCACGTCCATCTGTAGCTGTCTGCTTGCTCGTCGCTGTTAATTAATTCCATTATCTGATAATACATTACTTACTTTTCACCTCAGTTCAACTAAATCCAATCCCTCTGGTTTTCAAGCTGTCATCTAGGTTACTTGGCAAAATGAAAAGAATCAAGAATGAAGATATCATGAATAAGCCCAAGATTAAGAAAGTTAACTCATGGGTCCAAAGGAGGAGGGCAGAGAAAGAGGTGGAAGGACGCTGTTAATTAAACCGCTCCTAGACCTATTAATAAGAAGAAAAGAGAAAGCTTGATATCTTAATAACAAAGTTTTTATGGATCTCAAACTTTGAAAGTTTCGTTTCATGAATCTTCTCTTCGCAATATGGTCTATACCCACGGTCTGCTTCCCATCGTTTAGATGTCCATAAACTGCTCATGTCAGTTTTTTTCAGTGTCCTTTTATTCTGGTATATTGCAAACACCTGCGGTCTTGCGGTGATGGGGGCTTTTACCTTCAGGATGATCGAATCCGAATAGAAAATGCTAGATTCAAGTATTTTGGTCTTATTAATTACTTGTGGATGGTAATGTGATAAGCACTTAGAAATCAAGTCGGTTTTCTAAAGACGGAATAGCCTAAGGTTAAGCCTGGTTTTCAATTAATAATAATGTCTACGAAGGGAAGAATCTTGTCTGAAGAAAGGCTAGAAATATAAAAGAAGTGTACCGATAACACATTACCACATTCAAAATATTGTTTGATTGGTCTTCTTCTTCTAACCCCTTCTAATACCCGAAATGCGCCTTGGTCTCTTATAACTTGAAACAGTCCTCGTACACTCATATCGGTCCAGCCTGTGATATTTCTCAGCTAGGATCGTCGCTCTTAAAATTCTTTGCATGACAATCTCTAGCAGCTGGTATTTATTATTTCTCAAAATATAGCCAAGTTGTTTTTCTTTCTGATCTATCCTGCTCAAGGCTTGTGACCACACGTAGCACTCAATAGACGCCAATCTCAATTTAAGGCATATATTTTTGTCGCTAAGTAGTGTCTTTAATCTTAAGAAGGATTGCCTTGAAGTTTCATTTCTGATTTTTATTTCATGGCCATAGTTTATGTTCGAAGTTGTGTACGTTCCTAGGTACTTATATTTTTATACGCGCTCTACGGTTTTTGCTTCCATCAGCAGCTGACTTTGATTGACTGGGTTTTTCGAGACTACTATGAATTTAGTTTTTGCAGTATTTACTGTAAGTCCCACTTTGATACTTTTGTTATTGGCCCCGTTCAAGAGTAACGGTAGATCTTCCAAGGATGCAGCCATAATTGCTGTGTGGTCTGCGAAGCGTATATTATTAACTACCTAATCACCTATCCTAACATCTTCTTCCCTCTCCCTCTTCATCTCTGAGAGGTGAGAGTATCCCTGTCTTAACACCTCGCTTTCTATTGCGTTTATTTTCACAATGGATGTTTGGTTCCACTTTATTTTTTGGATGAACATTCAGTTGAATGTTTCCTAATTCATCAATAGGTTTCTGATGCTGGACTCTACCGAATATGGTAGTCCATAAACAGTTTTATTGTATTCGCGACTCTTTTGGAGGGGAACTGTCATTGCGAATAAGGTTTCTCTGGCTGCAATACCAAACTATGAGCTGACCTTTACGGGGTGGGCTTATAAGACTGTAATCGTTAGCGGATTCTGAATTGTTCTTCTTATTGTTTCAAGAAAATATTTCAAAAACAAGATATTCTGTTAGTACCAAAATTCAACTAATATGAAATATGAAAGAAGCGTGAAACCACAATAAGAAAAATAAGAAGTTACACCTATTATAAAAAGAAACAAAAAAAAAAGTCTAGCTGGTATGTTTGTGATCAATACACACGTGTGTTATAAACAAAATTTAACTGGTCCATGGACCCGGGTTCTCAGAAGCGGATGAGCGCGAGCGTGCCGCGATACCAAAGCGGGGGCGACCCGAAAAGCCGCGGGTCAAAAAAAACCAACCCAATAAATCGCGGCTTATAGATTGATATACCCGTACGAGAGGATTGTATCTTCATTATATCCCATATAGGGCTAAATTGGTAGCAACTGACAGGCCGATGACAACATCATCAGCGGACTACACACAGTCCACCGTCCGAGACATAGTTTTTCCTTTGTCCGACCATGAAAAATTCATAAGGCTCGTATGGGCCCCGTGATGCATTCAGGCCGCGAGTAATTAATCAATCGGAATATGGAAGTGAATATCTTTTGTAAAACGGAGCGTCTTTTTGCCTGGGAACTAGATGTTTTTACCACCATCGAGCGCAGTTTTAGCGGAGACGCAGAGGTTCGAACGGTTGTCCGTCGTATACAGGGTGTCCAAGGACCGTGTGACAAAGATGGGGGACGTTGAACCAATCTAACCAAAACGTATGGTTCAATTCATTTTAATGTTCGAAGGAAATATTTCCATAAGATATTCTGTTAGGACCAAAATAGAGACAGCAAAAAAAATTAGAGCAAGAAAGACAAATTAGAAGTAACTTTGTTTAAAAAAAAAGGACAACACCAGCTGATAAGAACGACATTGAAGTTGATCGCTAAAAAGAAATGCACACAGTTTAACAAATGCTGTAATGCTGTAGTAATAAATAATAATAACAATATGATCTGCAAACTTTAAGGCAACTTTAAACAAGATCAGTATTCAGCTCCTTGGTTTAGACTCATACTCTGCTCAGAACCTGTAATGGTTATCAAAAAATACTAAATACAAAAGTACTTTGTATTTAAGGGAATTTTTAGATTACTCATCTGGATTATACAGGGGCCCTAATTCTTCAACAACATATATTTTATTGCGTTTTGGATGTAGTGCTAAAAAGAAAGGTAAGTTTCATTAGACCGACTTTTTTGATTTCCGCACAAATTATTGATAACTAAAGTATTTGTTTAAGTTTACTGTATTGTATTTTTTGTCATAGGTAACCATGTTTAATTAAGGTTTTCGAGGAAATGCGATAATGATTAGGTGTAGACGGTTTTATGCCTGTCCTATCAAATATTAAAAAAAAAGACATAATGGCATTTACAAATTTCCAAACTCATACAGTAAAAACAGACACCCTGTATAATTCTAGACTCAAAAATCACGAAAATTTATTAATTTTAAAAGTGAGCTCGATAACGGGTTTTGTTCTAGGTGACTATTACAGGTTGTACAAACGGCATGATCGGAAGTGTGGATTCCATAAAATTCCGAATAAATCTATTTTTTACACGCCAACCGCTGGGGATATTCCTCAATCTTTCTGGAAACCACTTGGGACTTATCTGCATATAGGTGAAACTTCTCTCAAACAGTTGACTTATGTCAGTCCTATAGGTAATTTTATTTTCTTTTTCTTTTTTTATTATTTTTTTTGAATATTTTTTTTTAATTTTCTTTTTCTTAATACCATAAACAAAGCGAAGGCAGGATTTCGGAACTTCCTGTATAAGTAGTTGATCTGTCTGCACAACGCGTGGTCCGTATGTTATATCACAGTAGATTAAACTGCTAAGAACCAAGGAATCTCAATGAAGAAGTTATTGCTTTGTGGTAGGGAGGTGCCTATACTAATAGAGCAATTTTAGAGCTGTGTATGATACGGTGATTGTGGTACATACATTTCTCTAGCCTTAGCAATCGTTAAGAATGGAAAAGTCGAGATTCGCAGTTCCTTATATATTTTCAACAGCAACAGCTAGATACTCCAGTATGAAATATAAGTTGTTAAACTAGATAGATTGGTACTGTTAACAACCATAGTGATTGTGACGATAAAATGCCAGAAAGTTAAAGATTTAAAACAGATTCCAATTTTTAAGAGCCAAAGGTCTCTACCAATTTTATTTACTGATGATAGTATGAAAGGTTGGCGGGTGAGTAAAATGAACGTGGGTTGAAATTTCAATAATGGAGAGCTTTTCGTATTTCCGTTACAGCTTGGCAACAGGGTCGATTATCTGGTTGATGACTTTCAAACGATTTGGTTTTGTATGAAGCATACAATATCGGCCGTATGCAAATAACATGTTGCACCTGTTCTTATAGTAAAAGTCGATCTTTAAAAACGCCTAAACTATAATAAATGACTTTGAAACGAGCAGGAACAAGTTTGCCGAGACGATATATTTAACCGATATGTTGTTCAACGCATAATATTTAAACATTGTAACACAAAAAGCATAACAGCTTTAGTATATTGTTTGTTCTAATTTAAATTTGCACGTAGAATAATTTGAACTATCAAAGAATACTTGTAAATTGCTTAGTTTTAATTGGATTAAAGACCAAGTTCCAAACTTTTTGTTCGTTAATGAGATTATCAGTTTTGAATAAATAAATTATTACTAAAATAGGCAAGCCTCTTATTTCACTTGTAAAATAATCGTAAATATTTAGACTTAGACTTGACCATTCAGTGAAAGGAAATAATTGACAACCGTTCTTAGGCCTAGATTCTTGAGCCCTCCAATGAAGTTGCTCGCAAGCTTTATATATTCCGAGAGTCAGCTCTAGCTGCATAATACGGCATAATACTGTGCCAAAAACTCGCACAATAGGCCCCCCTCGACCTCGTTAATTGAAACTCTCTCGTACGGTTGACGCGAATTTAATTTGCACCTCGTTCGCGGCCTCTACATAATTAGAGCCCGGGACCTCCGTGCCCGATATAGAGCCTCTTTGTCCGAAGATCTATGTCGGAGCTAATTATCCCCGTAGCTAGTGTCGAACATTAAACGACAAGATTAGGTCTATTAGCTTCGCAATTTGCATGGTGGCGCCCCCTAGCTCGCTTCCGAAACGCGCTGAAATTTGAAAAGGCAAGGGCCGCTCTATACGTCCCGATTTTTTATGGAACCCAATGCAGGGTGTTATGGAATTGCCGAATTGACAACTTGTGGTCCAAAAAATTAAAAATTTGCATAAAATAGTCCTTTAAAGGCGTTTGTTTCGAATAAAATTGCTCACTAAAAAAGTTAAATACAAAGGATAGTTAATTTGTTAATGTATTTTAAAATATAGTATGTTTTTTAGTATCCAGAAATTGCTATAGCTGCATTTTTGTTAATTATAATATAATCATTTCGTGCATATATTTCTGTATGTTACTTGACATAATTAACAGCTTCAGAGAAAATCGTAACATTATGGAAAACACAATGATATGTGGAATATAATGCTACTGATTCAAATTTTTGAAATAGAACTACAAAAACTCACAAAAATTGTCATTACTAGGCTAATGCAAATTAAGGAACAAGAACGACAAAGGGTTAAAATTACAAAATGAAACTAATTACGAAATAAAAGAATAAATAAGTAGTAAGAGAGAGTACTGCGGGCGCCATGAGAACGGTGCCCACGAGGGCCCTAGAGGCTCTGGTGGGGTTGTCCTCTCTGGCGGATCGGGTGCAGATGGAGGCGGCCAGGACAGTTGTGAGGCTGGCTAGTTGTGGGCTCTGGAGGGAGGGAACCTTTAATCGGGGTCCGTACGACATTTTAGAGGGCTGTCGCGGGGATCGCGGGGTCATGGGCATGTCGAGTGACGTCATGATCCCCGAGATGACCTTCTTTGACAAATTGACCTTTTTCTTTCCATCGAGGAAAGATTGGAGAGAGGGCAGAGTCGGCTCCTGGGATGGACTTATCTGGTACACGGACGGTTCCAGAATGGGAGATCTGGCCGGAGCTGGAGCGTACTGCGAGACAACGTGATCGAGCTTGTCGGTTCCTCTGGGTCAGTACTGCAATGTGTTTCAGGCAGAAATTTTCGCTTTATTGATGGCGGCCAGAAAGGTGCTTCGGCTCAACCACGGAAGCAGGAGAGTCCTCTTCTGCTCGGATGGTAGGGCTGCACTCATGGCGCTGAAATCAGTGCGTACGCGCTCCTTGTTGATAAAGGAGTGCAAAGGGGTACTGAGGAGGGTGGCTGAGGAGAGAAAGGTCACGTTGGTCTGGGTCCCGGGTCACAATGAGGCAGCGGACGCCTTAGCCAGAGAGGGCTCCTCGTATAGGCATATAGGGCCAGAGCCCCGCTTGGGGATCGCCCCGTGTATGAGGCGGGGAGCTATCGAAGCCTGTGCGAGAGACCGGGCCGCGGGGGGCTGGAGAGTTGCTCCAGGAAGAGGCAGCCGAATCTTATGATGGATGGGCCCGCTCTTCCTCAAACCAGGGAGCTGCTTAGACTGACCAGAAGGGAGTGTAGAGCACTAACAGGGGCCTACGGACATTGCAGGCTTAGGAGGCATCTTTGCTTGCTAGGCATTGGAGACGACCCGGAATGTAGGTGGTGCATGGAAGGGGAGGAGACCCCGTATCATCTGCTCACCGAGTGCCCTGCCTTGACATGGGCAAGATTGGGAGTCTTCGGAACGGCCCTGATCGATCCGGACTCAGTGCACGGTATTGGGCTAAAGGAGTTGCTGACCTTCTATAGGAGGGGCGGCATTCTGGACGCCCTCTAGAGCGGCCTGGGGGCACAACGGGCCCATCTGGTGGCCTAAGTGCTTGGACGCCCGCGAGGGCGCCCCCTTTTAATACGAATACCAATAAGTAGTAAGAGTAAGTAGGTATAAGACTATGGTTCAAATCGGCAAAGAATTGAAAAATGAAAAAAAATAAGATGTCTTATTTAAAAATCTGAATGGCTGAACTGAAGAAATTGACACGGTTCGTACCAAAAGTTAAAAAATGGCCTATGGTTCTATAGTTGATATGGTATATAATTGCTTTACTTCCTTGACGATGACGATCGTATTTAAGATCAGAATTTAATAGGTTGCAACTCTATTAGGATTGTAGCAGAACCTTATTATTTAAGGAAACATCTATATCATTACCTTTATCGATTTCACAGGATGCCACTTTGTGCCAAAAAACACGTTTCAGGAATCTTAAGTTAATAACTGTCATATACTAATGAAAAATGAATTGAAATTTAACTTTCAACACACTGATGTCCTCAGTAAATCATCATTACGGAGGTCGCGTTATATATAAATTATTTCCGATTTTTTTTCGTTCATCCCACTTCTGAACCGAAACGCATAGATAGGTTTTTATTCTCCGCTCCGCCAGATGTCGCCTAGTCTAGAACGCTGCCCGTAACCGAACGTGTCCGCAACAAGTTTCGAGGGTGTTTCGTTTAGTATTCGAACGGCGATCGCACAGTATGCCCAGCGTTAAAATAATGTGCGGATTGCGTCCAATTTGGGTTTCGTTTCCCCCCCGAGGAATTCATATTATTCCGGGTATTTGCGAGATTAAATTTTCCTCCTAACCGCGCGGTGTTCCCGCAGATGATTAATATTGGACATCACGTACCGTATACCGGGAATCTAAAACAAAAAAATCCCGAGATACCTCGCCGGGACCGAAAGAATTCCCGTGGAAACGATCGGGAATATACAGGACGACGCGCGAGACGCGTCCCCTCCTCAAACACTGAGAGACATTAATTTACTATTTATTAATATTGTCACTTTTTTGAGATCAAGCGTTTAATACTTCTTCCATCCATTTCAACCCTCGTATGAAGTTAGCAACAAGATTAAACATGGTAAAACTAGACTGAGATGGCTTTTACTTGATGAAAATCTATTTAACAGAATTAAATTAGAACAAAATATGTTTTTTTGTCAAAATCTGAACATATTATATTCTAATTTAATTGTGTTAAATGGCTTTTCATTAAGTATAAGCCACCTCAGTCCAATTCTTGAAAGAAGCTGAAAATGGTTTCCTGGCTATTTCTGGTTTTTCAACAAGTGCTTATACAACAGAGTATTTCCCAAATTTATGAAACTAGAAACCAACAACAGCAGTCCCGCTACAAGAAAAGCCCAACTCCAAGGTCAGACAAAATGGTTGAATACAAAAATAGATACATTGGATTTCTGAAAAGGTAATACATTCTGAATTATCTTATAGACTTAATTTGATTTATTAGATCATAGAATCCGAACTAATAATCAAACATTATTCACAAAAAGCATCTAAGACAAAAATCCAAGTTGGACAATAGATTTATCAATTTGACTAATACTACATTCTCTGAGAAGGAGTCCGAATTGCTGAAAAAGGGTTTCACCTTTAATTTAAATTACTCAAACACCAATAAGGAGTTAAAGTGTTCAGGGCTTGATTGCGAACTTGCTATTAACTGTGCTAACGACAATAGCGTAAACAAACACGTATTAGCTAATTTAATGAAATCTCAACTTAAAACTAGCAGCAAATTCCCCGGATCTTCCACATATGTATTAATTAAAAATCAGGCTTCCAAAATAATATAGTATTTACAAAAGGAGATAAAAAAGAGAGTCATTGCTGTCGATTCTCTAGAATATATTACAAAAACCGAACAGTTTCTTAATCCGGACATACAGCAAATTATACAATATGATCCCACCGAGCTATATCAAAAACAAATCAAAATTGTAATTGTCGATTCATCACTTTTTAATGACGGTGAAAAATACCAACTAATAAATATGAACCCTCAACTTCCAAAGCAAATAATTTTTGTCTAAACAAACTATTAAACTGTCCAGCAAGTCTTGTTTCATTATAGGGTTGACTTGTCTCTGAGTGAGAATATTGTGTATTATGTTCATTACGTCAATTGATGGAATATTAGGAAATAGGTTTTGGACGTCAAATTAAACTAGAAGTGACTTAGAAGGAATTTTAATGTCTTTAACCTTTTTAATTAGTTCGAATGAATTTTTGATAACATATCCAGGTTTAAAGGCAGTATGACATTCTAAAATTTTTGTTAATCTTGTTGATAATTTAATTGACTATAGGCCTTATTGGCATATCCTGTGTGTGTAATTTAATTAAAGAATATTCGTTCTTTTTTTTTAATTTGATGTCCAAAACCTATTTCCTAATATTCCATCAATTGACGTAATGAATGTAATACACAATATTCTCACTCAGAGACAAGTCAACCCTATAATGAAACAAGACTTGCTGGACAGTTTAATAGTTTGTTTAGACAAAAATTATTTTCAATGTAATTATCAATTTAATATTGCTAAAGAGGGATTAATTATGGGAAACCCATTTAGTCCACTACTTAGAAAATGACATACATAAACATCCTCTGAGTACAGGATTTCTCTGGTGGTATAGATACGTAGAAGATGTTTTTGCTTTTTTTTCACTTTAACGAAAAAGACAACTGCATTCCTTTTTGAATCGTATTAACTTTATACACACACAAAATGGCTGCCTTTTATGCTTTTAGCCACAGACTACTTAATGTACCACTTTCCACAGAAAATTTTGAAAAAAAAAATTGAAAATTATAAAATAAATAGTTGTGGTGTTAGTGGATAATGCAATAATATAATGAATCACCAAAACTAATACGGACTTGTGAAGGATTGAGGTTGGGAACTAATTATTCATTTCTGAGGAAGGCTATTATTTTTAATGTATTTATTATAGTGTGAACTATGAGGTTAATTTTACCCAAAACAATTATTTTTGGTTTTTTGGCCCTTGTAGAGTCTCCAGTTGATGGTGTCAACGAGACACCCTGTAGAAGATCCCGAGGCGCTTGAACGTTCGGGTTGTAAAAGCCTTTGCCGACTAATCTGTGAAAAATCTCGTGAAGGTTTTAAAATCTCTCGAGTTATCTTATTTATTGCTCGCCGGTCCGCTGTAATGTAAACAGATCGTATAATTTCTGACAGCTCGATGCTAGTTAGTCTGGCGTGTCGAGTGGGTTTCGTGGTTACCGGCTAAAATGACTCGCTTTGAATGTCCAGAGCGAAAACGTTCCAATACGTGAGACTTAAATTAGTTATCAAAGTTTAAACATATTCTTATACCCTTAAGGGATTAATTCGACTAGTAAGATCGCGGTAACGCCCGACCTACTAACTATATCAATCGATAATCTACTTTTTTGAAGTACATCGTAGAAAATAAGTTGAATTGCTTCTTTAAAGGATCAGTTTTGGTGCGGTAAATACTTACAATTTTATTACCATTTAGATACGTAGATGCTATGAGAAATTAATGTTACCCTTAAGAATACAATACAATGGGGATTACATTATTCTAATGAAAGGGAATCCTAATAATTTTCTTTTTCAAAATTTAGCACACAGATTTGAAAGGCAAAAAATTGACATTTACAGTTAAAATTATGATCCGTGACAGTTTACAGAATATTTTTTTTACAAGCATTCAAAAATATTACTTTTTTACTTTTTAGTAATTTTATTAATACAAAAAGGCTGATGATAAAGTGATAGACCTCCAAAAAAAAAAACACCAGAAATAGTGTAAGTTATTTTGAAAGGAAAATAACCTGTATTTTACATAATTAAAAATGCATAATCGATACAAAATGGTTATGAATTATAAATAATTTTGTATTATGAAATATGTTTTGAGAAGCACTAAAAATGCACATATATTTCAGAGTGATATTAAACTCTTTTCTCAAATTAATAAATTTAATTTCACTTAGTCTTTTAAGATATTGTTTTCGACTTAGTTTTTATATTTTGCTCTCCAGTCAGGCCTACAATGGACGACTTTTGAAAAATTAGGAAGAAAAAAGTTGAAACTTTACTCGTATCAAAAAATTGTGCGTTTATATTTGCTCTTTTTATATTAGCGAGTTTTATAACGATGTTTTTGTCTCTTGGAATGATCTGTATTTTTGCTTTTTACCCTTTTTCTTTTTATCCTTTATCCTTCATCTTTCTTTCATCTTTTTATAATTATGCAGTTTATGTTAAGTAAAGGTTTCGACAGTTTACTAACTACTGTGCTTCCGTATAAGTAGGTAGGTGTAAGTGAGAATTCTTAAAAAAAAAAAAATTGTGAAGTGTTGATGAAATTTTTGTACAGAGTAAAAAGTTGCGAAAAACGCACTCTCAGTCTTTAAATGGTGCTGCTTCGTCAAAACCTGGAATACGGATTGTTGTACTCAAAAAGGTCTGCGTTTTTGCCATGTTCATTTTTTTATTACCATTTCCATCCCCTACTATGTAAACAAAAAAAAATACAACTAATTTTATAAAGCATCCACATAAAAAAAATAATTTAGTTAAAAAAAGATTCTTTCGAAATTTCGAAAATTATGACCAACATTTCGTATAGAAACATTGACCCTGTTTGTATGTTATTTGTAAGTTGGTATGATATAGTATTATAGTAAAATACTGACACAAAATAGGCCAAAAAAAATTTTTTTAGTGTGATACGCTGCACATCGAAGTGAACTCTAGTTTTACCAAGATTTTATAGAAGATTAGTTATATTTTTGAGTTAACACTCAGCAAAAACCAAATTCTTCGTATATATCATTTAATCATTTCTTAAGGTCTCTTTAAACTTATGCACGAGAAATTTCCACCACAAAAGCGACCATATTAACAGCTCACTCCGCGGAGTGTTATCTGGGCCCCGGCTGGCTACCGTGGGCCACCATTCACAAAAAACACCAATTCGAAATTACCGTATCCGACACATTTAATAATGGTCCAGATCCGTATCTAAATACAAATGCAAATTAAAATGAGGCCCGTTCACGGGCTGGCAGTAAAAAATAAAAAGGAAGCGTGGGCGTATCGGGGCAGCACCATCTCTTAACGGGTTGAAAAATGATGGTAGGTGGTCGTGACACTTTCCTGCGCCACTTTGCGTGGACGTTAATAATTGGTCCCGCGTATAGGGAGCGAGTTTTGACGATGTCGTTCGGGGGGTGTCGTTTTGATTACATTTAATTTATTTAGTTATTGTTTCCAAAAAAAAGAAAACTTTCCATAGCAACAGCCAATATGGTATAGTAATTTATTACTAAGCAAAATAAACTAAAGGTACTAGTAAGTAATTGATCTTCCGAAACAAACAGAACAAAAATAGCCAAAATAAAAGTCGACATTACAAGCTCAGGAATGAAAGACAGTAGGAATCAACAAAAACCAAAAACATAACTAGGAATAATTCTCTTTTGGTTAATTCAGAACTGGTTCCGAACTAAACGTTTTCTGTTTTAGTTAATTTTGAATCGAATTATACTAATTCTGAAGAAAATTTGGAACTGTCTTGGAATTGCCAGATCGTACAGGCCTAGTTCGTATCCTTTGGTTTCTTTTGATTCTACCTTTGTGCTGTTTGGTGTTGTTTAATTACAAATTACCAATACATATTTGACTAATGGATCGTTTGTTGTTTTTAAGTTATATATTCTAGAACATGGTTTATTTTGTATTTTGAAGCTCAAAGGACCTGATTTTAAGTTTACATTTTTTATATAATTGTATGTCTCCGACAGTCAAAAAGCACTCATCTAGTAGATAGCTGACACATAGAAATTCACGTAGATATGCTATGCTATGCTATGTATATAGGCTATTTTTTAATTCCTAAATACCCATTGAGTAATTATGATTACCTTACTTTGTTCCATGTCCAACTTGAGTCAAATTCAAAATTGCAGAATAACTGACAAAAAAATGATAGTCGACAGATGGGTAGCCTAGACGAGAGAAAGTCTTATAGTATCTGAGGAGTTCCGAACTATTTAGGATAGTTGTGGAATTATTTTTCAGGGGAATTTAGTTGAATGCAGTTCAATTATTTATTGTACAGAATCGATTGCAATTTATAAACCAAAACACTCGTAATGTCGGCGGGTTCTGACAGGGGCATATAAAGGGCGTAAAAATAATATATGATCAAATGTTTCGATCACAGAGCAATTTCTTTGAGAATTTATTTTAAAAGTAGATTAAGTAAAAGTAAAACTAGTTGCTTGTCTTATATGAAGCATTAATTTTTCCATTTATGTATATTGGGTTATGGATACTCAAGTAGTTTTGGTTAGTTGAATTTCATGGATTTATGATACGTCAATAATTTGGGTTAGTTTAGAATAGAATAGAATATTTATTAAAAATACATACCTAAATACTGTTAATGTATACCATGATATTTCTAAGAGAATAGGTACTTTTTTGTTTCTTAAAATTGTTTACTAAAAAAAATTATTTATTAAAAATATTAATCAAACATAATAACCTACAAATTTCGAATTCTGCTTCATCACACATCGAGTCTAAGTGTAGAGATAAAGTCCTCACGGCATTCGAATCAAAACTAATTAAAGCATAAAAATAGATCGGATAAAACAATAAGTATTTTTATGTAAAGCAGCCATTGTGGCGTCCGTCTTCCATGTGAAGATGTCCCTCGTTATTAGTGTCTTTCTAATTAACGATCAGATAACGTCCGTTAATTAATATCAGGGCATTAGATCGCAATACGAAACAATAACCGCGTGTCTGTGTTATTTCTCAACCGGAGAATCGTAAATATATGCATTTTTCGCTATCGAAGATTTCGATTTCTGGGTCGCACGAATATGAGCGACACGCTATAGCCGCAATCTAGATCTGGGGCCGGCGTCGAACTGGTCTGAACATCTTTTGCACAATGGGAAGACGATTTTTCCCGCAGGTCAACCGTAATGTGTAAAGTAGTACACGGACGAGATCGAGAAAGGAGCTTTGAGGCACACTGCGGCGCCCGCGAAACGCCGTTTGTAAGTTACGGACGAGAGAGAATAGTGTATACACTAAATCGCCAATTCTAGGAGAAATTACTTCGGGACTTACCACTAAATTAAACATCAATTACCATTATCACTAATAGCCACTACCATTGCAATGATTTTATTTATTTATTAGTTCAATTTTCATAATAACAAGTGGCAATTACTTTAAAATATTGCTTGCAATATGCCTTAAAAGAGGTTACTCCAACAGAAAAAGATACAGGAAATCCGCCAATTAAAATTATTGGTAATATTCTGGAATAAATTTAATAATAAATATAATAAAGAATTTCTCTTTTATAATGAATAGGTTCTTTCCGATTTGAATGTTGTGTATTTTCAACTCTAAAATTTCTTAATTGCTATTTTTTAAATATCATCTTTTGTGGTGACTGATTTCATAGTAACTTTATCCAATTTATATTTCAAAGAGTAATATTTTTATATAAATAAATGACAGAGTTATACTTTTTGGCATTAAATCCTAGCAACTTATGCATTGACTAAGTTAATATTATTAACATCTTCTTGCAATCATTTTATCCAAAGAAAGATTTTTTCGAAGACTAAGAAAATCTACATCACTATGATGAAAAATAATATCACAATAATTGCAATCGCCATAATTGAAAGTCACATCAAAACGACTTGCGAAACAAAAAAAAAACAAGCAATCTGAAAAATCTTTATGATATGGTAAACTCTTTATATTTCAATATCAATATTCATTCAAACAAATCTTATAGTATTAAACAAAGTTCTTAAAAACAAAAATATTTATTTTTCACATTTTTAGATATTATAAAAATTTCTAATATATACTTCATAGCCACTTCACTTTTCATTGTGCTTACTTCAAAATCAGAAATATTTCGTTATTATTTTTATTATGGACATTTTCCATCATACAGTGCATCACATTTTTCAGAATTCGCACTAATTACATGCAAATTTCCTTAAATTATCCCATGCTATCATTATAGTCTCAGTAATTATCGTCTAATTACCGCCATAGCTCCACTAATTACAAGTAATTACACATTACAATGTTGTCATTGTTTTCCGGTAGATAGGCGGCAACGTTGCGTTTGCGAAGACGTTCTTAGAATACGCATTATCAGCACCCTATATAATTGCGCCGATGATTCGCCTGTGCCCCCTTGTTCCAGTGAGAAAAGCAAACAAACAGCTACGGGGCCGCGGCGGGAGAAGAAACTTTTTGGCGTGTAACCCTATACGTATACGGTTAAATCTCGATTTATGACACAAGGGTGCGACAGGGATAGCGCTAGTAATCACTCGGCCATTTAGCCGAGTCCTGTGACGTTTGTTTGTAGTGTAAATGATTGATCGGGATTTTGGGATTAAGCCTTTAGGTTAAACAACGGTTGCTACTTGTGACAGTCGACTGTATCGCTAAAGTTTCACACGCTCCACGCGTGTGTTTTTGTGTGTGTTATTTTTTTGATTACTTTGTAAAGTATCCCTTAAAACGCAAACATATTAACACTCTTCCGCAGATTTTCTTATTTTCATTCTTTTTCTTAAAAATTAGGTGAATCATAATATCTTGTCCAAAGTTATTATTTTATGATATTTGCAAAGATAAGGTTAGAAGTTTTCACTTCACGTTGCACCTTCAAAGCATATCATCTTAATATATACAGGGTGGTCACCGACAACTACTGCAATTTATTATTGCCAGTTGATTAATATTTTGAAGATAAGGGAACAGAGTGTTAATTTTTTATTACTTTCTGACAGCTCATGGTGTATTTGTAGACCCGCCTTGTATACAACGCGGTGCACTAACTTTTGCAGTAACAAGATTTCAATAATAAAAAAATATTGAAATAAAATAATTTAATTAATGCTTTCAATTTTTGCCCTAAGGTTCATCCTTTGCGAAGTTGTTTTTAGGAAAATAATGTTTATAATATGAGTAATGAAAAAATTATTATTAATAATTTAATTTCTATTCAAAATCTAAGTTTTCTATTATTTGTAAACTAATTTTCTTAATGACCTTTTTTTCTATACTCGCCACCGTATTTCACATTTCTTGCTCCACCCTATATATAGGGCCACCGTTTTAAGTGTCTCACTTGAAAGGGAAGTTTTCCTGTTTGCTATTTTCAAATTCTAGAACACATTTTCCACGTAGAACGAAGAAGGTATAGAATAAATTTAGAACATGACTTCTCAAATGTCAAAGACATGACGCCATTTCGCATGCAAAACTTTTATGTTTTTTTATATACGGTTTAGGCTCTATAGTGCCAAAATATTTTAAGTATCTCACTTAATATTTGTCGTTTTTGAATTTGAAGATTTTTTCCGTAAAATTCTTGAGCAATAAAATCGTATCAGAGACTGAAACGGTGATAGATTTCAAATTTAAGGATGCTTTGCTTTTGCGCTTCTGAATATACCATTGTAGGGGGGAATTTGTGTTGCTAAAGTCCTTCAATCGTTTTTTTTGGTTCGTATCTTATCTGATATGGAAATGTTCCTAATCATTTCAAATTGCTTAACCTTATTTCTTGTTAACGCGTATATTTTAATTTATTTTCCTATTGTTTTTTGTAAATAGAGAGAGACACTTATAACTGGGCAAACTGATTTTTATTTCAGGATGAGTGATTTTGCTTGGATCAGAAAACCAAGATGGCGTCATTTCTTTGACATTTGAAATGGTTCTACGGTGCTTCAATGGCTACCTCGTCAAAATTGACATAAAAACTTATTTTATAACTTGACAACAGCAAACAGAAAAGCTCCTCTGTGACATTTAAAATTTAAATAATGTAAAAATTTAAATAAAGCCGCCTTGTAAAAAATTTTGTTATTTGTAATTTGAGAATTCTGGAAAACTACTGAAAATCTATTCTATAATAATATTTTAAGACTAGTGAATAATTAAACCCCTATTGAATAATGGGAATAATGGGAATAATGGGGAATGGGAATAGGAAATGGTAAAAGGATCTCTTAACTATATTTTTAACGATCAAACAATTGTTGGTTTTTTGATTACTAACAATAATTTAAAAACGAAAAATTATATGCCAAGAAAAATACACATTAAACTTCAGTTTAAGCCACAAAAATATAAACTTGAGGGAAACAGAAAAATTGCTAGCAGAATTTATTAAAAGTCCAAGAGCTCTGTTTTATTTTTTTCTTATATTTGTTAACAAATAATGTCAGGTAGGAAAATATCTTCTTGTGTTGGACTTTTTGCATTCTTCGTTTTCTAAAAATATACTTGCGTGCATAGAAATCGTAAATTTTTGACTTTAGTATATTTTTTTCTAGAAAATATTTATCTGACCCAAAAAATAAACATTCTAGTTGACAATTTAAAATACTTTAGTATGAGTTTAAATTTCTCAAGTGTTCTGATATTTTATATGCTTAGCTACGGTTAAACAAATGAAACGTGTTCATGCAGTAGTTATATTGATAGTAACAAACTTGTTATAGACCTAAATTAATCGCCTTTGCAACTATATTGTGCCAACAATAATAAGAAATCATCACCTTAATGCGGTTCAAGTACAACAACAGCTCCGTTCGAAGAGTGGATATTAGTCAGGAGATAGTGCGAAGAAAACCGAAGGAAAATAACCTGACTCCAAAAACAAGGGCAAAACTTACTCATCGATAAGCACGCCAACGCTTTCCAAGGGATCATCTGAAATGGACATTGGACCAATGGGGTCTGTTCTGTTCTTAGATGAGATCAAAATATGGTAGTGGTAGTGACCGATGAAAAAAAGTGTACCGAAGACCAGCAGAGCGATTTGCAGAATGTTGCAATAAAGAGCGAAGCCCTTATGGAGGTGGTTTCTGCATGATATGGGCTGCAATTGCTATGGAAGCACGGACCGACCCTGTTTTGATCCGTAGGGGGCGCCGTGATCAAGATGCAAGAGGTTTAACAGGTGCTGGGTACATTGAGGATGTTTTATCAGATGACGTCGTACCATATGTCGAGAACATTGAAGAAGAATTAATTTTTATGCATGATAATGCTACGCCGCACACCGCAGGATCGTGCAAGATTACATTACAGAAGTCGGTTTTCCAGTTATGGAGTGGCCAGCATGCAGTGTCGACCTCAATCTGATCTAAAATTTATGGGAGGAGCTAAAACGGGGAATTCGAGCTAGACTTCGTACCCCAACCTCGATCCTAAAGCTTATTGTTGCAGTAGAGGAAGAGTGACTTAACATTCCACTGGAACACATAGCTTGATTAGATCTATGCCTAATCGAGTAAGAGATGTTATTAGGGCAAGAGGGAGTCATACCCATTATTAAAAATTTGGTGTTGAGTTGGTAATTGTCAATAACCCTATTTGTTTTTAGTAATAAAAAAAAATAATTTGACTCGTGCAGCAGAATAAATTTTAATCAATTTAAACTCGTATTTAGGCATATCAAAATTGTAGTTCAAAGAGCTTTTTTTATCTAAAAAAATGAAATCGAAGTCAGAAGTCACAATGGGTCAGTTTCTATGCACGCAAGTTTATAATTTTTTGATTACTGATAATAATTTATAAACGAAAAATTATATGCCAAGAAAATAACATACAATAGACATAAGCTTAAGCCACATAAATATTAACTTGAAGGAAACAGGAAAATTGCTAGCAAAAATTATTGAAATTCCAAGAGCTCTGTTTTATTTTTTTCTTATATTTGTTAACAAAAAATGTCAGGTAAGAAAATACCTTCTTGTGTTCGACTTTTCGTATTCTTCGTTTACTAAAAATATATTTGATTGCAGTGCATGATAAAAATGGGACCATATCAAAGAATCACAAAGCAAAATTTTATTCTTAATATTGACGTAATTTCCACGTGCATGGGCGAAGAGATTTTAAAACAGAATAGTTAAGTAAGATTTATAATTTTTTGATATATGTATTGATGTATATTTAGGTATTAAATTAACTTTTTAGGCTGCTAGGCTGAGCTGCTGCTGGTGATTATTCTGTCTCAGATGGGATTTGAAATAGATACAATTTAGGGCGGCATAATCTGCACATGATATGGTTATGAAACAAGTAAAAACGTCTGTATTGACGTCCCGTGCTCGTTGAATCAGCACTTGTATGGCGAACAAGGCTTCTCTAGTGCCAAGTCCTCTCCTGAAGCCAAACTGATTAGCACTTATGTTCTCGTCGAGTCGTTTGTAAATTCGTCCTTGTATTATATTGAGGAAGGCCTTTAAAGCATGACTCATCAGGCTTATAATTCTGTACTCTGAGCATTTAGTTGCGTTCGCTTTCTTGGGTAGCGGGATAAATGTTGACATCAGCCAATCTTTTGGCAGTTGGCCATCTATATAGATTTTGTTAAAAAGGGTGGTTATCAGTTTTATTTGTTCGGAGTCCAGTAGCTTCAGGACTTCTCCATGTATTTGATCTGGTCCAGGGCTTTTGTTGTTTTTTAACCTTTTGATAGCTGCTTCCACTTCTTCTTGTGTGATGGTAGGTCCTTCAGTGTTAACCGTTGCAGCCACATTGTCTACGTTTTCCTCTCCAAAGAGTTTCTGCATATATTCTTTCCATCTTGCTAGTTTTTTGTCGACTTCGGTGATGGTGTTGTTGCCTGAGTCGAGGAGAACTCCTGTATTCCGTCTTTGGAATCGTCCTGCTGCTTCTTTTATTTTCTTGTGGAGGTTAAAACTATCGTGTTTTGCCTGCAGTATCTCAATTTCAGCACATTTTTCTTGCAGCCACTGTTCCTTGGTCTCTTTGATCTTTCTCAGAACTCTCCGATGCTCTTCTCGGTATTTTTCCGTATCCCTGTTTCTATATTGTCTCCTTTCTCCCATAAGTTCCAGTATAGCATCCGTCATCCATTCCTGTCTCTTCGCCTGTTTATCCTGCCTCAGCTCTTCTTCCGTGACGGAGACTATGGATGTTTTTATTCTATTCCAAAGGTCTTCTATTTCTGTTCCGTGATTGCTTGTTTGTGAGATATTGCCTAGTTCGTTGTTAATTTTATCTCTGGTTCGCTGTAGTATGTTTTCTTGTTGGAGTTTCCGTACGTTAATGCGTCTTAAGTGCCTTTTTTTGACGATTTTCTTTAATCGGAGTTTAGTGCGTGCCAACAACAGATTGTGATCTGACGGTATGTCTGCGCCTGGGTAGGTTTTACAGGATACAACTGCGTTGCGATATCTTCGGTTTATCATTATAAAGTCAATTTGGTTTCTTATGATTCTGTGGCTGCTATCCGCTGGGGATTTCCAGGTGTACAGTCTTCTCGAGGGCAGTTTGAAAAAGGTGTTCATAATAGTAAAGTTCATTTCCTCGCAGAATTCTATTAAGCGTTCTCCCCTCTCATTTCTCATTCCCAGCCCGAATTCGCCTACCACATCCTCAACCCTTCCTTGCCCAACCTTGGCGTTCATGTCTCCCAACATCATATTAACTTCTTCTCTCCTCGTATGTTTGAGGGCAGTTCTAAGCTGTTCGTAGAATTCTTCCATCTCTTGTTCACTGCTCTCGGTCGTAGGTGCGTATGACTGTATGATATTCAAATCGAATGGTTTTGATTTGATTTTTATCAGTGCAACTCTGCTCGAGATGGGGATAAATTCTTTTACAGCTTCGTTGGTTTGCTTGTTCAGGATTATTGCTACTCCGTTTCTATTTCTAGTAGTATGGTCTCCGGAGAAATATATATGGTATTCGTCTATAGTGCAGTGTCCCGAGTCAGGCCATCGTGTCTCACTGCACCCCAGTATGTCGATTTGTAGCCGTCTCACCTCTTTCACTATATTTGCCGCCTTCCCAGCCTGGTACATGCTCTGCACATTCCATGTGCCAATTCTCTTCTCTTTGTTTATTCTTAGGACATCATTGGAAAACCGGGGGATTCTTCGCACCCTCTCCCCACTTAAGGGGTGTCCGGGACTGAGGGCCGTTGCTTGTTTTTGTATATCCGTTGTGATGTCTTGGGGAATATATATGATCCAGGTAGTTTCCCATTGCTTTCCTGGATTTTTTTATCAGCCGCCCCTAACATGGGGAACAGACGCTGTTTGCAGCCGCCCATTCTGGGTCAGACGCTGCAGTTTCACCATATCTGGCTACCCTCACTTGGTTTAGTCTGTGGGTCCACACAGTGTGCCGGGGTGTGGCGGTTGGAGCCAACAAGTGAGAGTTGGGTGTCTCGTGAGGACCAGTTGTCTGAGACCTCCGCCCGTCTTACGACGCTTGGAGTGACCGTCCCTAACAAAAGGTACTACCTCTCCGACATAACCCCTACACCCCATGTATATTTAGGTATTAAATTAACTTTTTAGGCTGCTAGGCTGAGCTGCTGCTGGTGATTATTCTGTCTCAGATGGGATTTGAAATAGATACAATTTAGGGCGGCATAATCTGCACATGATGTGGTTACAAAACATTTTTCAAAACAATGTTTTTTTTTGTTTCAAATTTATTTACATTTGTGCTCTGATACGAGTGTCTGGCGTTCGGCTTTCGGCGCCTTTGATGTCCCGCCCGAAACGGTTTCTCCAAAACCGTTTAGATTATGCTAATTCCGTCCAATAAAACAGCGAAAATATCCGGTCGATTTCGATTCCGCGAAAAATTAACCGCCCAAAAATAACAAACAATCGGACATCTTGACCCCACGTGTCCGTCGCAAGGGACATTTATCAAACGCTTATAAAACAAACAGCGGAACGGACGTTTACTCGAAGCTGGGCCAATCAGACGAATTGTTGATGTAAGAGACGAAAATGTTCCGATCTCTGTTATCGCTCCTAAGCACTCGGAGAAGCTCGTATATGCGAGTTTCCGCTTTAAATCTTATTATGCCGTTTTGCTAAGGTACACGCGGCTCATTTCGTTTCTTCGTCTTCCTTAACTCAGTTTACCTGAGCGCACCTCGACATGCATATCGCGTATTCCTAGATAAATCCTAGGCTCGCCTAACGCGTCAAGGTTGGACAGAGTCAATTGCCCCCAGCTCTCTCTGTTTTCACGTCACTCGGTAGCAAATAAGTAGGGCGGTGTAAAATTTCACTCACAAAGTGATCCATTGCGGGAAAAAAGTATGTATAGGCTCTGTGTGGGGGGGGGGGGCGTGGTCAAGGAAAAATTGGATGCCAGCGATCCTCGTGAGCGTCAGTCGAATCTTTGCACTCCAAATTTTCGTACACTCTAATGAGTAGTGTGATTAAAAGTGAAAATTTAAATAATTTTAAACGGTTTTTAATTATAAATAAAAAATGGTTAGAACGAGGCGATCAGGAAATACTTGTTGTGTTCCTGGCTGCTGTGTTAATGAAGACTTAAACAACATAAAATTTTATAAATTCCCCACGCAAGGCTATAACCTCGAAAAGAGAGTAAAGTGGGTTAAAGCTGTGAAAAGAATCAAGTAAGTAAGACCATGATTATCCTAATAACTGATTGGTTTCGTAAAATTATAATCGATATATCGGATTGACAATTAGTAACGTTAACAGTAATTTTGTACATAATTTTTGGACCGAGATCAGTAGATACAAACGGCTGGACGTAAAAGACCCACGTTTGTACAGAGGATATGAAAAATTAATTGAATCGTAGATGTTCATTTTACTAAAAAATATAGGATTTCTCGCTTACAGATTCGCGAGAGCAATGCGGAGAAGTCAAAATTCAAATGGTTCCGAAATGGATAACACTAAGCTTGTTAATATAAGAACACGTAACGATGACCTCAACCACAATAAGGATACCGATAACCTGAATGATCATATGGATATACAGCAATGTAGTGAAGTTTTTATTGACTCACTGCAACCGCGGTTTAAAGATGTTGCTGTACAGATTGATTTTTATGAAGAAATTAATTCAACCTTCGTAAATAATATAATATATAATATAATAAATATGGTTCTTTTTTAATTGGACTTTTCCCGTAGCTACAGTTTCAATATAGCCGACATTAAATTTTTTCGTTTCTTTATCCCATATTGGTTTCGATTCGCATGATATTGGACATTTTATTTCGACTATTTTAGTTACCATGCCGTCACTGACTACTATTCCATCTACTGAGACTCCTAACCAGGCCTGTTTGGGAGACACAAATAATCCTATTTGAAATAAGTGAACATCATGCAGTAATTTGTAATTTTCGCGAGCTTTTACCTCATTTTGAATTTTTTGAATTTTCGGATGCAGAAAATCCTGTAGTAAAGATTCAGCTGAAGTGCGAGTTATTGTTTTTATCTTATGAGCTTTTACGCTGGCCGTTATGCGTACACGTCTTGCTTCAAACCATTTTACCGTCTCGCTTTGTTGTGTGGTTTGTAAACACAATGTGAAAACTTCTTCACTGTCTAATAGTATTCGGTCTCTGTAAAAGTGTGCTATCTCAGATGACAGTGCCAACTTGTCTTTTCCTATGGTGATACACTGACCAGCACTCTTTAAAAGACAAGCAATCACCTTTTTCGTACACTCTGATATTAGTTCTACCTGACGTTCTTCGAGACATATATTCATGACCACCGTACAGACTTGTTCTTCCTCACTAATATGATCGACTTTTAACCTTTTTTTAATTGGGCATTCGATATCGTCAAAGTCTTCCAAAGTCAAGTGCAGTGGCTGAGGAGGATTTTTAAGCACTTTTTGAGGAAAAAGATCATTTACCGTAGCTCGTCGAGAATATTTTTCTTTTGCTAAATGATTAATTGATGGAAATCCCCACTCTTGCTGAGCACTCGTTTTAAACACACTTCGGTCATTGTTTATTTGGTGGATAAATGCCGCAATATGTTTGCATTCGCCAGTTTCTTTGGCAATGCAAGTACATCGAGCATGTACGACCTCCCTTTTACTATTCAGCTAAAAAATTAAAGAATCAAGTGAAAAAGCCACTTTTGAAGTTTGAATTCGCCAGAGCTGGTAGGGGAGAGCTTAAGGTTACTAAAGGATACTTAAACTAGTTTTAGAGACGCTACTAGAACCATGTACAAAATTGTGCAAATTTAAGATTTTTAAGACGCAAGAGTGATTTTTGCAATACATTTTTTTAGGTTTTCAATATAAGCCACATTTGTGATAAGGGCTTCAAACACTGAGCAGCAGTATTATAAAATGGTCCGGTGTTATTCAAATGCCACAACTAACCAAAAGAAATTTAAAACGCAATATTTAAGATAGTCCACGTTTTCTTAGAAAGCAAATGCAACACGTTTGTGTCAAAAATTATGTTAGATATTCCAATCTAATAAAAGTATAAAACCTAAAACCTTCACTTGTAAAAGAAAATTGGTATCATTGACACATAATTTCAAAATTTTCATGGTACATGCATATACAATAGCTGTTAACGCTGATATAAGGAAAAAAAACTATTAGCAATCAAAATAAAGAAACGCATCGCCAGAGTTTCTAAACAAGAAAAAGTTAGAGTGAAGAGGAGGACCGAGAAGACTGGTGAGGAAATACAAATATTTGTTTTAATTTCTTGGCTTCGTTTTGGTTAATTTTGGTTAGTTTTGATTAGTTTAGTTACTTAGTTAGCCAGTATGACCTAGCTAAGTGTCATTTATACTATGGCCGGTCCAAAGCATACGTGAGGATTCCAAAAGAACGCAGTCCAATTGACACACGGCCGTATACGAACCTCGTCGTAAACAAAGTAGTTCTTGAATGAGATTTCGCAGAGTTCGCACTCGCGGGTAAGTAAGCATTGTTTCTGCTGAGTGTAAACTACTCGAATGCCCACATCGGGTTTATCAGTCGGCCACCAGACACTACTCTTTATTGTTAAGCGAAACGCCGACCGGATGCGAACAGCCGCCCACGCCCGCCTCAGCCGCCACCACCGCAGCCGCGAATTTTCACCGTCTCCGTGGGCGAACTAATTCGCACACGTCGCAGTCCGCGCTTTCCATCCGCACGATCCTCGATAAGAAAAAGGGGTTTGCGGTGGCCAAACGCACGCCCGGATATCAATCTGCTAGAGTTTTTATCTGAGTTAACGTTAAATTTAACTGAATCTTAGCTAAGGTTTTTATTTCCCAAACTAGTTTGTCTTAAACCAATTCGGTAACTAAAAGCAGACCCAGTGATTTATAAAAAGCAAGGATCACAAGCTAACAAAAGCTAACCACACCTGTCATCATATTTAATTTTTACTATGTTTTGGTTAGCATTTGCTGCATATCTATTTTTTTTCTATTTGAAAAACCAATTTAGGCTAGCTAAGATAAGCAAGTCTATTGAAAGGAATTCTTAAAAGTTCAATCGTGGATCGCAGGTCTGTAAAAGGAAAATACAATCAAATATTAGCTATAGTATCTAGTTTGTAGGTTCAAGCCCCTTCTACATTTTTATTCACATCACACCAGACATAGCTTTAAATAATCAGCCTTTATTTGTTCCTAGAATCAATGGGCCTTTATAAGAGATATTTACCCTATTTAAATATGTAAATTTCATATAATTTCTTGTTAGTTCCTTTATGAACAACATAAAACTGACGTATTTAAGTTTTTCTGGCTAAACTGAAATTCGCTTAGAGCATTCGATTATATACTTTCATTTTGTAATGTTTTGGATCAAAAGAGAGCTTTATTATTACGTCGTTATTTATTGAGAATTGTTAACTGTATTTATAGGTAATTATGTTGCAAAATAAACATATATAATACTTAGTAAAGGTTACATCAATACAATTAATATAATATACTGAAGTGTCTACGATTAGAGAGGAGAATCAACCAGGTTCTAGATGTGAAGTGGCAGTATGTATGCTTAGATATTTTAGGGTAAACTAGGTAAAAACTTCTCTTAAGATATGGGCCGTTCCCAACAAGACTTTTTTTGTATTTCCGAAGCTACTGAGACGTTTTTCCAGATATTCAGAGAATTCATTGGAAATATAGGCTGTGTAGCCAATGACAATGGCAAAGCAGTCACTCCGCGACTCCACATCTTCTGTATGTCGATGGCGAGCGATCTGGATTTCAGCTTCTGCTCAGATGATATTCCCGTCGGCTGGAATAGAGCACATCAGATCCACTTTGACCATTTCGGTTGAACATTGTTCTCTTTCTTGGTTTGGGATACTCGTACATCATTGTTTCGTTTCCTCATTAATTAAGACTTGTTTTGGACTCATCCTGGTATCATTTTTGAGCCTTCAGTTCACATCATTATTGTTTGCATACCTCAAAATGTTCTAAGGAGCACTAATGCCTATCAAAAAATTCTTTTAAAGTATTCTGGCCGGCGGACTAACAGTTTCACGCTTTTGTTTGCATCCTCTAGGGTTTTCATTATTCTTCCAGTAGCGTGTTCTTATCGATATTTTTGAAGGGAGGTTCAAGTCAATGATCCTCAAGCTGCAATCAGGTAAAGCTACTGCATCAGTCTCTTCTTAGGGTGTTTAAGATCTTCCGAATTCTGCTAAAATGCCTCTTCGTCTTGGACACCTTGATGATCAATATTTGTTTACTTTGATATCTCTAAAAACAATTAAAATGTTAGCAGATAAATTGATCGCGCGGGGCCACTATGTTGAATTTGATTCACCAAATCCGCATCACCCCGTAATAAACCAAATCCGTAAATCCACCGCCACTCGAAATCCACATTTAGCATTAAAATTTTACCCCCCCCCCCCCACCCGGAAGTCGTGACGCCTTTATATAAACTAATTAAAAGTGATCCGGGCGTCGATCCTCTCTTTTGATTAATTGCGGAACACGGACGCGCGTCTTCCGACCGCCCCCGCCCCCCACGTCAGAGCAGCCGGCACAAACTGAAGCCCGCGTTGTCACCCTTTCGACCCCCGCCCCCCACGCCCCCCTTCGCGTGGTGTGTTTATCTCTACGGGCCAGCCGGGGCAATTTCCATCTCAATCGGTACTTTTAATGGCCGCCGACCGGATTGTCTTCCTGATTGCGACGACTCGTTCAATCACTTTTCATTTAGTAAGATGAGTGCTTAATTGAGTTTTAGCTGGGATCCGGCCGCCGTGTTCGGTCCATTGTCTCCCTGCGAAGTTTCTACCACTGCTACACGCCAGATAAGGCCGGGCCGTCGGTTTTTTCCATTTTATAATTGCCCCCCCCCCCTTCCCGCCGCAGCATCCGCCGGACCGCTTTTCCCCCCGCGCCGTTAAAAAAACCCTGCCGGGAAAAAAATGGAAAAAACGTCCGGCTCGCTCTTGCGGACCGCGCGATACGGCGAGGGTTTTGTAGTCGCGGGTGAATGGGGGCAGTTTTTTTTTGTTTTTCAACGGCCACGCACCTGCGATTCGGAGATTTCGCGACCACCCCTCAAAAAAAAAAACCGAATTTCGATCGATGTTGACCCCCTAATTTTGAATGGTGACGTAATTACCACACTGTGCAAGAGAAACAACATATAGCTACTAGACATATAGAGGTCCTGCCTATGCCGACAATACAGAAACTCATGAAGCAGCTATACAATTTTTTTTTGAGAAGGTCCATTCAACGTGCGCATGCTTTTTATTTAAAATTTCATTCTTAGCCAGTGGCGAGTCTAATGACAAATTCTGAAGTAAGACCCATAAGACCTTGCGGCTCTCAACAAAAACATGGCTGCTGACAGATCGTCGATGTTTGGATACGGCAGTTTTATTGCTGTATTTTCTCAAAATATGTCTAAATCCTATTACATTTTCAGGCAAAAAAGGAGTTAGGGTCTGGAAAAGCAGTGCAGAATTGTGGCACCCACGTCGGCGTCAATATAATTCTGTAATTAATTTGGCGCTTTTGTTCTTCAAACCCTGTAGATACGACGCAATTTCTACATATATTTTTTTTTGTAAATCGGCGCATAGCATTAGTTTTCGTAACCTCAAAATTTCACCTCCATTGAAATAACTTTGAGATGCCAGATATCGCACATGAAACGTTTACGTGGAAAAATGTTCAAGGTGCACCTCCTATAGACATTAATTGACAATGGGTCTTTTCTAGTAAAAATTTAACCTGTAGCTTAATTGCTTTCTTAGATTTTCTGTAATTCTTGTACACTAAAACATAATACCCAAACATTCTTCGCAGCTATTGAAGTGTACCGAAAAATGTAGGAAATTCACATGTAAATATTTGTGTAAGTCTCTATAGACATCACTGTTTCTTAAAGCTAAAATGATGACAGGGCACAGACTGTTCTGCGACAATAGTATAATACAACCAAAAATATAGTGCTTTGGTTTTTTAAATATTTCACGGTACCTTAACCGCAGACCTTTGCAGAACCGTGGTAAAACCCATACCAACACATGTTGATTCTGCATTAATTAGGTCTTCCCGGAAACGAATATTTGTAGAAACAAAATATTAATTTGAAACGTAAATGGACCGTTTTAAGTTTGATTTTTTGAATAAGTAATCAGTATCAGTAATCAGGTGACATGTATCGTCCTTAAGAGTTTAATCTAAATAGTAATTAGTTCGTATATATTACGGAGGTATTTAAATGCGATCCTTATCCAGTAAGTACGTATTTATGTACATGATTCTCGAGCTTTGACCGTGCGAGGCTGTTTTCACTGGATGGTTCAAAGGGCAAGGATAAGTACCTGTACTCTATTTATCTTACAGGCAAGTTTGAAAATTATCATTTATGTCTAGTGTTGATTAACAATAGTCTTCTTCTTGTATTTTTTAAGACTTTATATTATATTCGCGGCATATAAAGGTATGCCATAAAAATACAGATAAATATTTATGAGAACATTACAATTAAACATTTTTTGAAGGTTCCTGTTCTTTAACATTTTAGAAGAAGACATGAAAAACAACGCAGAATTTGAAGACGAAGTCGAGATGGTAGACGAACCCACTGACAATTTGGAAGACGAACGACGTCTGCAAATAAAAAACGGATGCTAAACCAATTGTTTTGAATGTGTACAATTTTATAAGAAATTTAAAAGGGAAAGTAGGAGCAGCAACAAAAACAAGAGACACAAAGTTTCGAAGTCAACTGTAAGAAAAATTGTTGCAAATGGGACAGTCAAGAGAAACGTGAGAGAAGATGCTGGTACTTGGCGAGTTTATATTTGAATCCTAGAAGAACTGCATAAAAAAGTTCTAACAGACCTAAACATTAGTTGTGCCAAATAGTTATTGCGTACTTTTTTGAAGAAAATGGGTTTCCACTTTCAAACAATTAATAGATGTGACGACAGTAGCGATAGTTACGATTTTTGTTACATTGTACTACTTTTTTAAGTACATGTTTCAAGAATTGAAAACATGCTTATATCCCGCTTGTTAGTGTAGGTAAATAAATTCCTAGAACGGTCCTAGAATAATTACGGGTAAGGGTCTGCTAGGAAGGGTGTTCTACAAGGGGCTGCGTTTTGGAGTAATAAACATTAGGCAAAGTTAATCACGGGGTCGATTGAAGCACTATATTTCTGATGCAAGTATAATACAGACTTCCGTTTTGGAGTACCAAATTCTACTGTTTTTGACAGGATTTTTTGCTACTACAAAAAAGTGTATACGTAGTAACTTTGGAATGAACTATCGCGACAGCTGTAGACCTGTTTTTGTGGAAAACTAAGAGATGTATTACTATGAAAAATGTGAACTATTCCCTAAACGCACGAGTTGTATTTTTTTTTCCCGTTTTAAGATTTATTTGTTCTTTTAGACTACTCTAGGCTTTGCCCCTTGCCCTAAATGTATATATATAATATAATATATAAATATTTAATTACCTATGTATTTATTAAGGTGACGTCAAGGCTCCTTTGTGGTTTAACTAAACCCATTTCAAAATCAGCCATCGAAAAATGAATGGAAAGAGAATCTGGGCCATGATCGAGAGATATGCATGACATGACATAGCTATCGAGAGAGTCTCACTAGATCCTTTAAACGCAATCGGGTCCTTGAATCTTTTTCTCTTCCTTTTTTTTAATTATAATAAAACACCCAGTATATGCCAAGCTCCTATTGTAACGTCTTGCCGATTGGTTGAATGCATGACATGAACATGACATGAACTTCCAGTAAGAGTCGTGTACAGTCATAGAATTTGCTTACGATTATTCAGGTTTGTTGTTTTTGAGGCACTGGAAACATCGTATAGCAACGCCTCCTCCGATGACCATGTATGGGAAATGATAGGTGTATCCAATTTTGGATATAAAGCGCAATACCGACCTACTTTTTCGTGAAACTTACCAAACGGCAAATAACATTGTATCATTTTTCAGATACAAGGCGAAACTGAAAATGATACTTATTGGGATCCACTTCCTTCCTCTTTTTTTTTATTTATGTAAATTTAAATGTGATAATCTGGTTGCTATTTTCTACTATACATTTTTCGCACATGTAATTCTTCAAATAATCATAATTCTTGCTTGCATTTGCTTGGTGATTGGCGTCTTTCAGGTTACGCACTGTGCAACCTCTACTTCATGAGGAAAGATGATAATGGAACAACTTACTACTGGCATATTGAGTTTATAATAATTTCCTTGAAATGTTTTTTTTTCAATGTCATCCAATGTTTTTTCATTCGAATTTATACGAAAATAGTAATAAAATACATTTACGTTTACTGACACAACGTAATCTTCGAGGTATAGAATGTTAACATTTGAAGAAAGATTTTTTAACTATTATTTTCTTATCAAATTTGCTACACACCTGTTAAGTATCTTTGGTGTGAAATATTTTAGAAAAGTTTTGCCAGTGGCGTTCGTAAATGCTTTCGACAGTACGTTTTTGGAGAAAAAATGGCATTCCGCTTGTTTCTGTTTTATGAAGTGTTCGTTTCTGCACTGGATTTCGGAACGGCGTACCGTGGAGCACAAAGCGGCGCCATTTTTTTTGCCGCCGCGACGCGACGCTGATTACCCGGGCGTCGCCTAAGGACCGCTCGACGTCGATCGTTGACAAACGAACGCTCGTTTATCATCGCGCCTCGGCATCAAAGGGGGGCGCTACCTCTAAAAATGCTCTATCGAAAGGGGAAACAGAGATGCGCCGCGGCGGCCCAGGAAACGCCAGACGAACGTTGCCTTAATTATTTTTCCGACGAACGATTTTAAAATAGACGCCCGGCGTCGACGCGATTTTATAAAATAAAAAACGGTTTGAAACTTGCGCGCGCCACTGACGCCCGACAACTTTTAGTAAGAGTTTGTACCAGTACTATTAAACACTCGATAATATTAATTAATATATTTACAGTGAATGCGATGCTACCGAGAAAAGGTATCATCGACGGGTATATTTTAAATGTGTATTATGTATATGTTGCAGTCAAAGCATTCATTTAGTAAATGTATACATTTACTAGCCAATGCATACATTTGCTAAACTCCGCTAGTGGATGTATGTGGGTTAAATTTACCGGGAAACCTAAAACCTAACCTCTTTGAGATTCTTGGTAAGTGAATTGTTTAAATTGTATGTGTCCAGAAGAAAGTGTCCAAGAGATTCCACGACTTGAAACCATTGTGGAAGATGCTCTAGAATCAGATATAATCTTCAGTGAAGATGTCGGGGAATTGCTATTGGTTCAAGATGACACGGAGCAGCGTTGTTCACCGCTCGGCACTACCGTGACCCAACGAAAATGTGATGGATGTGACATTTTACTTAATTCGGAATGTAATAAAATGTGCGATATTTGCGCGGTGCAATCACAGATCAATAATGCCCGAGCAGAATCAAAAGAAAACTTACATAAGCAAGCTAAGCGCATGAAATTAATTTCCGATGCTTCGCATCCTCCGGCGAAGGTAGGAATGACAGTAAGAATTAAGGTACCGGAAGTTGATAGAGGACGGGGAGATTCTCGTGCAATATTGGGATGTTTATTAACCACAACGGATGATGACTATTTTCAAATTGGAACACGCAATGGAATTTTAAAAGGGTTGTGCAATTCCAAATGCCATGGAAGTTTGAATTGTTCAAACAAATACAGTGTTTTTCTTATTTACAAATGTGTTTGTGTTCCAAATTATTTTCTTTCTTTCTTTCTAGCTCTAGTGCAATAATCATCGAGTCAATAATTAATTTAATTATTAGCTAAACTAAATTTTATTTTGAAATTCACCAATTAACGCTTTGACTGCAGTTGGTTAGTAACTGCATGCATTAAAATGGGAAGTGAATGTATGCATTGGCTAGTAAATGTATACATTGACTGGAATGTATGCTTTGACTGCAACATATATAAGTTACTAAGTTTTCCGTTCAGATTCTGGTTAATTTTGTAGACGAATGTCTTCCGAATTAATTATTTCCAATCTTTTTTAATCATAACTTAGGTCCAAGTAAGTCTTTATATCAGTCGCGGACGGCGCTGAACACACTACACCAATATGGACCAACTATGTCCACCGTGTGCCAAATAAAACGATCCACTATAAGATCTGGAAATCCACATGAGATATGAAAAAGTTTATTACAAAAGTTTCTTTGACTCTCCTGAAGATTTAAAATCTTATAATTTTGTTGATACATACAGGGTGCACACTTTTAGAATCCTTGGTTAAAATAACGGTCGCTTTCTTAAGACGCAAGACAAGTTATTTAGGTCATACGTGCGATTATGCACGTAGAGGCAAAAATAATGGAAACTTAATTTATTCAAATAGAACACCCTAGATATTATCAATTATTGTGAAGACAATTAAAAATCTCTTCAAATGATATATCATGCTCCTATATTTCAATTTTGAGAGTCATTAGGTTATTATTAACAGCTATATCGCGAAAGTCTCCGAAAAGGTCAAAATGGTAAGTTTAAGTGGGTAATGGTAAGTTTAAGTTTACACTACAGCACTTCCTCAGCAGGCCCATTGTGCTTCCTCCTGAATAAAGCACTCTGCCTAACATCAAGCCTTGTGACTCCGCCTAGCCGAGGACAGCTCCCAGTGTCGTCTCCCTGATCACCGTAGGAGATGGATATGATTCGTCTTCCTGTTCGCACACCCTGCACGTGGGGTTCCTACTTCAACCCAATATAAATTTGTGTTTGTTAAGTAAGCAATGACTCGTAAGAATATTATTATAGCTCAATAGCTTCCTAGGTAGTCATAATGGGTAAAATGAGAACTACTCAAAGGAAGTATGGATAAGTTTATTTATTTTTCACGAACAATGTGGCAAAATAAAAGCAAGAACATGCAGAGAGTCTTAGTGAATTTGTAGTGATGCATGCTATTCATACGAAGCATTTTTTGGACGGACGTGAATAACATCTACCTTCTTTGTAAATATTTAAGTATAGGAATCAAGCTAAATCATTTGGAGAGATTTTTAATTGTCCACCAGAATAGCAGAGAAATAACAGTACCTATTTCAAATTCAAGTTAATGGTTCCCTGCTAATACTTTTAATTGGCTTTTATTACCACCTGTTGGCCTGGTTCCTAAGCGTGTGAAGCATAGGGGAATTTATTGGTGTACAGTCAAGAGCGCAGCACACTCGTTCTTGTTTGCATTCGGTTATGCAGTACACTCTAATCGAAGTTTTTACCGAGTGGCCAATTAAGGAGGGCAGTCGGATTCATCTCGAAAAGTAATGGCAAAAACTTGGGGTGACAAAACCGGCTAAGAGAAAATGTTGGAAATCATTTTTAAGTTTCTAGAATGGCGGAGCCATATTGGTATTGGTATTAAAGGAGGGCGCTCCCCGCCGGCGTCCAAGCACTCAGGCCACCAGATAGTAGATCAGCAACTCCTTTAGCCCAATACAGATCGATCAGGGCCATTCCAAAGACTCCAAATCTTGGCCATGTCAAAGCAGATGATACAGAGTCTCCTCCCCTTCCGTGCACCACCTGCATTCCGAGTCGTCTCTAATGCCTAGCAAGCAAAGATGCCTCCTAAGCCTGCAATGTCCTGCGTGGGCCCCTGTAGTGCTCTAGACTCCCTTCTGGTCAGTGTAAGCAGCTCCTTGGTCCGACGGAGGGCGGGCCCATCCATCGTAAGCCTCACCAGCATCATTCCCGGAGCAGCATATAGCATTCTTCAATTTTTTGAGAAATAATATATTACGGATAACAACGATAAACTCCGGTTTAAAGTTGGCATAAAGTCGATTCTTTTTTGTAGAATAGTTTATGCTCTACCTCTCATGGGAAAGTGGTGTGGGGAGCGGGGTTCGGAAATACATGTCAAAAACTTCAAAATGGCTGAATGCATTTTGTCAAACTTGGAGTTATTAAGGCTATCTATGCTACCCTAAGCAGATTGACTTAGATTGCTTATATCGCCGCTAAGGACGTTTTGCCACATCAGTACAAGTAACATTTATTTAGTCAAAGTATATTGCAATACAATATATTACAATGACAAAAAACAGATAAAACCACTAAAATCTTTGCATTTTAAATGCAAAGAACTCCATCGCTTACATTTCAACAGAAATAGTTGCGTTTTCAATGTTTTGATAACAAACATATCATCATATCCTGCAGGTGGAAAAGGCATTTTTTACAAATTAGGTCCCTTACGGCCGCATTTTTCATTTCCTCACGGAATATAGAGCAATCGAAAAAGCTAGATTACCGTTCAACGTTTAACTTATGTTGAATTTTAAACTGTTCACCCGACCTTGTTTGAATTCAGTTTTTTAAAAATTCAAAGATATAGCTATCAAGCGCAAGGCTTTTGGAATGGAATGGAATTAACAAATCAGCACTTGTAAAACAACGTTTTGAGGACTGACCGGGGGTTTATGATTGATCACTTGAAGAGCTAATTTTTTTTAAACAAAGCACGCCACTGGCGCCCGGGAATTTTTCGTTATCGTATCGGCCAGACGCCGAAACAAGGCTCTAAGGGAGATCGTTCTTAATGACGAAGGAGATAAGTTGAAAGTGTTGTACGAAGATGCCATCGCTACCGTCTGTCGATTAGACCGGTCCGAAGGACCAGCGTTTTCGCCGCCTCGGCCATGATGCCGTGAGAACTCGTAGAAAAAAAACAACATCGAAATAAACACCCGCAGAAACCCAAAATCGAATTTAGCACTGGACTTAATAATTCGAACTACCTCCACTGAAGCACGAAGCAATGTTCTGGTTGATGGTAGAAACCGAAATTAATTGAACGTCGCGAGACGTCCTGTATATTTATTCGTGAGTCGGTGTCGAATAAATTTCTAAAAGAAGCGCGTCCTATCGGCTTCGAGTTAAAAATAACGGAGTTACGGACATATTTTAGTTTCAGTCAAGTAGACTATGGAATTCCAAAATGAAAACAATAAAATAGTTGGCGAGGGATTCTATTTCTTGAGAGTGACAAATTATTATTACTATTATAGAGGCAGATGGGTATATCCAGGTAACAATACGTTTACATTCTTGTTATTCACAAGTGACTAGCACTTCAGTAGATATATTTAATAAAAAAACAAAGTAATTGCTTTTCCAAGTTTGGTCTAGTGCTAGTATTAAATAATAATAATTAAATTCTGATATTTAAAAAAATACTATGGTTCGTGACTAGCACTTCAGTAGATATATTTAATAAAAAAACAAAGTAATTGCTTTTCCAAGGTTGGTCTAGTGCTAGTATTAAATAATAATAATTAAATTCTGATATTTAAAAAAATACTATGGTTCGTTTTCGTTTTACAGCTTTAAATCTCAAACTTATATAAGCTACACTCCTTAATAGTAAGCAACTACAGATATGGCATTGGTATAACATCTTTAAATGTAAATTCATCACGAAAGAGCCATTTGCAAGTGGCTTTCATTAACCTATTTGCTAATACCGGCTCTATAATTATGACGTATGTATTTTTCCAGCTCACTTTCCACAGAATCAGTGAGCGAGGATTTTGAAGCACGCTATATATCAACGAGCGAAATATTCAGCATTACATTACAAAATTTACAAGGTGTCCGAAATTGCAGCTATTAACGTGAGATTTGGCAAAATAGGAGTACACCCTTATATATGTTAAGGCAGCTTTTGGTTTTGGTTTTTTCAGAACCGGTACGTCCGAACGAAAAGGAAATAGAATCAGGAAACGCGACGTAGCAACATTGACCACGACAGCTTCTTTTAAATGTACAGGGTGCTCCAACAATTCATTATTTTCTTGTTATACGTGGACGTAATTAGAATCCGGTTAGCTATTTGTTTTTTACCGATAAAGTAGCACATGTCGCTAGCTACCATTTTCGAATTTAGTGTTTACGTATATTGTACAGAGTTGGCGAGATATTTCAAAGAATTGTTTTGCAAATGACTATGTTAGAAGCAAATCGTTATATTTTTGATAATAAAGATACATTTGGAAGGAAAAACATTCACTTTTTAGTAGAGACATCTAATGAGGTTAGCAAACCTACATTTTCGCATAAATCTGCAAAATGTCCTTGAATCTTCTTATCTATATCTTATCAAAATTTTTCCACCATCCAAAAGAAAACTGTTAACCTTTTTAGCAATTAAAGTCCATAAGTCTATACCGACTGTATAGCATCTTTCAAATAATTTCCAATAAACAAAAACGGATTTAACCTTGCAAACTGCTCATCTTTTATAAACTTTGTATCTTTGGTAGAGAACGCCGACAAATTTCCATAATTCCATATCACAATATTTAAGGACTGCTTGTTCTAGAATTATTTTAAAATTTGTGAGATTTGCGGCTTTACCAAAAGTTGACAGTTCAGCAATTATACTGCATTCACAACTCTTGACAACTCTGTATAATTTGTGTCTCAGCAAGTCGTCAGCAGCATCAAGAGCTGGAACTGTAACGAGATGCTTACGAATATAGTTACGAATGTAATATAATTTACTCGTGTCTTTATCCAAAAAAATGTTTGACCAGGAGCTTTAAATTCAGGCCCAAATAGAAAAATGTTAAATACAAAAAGTGTTTGACATTAAGTATATTTATTTATAGTATTTTTATATCTGCATTCGCTTCAACAACTTGTGTATTTTTTTTTAAATCTAACTAAGTCCATATTCCAACATAAGTTTTTTTTTAATATTACATTACACATTACTTAAATTCAATATAAAATCAACAAGTATTGCAAGTAAATAGAACTTATTACTAATTACAAAATATTTTCTACATAACTTCCATCTTTAGCAATACAATACAATTGCATTTCTAACCTCGACAGAAATACATGGTTTTTATTTGACATTTAGTTGTCACCATTTTTTTTTAGAATTTTTTTCTAGAACGAAAGTGTGCATTATGAAGAGGGAGGTAATGTTCAGTGGTACAGAACACTGCCAATTTGACGCACGCTGATGAATCCCTCTAATAAGTTTTCTAAATGGTGAAATGTAATCAAATTTTCTGTAATCTGTAATGTGGTCTGGACAAAAGAACCGTAGGAAAACCATACCAAAGGTTGGCACAAAGTGAGCTAGCCATCTACTAACCAAAGTTGGAAGAGTGACGAAAAACAGGGGATTGCCCTACAACAAGAGAAAAAGTTTCTTAAACCGAAGCTGAGTATCAAACATCGCTCCCAGATCCTTTTTCATTCGTCTTACTGGCAACGCAGGTGTCGTATTCTCGCGTCCCCCACGTAAATTTACGGCCGATCGTTTTCGCTAATTTGATAAGGAAATTAATCGGTTGTCAACGCCAGCGTTTACAACAAAGAGCGTCGCGCGGGTTGCCTAATTCATTGTTTTTCTGCATAACGACCGCCACGGCCGCTTATCTCGCCGCATAACTTCGCACCGCATTTGTCTGGAATTTTGGCCGAACGGCGTAAATCTCGGCCCAAGGTTAGATTTGGCTCTTTGTCTCGCGTCGATAAGGGCGACGGCCGGCTTCTTCCCCAATCGGATTCGATTGCAGGCGACCGCGACAGCGTCCACCCTGTACATTATGAATTATTCATCGGCGAAACGAACGCACACCAAGGCAGAAGCAATTAGACAACGCGGGACAGATTTAATATTATGGATTCCGCGCAGATCCATATCTATTGTTCCTCCGATAAAGTTTACGATACTATCGTTGTCATATTGGCTCGTACGGGTTCGTTCTAGGACCGGTAGCTTTTGGTTTATGGTTCGTGACCGCGTACCGATATATAAGGTTGAACCTTCAAGTGGATTCCATGGAGAAATGAAGAAAGAGAGACCAGCGCCACCGTAAGCTACAGAACGAACGAATTTTCTGTCGTTGAACTTTATTTCAAAAAGGTGTAGAGCAACAATAGCTTATTAAGTATGGAACAGGATCACAGATTCACCCAACGAATACCAATGTTTGCTTGAAGATGGCAGACAATGATTGACTAGAGATTGCCGAACTGCCATTGTCAAGTGCAGACTAATTTTAAATCTTAGACAACAACGCTATATACTTGACTACTCTGTGAGGTTGTTCCTCTAGAACACCACCATTGGTGCGCTCTATTAAGGATTGCCAGTTGTGTTTGATGCATACAACTTCCTTAAACTTGCCCTTTTTCCAATGCGCTTCCCTATAAACAGCACGAGCTTGGGACCATTGGATATAGTGTTGTTTGGTTTGTACATGTTCCGCGCTTCCTTATTGTGTCTTTCATTTGTTCTTCAAGTCTAACGTTTGAAGTTCTTTAAAGTCTTCTATATGTGATTTGCCACAATCATCGGGTATTTGGTAGATACACCCTTCCTCTTGAGAGGGAGAGGGAGAGAGAGAGAGAGAGGAACATCTTGAAACGATAGGCAGCCTACGGGTTGATACCTCCACCCGAAACGTTTTGTGAACACAAAAGACAAAGACACAAATAACATGAAAGTTTGACAATCTCATTTCATTGCGTAGGAACACCATACAAATATTCATGCAAAATTCTTTGGAGCTAGTATCACCTGGTTTTGGGTTGAATTTATGGTAATTGCTCATCGTTGTCCATTTAACAACATTGAACAAAGAAAGGATTTTATTTTGACATTTGTACATAAATACATTACTAGGATTAGATATTCTTGGTATGCTAATAGAACTTGTTTTCCGTGATGAAGGCTACAGGAGAACACCATGGCTGTTGACACCTTTGAAAAACTTTACCAAACCTCAAGAAATAGCATATAATTTTAAGTGTCGATTCTATTGTGGTATTCTTCAACTCGACAAAATTTTAAAACAAAGCTTTTGCTAATAAGTTAGTCACTCCAATTTAAGCTATTAACAAAAGATAAACTGATCCGCTAAAAGCTAAAGCTTAGCTTAGAACTAAAAGCAAAAGCGTGAGGAAATTTGCAATATTTCAGGTGGTTAACCAGTCGATAGTTTCTTGTTCTCTCCAAGATAAAGTTGGAGTCTTCGCTATGCGTCGTGAATGACAGCTTACTTTTTCCAATATGTACTACTGTTTTGTCATTTCAGCTAATTGGTCTTCAAAAATATCCACATTCATGCGCACATGATCATTTCACGTATAGCACTTCGTTTCAAAATTGGACGATTATTAATCTCGCCATTTTCCACAAGGTACTTTAGTACTCGATGGTCTGTCTTCCATAAAATCATAATTTCGTACTATGTAATCTTAATTAATCCACGTCTCATCAGGATCTTCTGCTCTCTTTGGTACTCTTTGGTACTGTTTTATACTAATGTATGTCCGTCGCCAGCAAACAATTCCATCAATTTCCAGCAGCTTTACGTCATCAAGCACCATTGAAATCTTATGTAGGTATTCCTTTTTTTTTAAATAAAATGAACTTCTAGTTACAATTTTGGCTACCGGTCCGTCTGGAATTTTCTTCTAAGGTTCCATTTGACCCGCTCTTTCACTGCGTGACATTTCATGGTTACCACTGAATGTTGAACGTGATCCTCAGCTCATGTTCTATCGCAGCTGTTCTTAGGAAGCCCCGCATGGTCCAGAGCTTGGTTTCTATCAAGATAAATGAATTTCAGTCCATACTACTCACAAATCTTCTGGATTCCTTCTGCGTGATCATCCTGTTGGCTTCTTCAGAGCTTAATTGAAACTGGTTTGTTTCGAATTAAAGACTGCAGTCCAATTCAAGTCTAGCAGAGACTGAGCTAAGGATAAGCTACTAAGTCGCCATAATTCAAAATAATTTTTTATATTACGTTAAAATGTGTATGTTGTATGGTACAACTATTCTTTAGAATTAAATTTTCTGCATATCGACGTATAAAAATATATTCAGACCGGATAGCAACAAAAGCAACTTTTGCGGATATATGCTTCAAATCTCCAGTCTACAACTGTTGAGTTAGGACATCATACATATACATCAAGGAGTGCAGATTAAATGGAGTTGTGTGCTATTGATTTCAAGTTTGCCTCTCTTTTGTCTACGCAATTCCAAATATAGTCTAGTCATAGTCATATTCTTTGCACATTATTTGACTTCCAAATGTTTTTGTATGGAAAAATACTTGTTTCGTTAAGTAGTTTGCGGTTTTGTTAGAACGAAATTAGAAGGCAATTTTTTGCCCGATTTTAGTTAATTAATCATTCAACGCCTTCCATGCGCAGCCACACATTTTAGCTCCAACGACTAAACCTCGTCGATATCCTCTATCCCGTAACACCGATAAAGTCTTCGAGCGGACCCATCGAAAGCCGGTTCAAAGGAAACGACGTTGAAAGAGAAAAAAATACACCTCGAAACCAACGGTAAGTGAAAAAGGCGTTAGCCTTAAGGTGTATATATGTTCGAGCATGCAAGCATGCGGCGCAAATGAAGATTTGTTAGTCACGAGGTTATAAACAGGCAATAAATACGGCAGCGAGATAAGGAAGGACTCGGCAAGGCGCTGCGGAATATGACAGAGATGTAAATATTAATAAAATTTGCATATTATGAGTTCTGTAGATGTAGCAGATAGCGGGGCATATATATATAGAAAACGAAATTTATGGACGCGGGAGAGGAAAACGCACTGCAAATGTAACGTTTAATGAATAAATAATGCCGTTCGTTTTGAGGTTAGGTGCGCGACCGCCTGCTTCGATAACGTTTTCCTAAAGCTCCGTATACGAGAGTCCCAACTACACCTTCATTTCGTTGCGCAATAAATCAAAATTCCGGTCGCCTGCTGTTAAGATAATCTTTGATTATGAGCAAGGATAATAATGGTGCCTAAGTACTGCTACAGTAACAAAAAAGTCGGATTGAAATTATAAATGACCACAGATAAGAAGACCAGCTGGAAAAGCTATTCCTCTGGAGACCTTTCTCCACCAGCAAATCGCACGGTAGTAGATTTACCTGCTTAAAAAATGCAAATGGACACATTATAACAGCCGGTTGTTTCCTCCATTTGATAAAATTTCGGTCTTTTGTAAGTGACTTGGAGATCTTCAAATAAGAAAAAATTGTCATCTAATCTACGGTCCCAGTAAGCTGACATTACAATTTCACCAATACAGCATTGGATGCTAAAAATATAAATAGACTCCGTTTAGCAATCTACCGTTTCCTTTCCTTGATAGAGTTCTGGTCTTTTTTTTTTTAGTTTGAAGTTATTATGAGAACTTCAGATAAGATGACTAAGACGAGCTTAGTTTGGAGAAGTTCTTCCTACAAGGATCTTCCTATTGCTACTACAGCAGCATCAAAAATGTACGTAGACGCCGCTGAGTGGCCCATTGTTTCCCTCTAAATAAAACTTTAATCTGAGGCGAGCTTAGCTTGGAGAAGTTCTTGGTAGAAAGGAACTTCCACAGGCTACTGTAATACTTTTTATAAAACTTCTGGATTCCTCCTCTGTCGGTATTTGTTAAGTCGAACTAGCTAACGTTTCGCCAATCTTCCTGTTGGCTTCTTCAGAGCTTGACTGAAACTGGCTCGCATTGTACTCTGTACCTGCTTTTATATTGTTTGAGGGGGGCGGAGCTAAATGAGTGGCATAAACACCGTCTCGAATAACTGATTCCCATATTGACGACAGCTAGAGACCTGAGTCGCGGATAAGATTGTTAGGTTGCTTATAGATTTCTATAGACTTGGATTTTTCGTTAGTAGAAGAATTGATTACGTGCAAGAATTTTACTGTTATCGAATAAAATTTTATGGCCGGTCTTGTGATTGTGGTCGGCAACTGCTGGTGAATTTATTTGTCATAGTGTTAAGGCTTGTTCTTTGAACCTAGTTGATATTTTTCGTCCGGTCTCTCCAATGTATTCTTTGCCGCATATGCGTGGAATACTATAAACCCCTGGCATCTCAAATGGAATTTTGCCTTTGACGTATAGAAGATGTTGAAAGATTTTTGGACAAGTGGTAAATCGTTATAATTCTTTAGAACTTTTGATATGTGGTCAGTGGTGTTTTGAATGTAAGAAAGGACAATAGTGGTGACAATTGCTTTCGGCTTCATTGCTATTGGAAGGTTGTGGTGAAGTGTATTTTGTGATGGAACGCTTAATGTCTTTAATGTGGAAATTATTAGAGAAACTAGCAGAGTAATTCTGGGTTCAGTGACTCCGGCTAAGATAGTTTTACGGCTATTTTTGGGTCGGATGGTGATGTGACCATGCATTACGGTATCGGTCTGTGTGCGTAGGTTTTCTGTAAACACAATGTTAGGTCTGATTTTCTATTGATAAGAATATCTAAGAATGGGAGGTTGTTATTAGTTTCTATTTCAATGCTAAAACGTATGTTAGGGTGTATATAGTCACCAATATCTGATCTCCTAATATTGCGAATTCTTTACTAAAGCGTTGGGTGATATTGGATCTTCCTGCTTCAAAGATATAAGTACACGCCTTTTCGCAGTCCGTTGTTCCCTCAGTTTATAAAGTTTTGGTATTTTGTTGCTTTATTCTTTATCAAATCACAAACATTTCCTGGCTTATGTCTCTCCAATTGAAATAGTGTTCTAAAAAACACGTTTTTTTACATCATTATGTCCTGTTTGGACTTCAACTTATCAGGTGGTTATGCTAAGGTCTAAGTGCGGTGGTGCAAAGCAGTGGTGCATATTTCCACACAAAAATTTCTTCTAGATCAAAACCGACCAGCCAAATTTCAACTTTTTCATCCAAAAGGGGGCAATAGTGGTCCAGTCCACAACCTTCCCTCATAGAATTCGTAATTCAAAATCTCTTAACTTACCACTATCTATCATTGGACTATACATTGAACATTGTACTGGCTGCAACGTAGTAAGTGACAAGGCGTAGACCATCAATGAGCGCCTTAAACTTCCTTCGATGACGTCACAATGAATAGTCGTTAAATCGTATCCATCGATGCGATAAATTGCTGACATTTTTCGCTGCTAGGGTGCCTATTATACGCGAGCGTGTTGAGCAACGGTCCGAAATATCGGCTAGAGACGAAAACAGCGGTACAAGAGACGCTCGTGTGTGTGTATATGATGAGTGGCGCAACCAGGCGGCGCTACGGCGCCGGGACGCTTGTCCTACACCGTGTAGAGCACAACGCAATTATCGTCGAACGTAATGAACGAACGCCGCGAACGCTTTGTCTCTTTATGTCAGCTGCCCTGCCGTTATTTATGGCGGGCGATATTTTGAAGACACAGAGCCCCGCTATCGGACCCAAAAATTATAGGTCATGTTGAATACAGGTGGGAATTGGATGTTGGTACTCACTCACACAATACCAAAGACTAAACCGCGTTCGGAGATTAGAATTTGAGAATTTGCTTCCCAGCTACGTCGTATGTCCTACGTGTCTTCATTGTCTACATCAACGATCTACATAAACGAGCAATGACAATACCCACTGGCCAAGCCTCTTTTGATGCTGAGTTGTGAAACAGGTTTGCCTTCAAATTTCTAAGAAATGTCTGAATAGAATTGTAAGCAGTTATTAAACAGTGCGAAGCACATATAGTAAGAAAGGATACCAAAAGGGAAGAATCAAGAATAAATATGGATAAGAAAGCTGTGAACTTCCAGGACAGAATGAGCGTGTCTCTGATTAGATTACATAACTTGGTGCAGCTCAGTGCTTCTGGTTTAGTTGCACCCAAGATGCACAAATACAGATGCGAGTGTGGAGATAAAAAGAATTTGAGACCCGAAGACATATTTATGAGTCGGCATCTGATTTATACAAGGATGTTAGAAAACGTAACAATAATAGAAGCGTGATATCAAAATGTGATACGAAGGACTGATGACGAAACTTATCACCACGTTGGCAAAATATGGAATAGGAAAAGTTGATTATGAGGTTTAGGTGTGGAAATTAGTTAAAAAAAGAAAGAGGAGAGAATTTATAGTATATGTTGAGAGAGTATGAGGAACTGACAGAAACACAAGATATAAGAAAGTAGAAAGGAAAGAAAAAAAGACTTTTTTTCTTAAATGCTTCCAAATAGATAAATGGTTGACTGCGAAGACGGCAAATAAGACTTTTCAAATTGAAAACAATTACAAACTAGTGTTAATAACAAAGTAACTATGCATTCAAGAAGAAAAATGGAAACATAATAAATGTGTGAGAGAAAATATAGATTATTGAAAAATTTTCTGGAGCTCGAACTTATTTCGTACGTATGTGTATTGCGGGTTTTTACAGCTTTCATAGCAGTAGTCCGTATCTTAACATCCATCAGTCTCGCTTTCTACAGCCTCAATCGTTCCTTTCTGTTGCTTTCTCAATTTGTTTATTCTAGCTTTTTCTTGGTCTACCCACTTTTCCTTCTTTGTCTTGGACTTCAGTCAACTATTTTCTTTGACCTTTTGCGTCTATCGTATCAAGTATATTACTTGTTATACCCATTCTCTGAGAATTCATTCTGACTATATTCCTAGTTGTTACTTCGCAAGCTCGTCTCATGGATTTATAAATTTTATTTTGTGGGGGGTTAGTTATATATATTTGTTACGGAGTACCGAGTTAAGATGTCTGGTTTTTGGTCTTTATCTCTGCGTCACACTGTACATTTTGGTGTTTATGACAGTTCCTACTTTCAGGTATATTCTTGGGTTCTTCTGCGTTACCTCCAACTACGAGATATTCTGTTTTGGAGATATTAATTGTAAGAACGCACTATTTAATATTAAATTTTATATGTGCAATCCCGTCGTAGTCTTCAGCAATAATTATCATCGGCAATATCGGTTGATGATAAGATCATTATTTATTTGAATTGCCACGTTTCAGCACGTTGGTCGCCAATATTGCAGCATTTAAACAGATTTTAAAAAGTGTCGGAGCATGGAACATCATGTCCCAAACGTTTTTTAACAAGAATGCTTTCAGTAACTTTGTTTCCAATTTCACACAGCTTGACATATTTAAATATAGAGATTTGACGGCATGCATGTATGTCTCTTGCACCGCCTTGCTAAAGGAACACTATCATATGGTTTTTGAAGATATACAAACACCAAATGTGTTTCTAAGTCGCGTTTGTTATTAGTTTTTGATCTCTCTGCTGAAAATCCATTCAATTCTCCATTGTCGGTTATGTCGGGTTCTATTCGTTCGTTAATTATTTTGCAACGTTCGTTAATTATTGTCAACATACTGAGTTTGTACCGATAGTTTGCCCTGTTTCTCTATTTTGTGGATATCTGTTGGCCACTTAAAAAACAGGTGAAGATATAGGCTAATAGTAATAATGGTCGATGTTTTATAAGTTCGATTGGTATACTATGTGGATTTGGAGCTCCTCCATTCTTCATCTTTTCGCGATATTTTTGAATTTCATTTACTGAAATATATTCTTTGTTAAAATAGCTTCGGAGAATGTATTCTCCTGTTCGGTTACTTGTTATTTCACTGCAATGAAAGCTTACTCTTTCTGTCAAATCCTTTTTGTTTTTCTTTATTGTTTTTGCCATTTCTCGGTTCTGCGCTACAACATCAGCAGAAACAAAATGTACACGGCTGCGGGGAATCGCACCCTCGCGAAACCAAAACTCCATAACAACCGGCATAAAATTTCCACAAATATCCAGAGCATCGGGATGCAAAATCTACATGCGTTGTCCGTCGGGCGCTCACGTTACAAAAACAGGAACCAACACGACGAGACCGACATTGTAATTTCATTTTAAATATCGTCAGCGATCGATGCCCGCCATTACGGTAACAATAACACAACGCTGGTTTCTATTAAATCGACGCTTTTAACCGAAAACCCGTTTTCCCTTTATCGCCGGCCATATTACCATATAAAATTAAATGGCAAAATTGCAAATTCGGACGTTTACAAAACGTAATTGCCACGTCGGCGTGTAGTTCTCCGTTTTTCCGCGTCGGCGACTTCGAAAAGCGACGGAAAATATACGGGATGACACGGTTTTTGGTTGCTGATAATAGTTCAGAATGCCAGATTAGGGCCTTGAAGCTTCCAATCTTCTTAAACTACCAGAGGACACAGTTCTATATACATATTCTGATAAATAAGAATATAAATAAGTGCGATAGATATTTACTAAATAACCAAGATAAAACTTTCATATAATATTTTGAAAATGTCCTTGTATACGACACACCCTGGCTCTAGAAATGATATTCGCTGTAACCCTTCCTAACTGAGTTACACTCTCAAATGCAGCCGATATTCTCCGCTGTAATTCTTGTAGGTCGAAGAGTGGAGTTACATAAGCACGATGTTTCACGTACCCCCAAACAAAAAAAAAATTAATGTTGTCAAGTCCGGTTACCGTGGGGGCCAATTGACTAGACCGTGTGTTGTGATTAGTCTATCCCCATAAACATCACGTAGGTGTACAGTGAGATCTCTAAAATTATGGGGAGGTGCGCCATCCTGCTGAAAATACATATTTAATGTCACGGCCAGAGCTAAATCATCTAACGAGTCTTCGGTATCATTTCCTAGAAATTGTAAATATCCTTTGATTATTTAAAGACCATAGCATTATTTGAGAATCGCGACCCCTCAGTAAACAAAATTAAGTTAACGAAATTATCATTCCCGTCAGGTTTACCTAACAGCTATTTACAATATTCTTCTTACGAAGTCAGCTTCATAAAGATGATGCTGAAGGTTATACTTAAAAGAATTATAGGTCATAGATTCTCTTGAGATGTCTAATTCTAATGCCAATTCTCTTAGCGGCGCAGCTGGATTTACGTTGACGCATCCCACAACATTGACTTCCATTTCTTCACTTACAATAAAATCATAGCGGGCTGCATACAATGCACGGGTTTGTCGAGAATTTTTTCTGTACTCCCCGTATATCAGGAACATATCAACTTTTTCTCCATTTGTAAACTGATTATTGTTTTCCATGATAATCCAAATCGGTAACACGACAAAATCGATAATCAGATAAAAATGTACAATCTGTCAGAATTTTCAATCAAGCCAACTTGATAACGAATAGAAGCAAAGCCACCTCAGTAATATTTTGTTTTTATCTGGTTTTTCCTTCCTGTGAGCTTATTTTTTAACGGATTTTGAAAATTTTTGTGTCAAAATGTTGCAAAAAAGCACCGGTTTTAAAAAGTGTTTGTTCCCATTAGGGTGCTATTTGGAAAAAACTAGGTTATTCTTACATTAAATGCAATTTGCCATTAGACAAGTAAAGAAAAGTTTCAATTACAATTTGTCCCATGATCAGGTGACCCGGTAAATAGTATTTATGATGCCCACAGCCTCCTAGACACAATTTTGAAAAATTAAACAAATATTAAAAAAAAAAACAAAATCAATGAGAAAAGCCATTTTATCCTACGTAGGATCTCCGGAATCCAAAAAAGTGGTGTCATTTAAAATTCGAAAGTTACTGTCGGAAGTACAACCATTGACTACATATTATCAAAAAATTAGACATTGAGCCTATATTAACCTTTCCAATTTTCAAGTCGCTATCTCAAACCGTTTAAAAGTTATAGAGTGTTCCCACTTTCTTGTGTTGCCCGGTATAGCCCAATCAAGTCAGGAGTTCGCGAGCAAAATAACTTTCAAATTTTAGTAGTGCATTAATTTTGATACCAAGTGTATTTGGGGAATATTTTGTTTATAATATTTAATGATATTAATACAAAAAAATATTCATAAAAAATAAAGATTTTCTGTCAAGGATAATTTGTGAATTCTGATAAAACTCTTAATAAAAGTTAACAACAAATATTCTGCAAACGCCTTCGTAGATCCTCTCTTCTCTTCGGATATTGAAGAGGTCATAGGATTGTGGCTTGTGGTAGTAAAAGTTCATAATTCTTTTCTTCGTTTTCTAATTTAGACCACAAAAATGCTTAATCCATTTTGCTTTTGACGTAGTTGTTCGTATGGATAGTTATTTGTTTGTCTCACAAGTATTTCTGTATACACGAGTTCTTAGAAGTTGAGTATGTAATATGATATGTTAATACTAAATTTAATTTTGAAGTGGGAGTAAAAGTTTAACACGCTGGTTCATGTTATATTTTCTATTATATCGGTTGTATTTAATTTTTCGAAGCCTGTTTCTCGCTTGCCAACTTTTTTGCTCTTTTTATTCGGGCAATTTTTAGAGTCTTTCATTTTCGCCATTGTTTTTTCTTATTAGAGAAGATCTTCATTAACGATTCAAATAAGTCTTACAAAACCACAGATTGTAAGTCAGCAGATAATATCGCCGGCGATTTGACAATAAATATGAACCTGGCACATAAATATACTCAAAACTATGTTACAGGTTGTTTCCTGAAGGTTTTCAAAGATTTAACAGCCTTATGATAAAAATTGATTCATCGTTCTTCTAGTCTAACGTTATTTGGTATCACATTAAGAAATTTTGCATTGGTTTTATTATCCTGGTATTAACTCAGCCTGGAAAGGGATTACAGTCATTAAGGTATTTTCGCTGATATATAAAAGTTTTTTGAAAATGTTGGCTAACCTGTAGCAAATTTCAATTGTCCAATATTTATATTATATTTATATCGTTTATAACTTATATGTAATAATAAAAATAATTAGTTTGATATGTGAACTTCGTTTTATTTGTTTTTTGGATTGGATCCATGTAGGGTGTAACATTTAATTTTATGTAAATACGAGTTTTATTTACAATAATTGATTTTATCCGACCAATTCACAACTTTGTGGTTTATCTATAAATAGTATAACCACCGAATCTACCATTGACTTTCATTAAATATAAATATAACTGTTTATAAATACTATAATAAATAAGATAACACTGAGCTAAAATCTAGTTCCTAATTTTAAAGTAGTGATCGAGTTAAACTATTACTAAGCATTTAGTAAACTATATGTCACTCAGCAATTGTGTTACAGTTAATTAATTTAACCATAATTTTGTATTTTTTTGTTTCGGCATGGAAGCGATCATAGTCAACTATATAAAAGTCATTGCCAACTATAAAAAAGCAATTCCTCGCCGCCGTAGCAGCCGCAACCCCGTCCCCCGTCCGAATTGGAATGAGCTCGATGCCCGGCACATGTTCCGCGGAAACAGAAAGACGCCGGCACACAGAGAAAGACACACATATCTAGGCAATATAAAATTCAATTTGCTAATGGGGTGGCACTTGAATCGGAGCTGCAGCCAAACACTCTTTCTGCACGACCCAATAACAATTTATCTTGAGCTTGTTTACATCCCAATCGCCATTAAGGGCTTACCGGGGAGGCCCAATGAATCACAAATAGTGCCATAATGACAATCTGGGATAAGCGGGCCGCTCCTGATTGAATTCCCCGACGTCTCCCGGCATAATCGCACGTCCAGGTCCGTGGATGTTGTGTCGCCGAAACTTCTTGCTCTTTATGGATGCACCGGGCGTACATCGACGGGAGCGGACAGTTTGCAAGTGCGGCAGTGCAGGGGAAAAGTAGTTTTTACAAGTGATTGATGAATATTTCACAAGAACCTTATTTGAGTTTATGATACTCGTGAGACCATTTTATCCTATGATTAAAAATGTAGAAATGATATAATTTTCGAATTATCTGTCATAGATCTCAAAATCGTAGCTCCAATTCTAATAGGAGGGAATTGGGTGGTCATAAAGACATTTGAAGTTAGAGTTAAATAGAATTACTGGTATTTTCTTTTAAAAAATAATATAAAACAATAGTACCTTTTAGCCAGTTAAATTTTAATTAAAATGTTTACAACATGTAACAAAAAATTATTCATCTCTTTCCACCTCAACGCCTCTCTGGTCAGTGTCATAACTCATAACTCTAGTTTAGAGGAATAAAAATGAGGAACACTTTTAAAAATACGTTTTTAGAAACATTCTCCTTGTTCCAACTGGCCTATTCAGATTGAACAGTCTGGGGTGAGGTAGATGGTAGACACAATCGTCAAGTGGCTGGTTTTACACGAGATCACAAATACCTAGATACCATGTTGAAAGAGACTGGACAACACTCGAGTGAAATAACATCCAAAATAAGTCGAACTAGACCTGCACTTAAAAGTATGCAGGTGAAGATGATAAAAAGACGGATGGATCTCAAAATGTGAATATATAGATGCATACTTTCTTGGGGGGAAAGGTAACAAATGCGGAGAGCGAATGGAAAAAGAAACAGAGATAGTGGACACTGTAAAAACAAAGCAGTTTGCTTACTTGTGTCACGTTATGCGTTATTAATAATACAAGAGAAAATACAAGGAAAAATAAGTGCGGAAAGGAGATGCACGTTATGCCTGAAGAACTTAAGGGACTGATATCGCTGTCCATCTTCATCTTCCTCTTCTTATGTTAGGACGAAGTCTTGTGTTTCGGTCAATGGTTGTCAGAAGCAGTTGGGCTGCTGAAGATCAACTTTAATACCACCTTATAAATGGTAGCACAGATTCAACGCCGGCGTTTATTTGTTGTCAAAGAGGAGACCGATTATAAAGAAAAAGAATTGCAACGTTTTTTTCATGTTTTGTTGGATAGATCCATGATCGATTCCATATTATATATTAGGACGCTTAAAATAATTATGAATTTCATTATTAAATCATGCATGTGTTTATTAATAGTGATGGAAAAAATATCAGTTATTACTCTGCAATGTAAACTTTCTTTATAATAATGACAAAAATCGTGGTACGGATCTATTTTACATTGATAGTAATGGCTATGGAACATTGTCTTGATCATACTTGAAAATTTCCATAATAAAAAATATTGTGATAATTATTGAAGTGACTTGAAGTCAATCATTTGTAGTTATTAAAATCAATATGGTTACTTTCTTTCGCCAGTTAATACCAGTCCATAAATGAAACGAGATACAGAAATCGCAGCATAAAAAAGGTCTCAAAAGTCGACGTTTCAAACCAAAATAACCAAACTAACCAAAACTATATCGAATATTAACTTTTAACACCAAGGCGGTGATTTTTTGTTAATATTATACGTCATTCCAAAAAATATCCTTTCACTGGTGTAACACTGAAAATATTTCAATCTCCATTCATTTCATTTCTTTTATTAATTATTATTTATTAAAATTTAAAAAAAATTTCAATAGAATTTTGAATTTGCATTGTAAATTATTTTATTTAAATAAAAATTCCTATCCTTAAAGTGCTTGCGTAAGTTGTTGACATTCCAAATAAGTCAATCAGACGAAATATTCGTTGATTTAAATCGTTGACAAATGAAAATATGACAAACTGCAATTTCCTCATTTTTAATTTGGTTACTAAACATTAAAAAAAAAAATATGGTGGCTACGGCTTTCTTGACCGCAAAGACCAGATGTCTACAAAATCTGGAAGATATTTAAACTCTCTGTTGTCGATATCCGTGCAGATTGTGACGCACCCGTAAACGTACCCCATAGATTAAAATCGGAGGACGTTATAAGGTATACGCCCCGGACTTTGACAAATTTTCAGTGGCTTATTTAATGCATACATTAAGGCCATATGACAGCATAAGAAACAGGACCCTGCGTAATAAATAGTAGCGTCAATTTGCTAATATCGCGTGCACATGGGACGGGGATTTTATTGCCGAAATGGATTGGGAGTTTGTTTGGCAGTTAGAAGTTTCCGATGTGGAGACGAGCGCGCAGGTGGAGGCGTCAGATTGCCTCTCACGTACATATCTGCACTTTAGATGCGTTATCGGATTTAAGGATGATAATCCGTGAATGGGTGACCTCCGCTGGGCCTATCCGTCATACCGGCCCCGTGGACCACCAAGTAGATGTAGCCGTAAAATTATACTAAATCGCTTAGGCCCGTTCAACGGTGGATATATGAGGTCTCGCGTAGATATGAACCCCATTGTTGCGGGATTATCGAGACGGCTACCAGTTTTGGTCGGACAGTGGCGTCCCTTAACCACAGAACGTTTCTTCCTCCGATGAGCAAGCTGCTCTTGAATCGACTATTTACAATTTTAATCAGTAACACTACGCTTGTGAACTGTTTCCCGATCAGGTTACATTCATTTAGGGTACTTGAGAGTCTCGTTTTAGCTCTCGATCATTCAAGGATATCAACTGAGCTTACCTGAGGCTGAGTTCCAATCTACCCCAATGTTACAGGCCTGAGTTCTGTTGCCAAAAAAACTCTAAGATAATTAATTCATTTCTATGTGCAATTAGCGTTTATATCAACTAGAGTTAATATATTTTCAATCAGTGATCTCAACCTTGTAAATTATTATCCATAATGATTTATTTATCCTTTAGGATAATCCTAGTTTTCGATCATTTGAGACGGTAGCAGAGCTTCCCTGAGCCTCAACTCACTTTACTCGTTGAGGTGTGGACCTCGTTCTTGCAGGCTTACTCAGTGTTGGTTGGTTAGTGACATTCTTTTAATACAAAAAAGAGAGATTAAGTGAAACTGAATTTAACCCGCTCAATCAGTTGTAGACCGCATTGAGTCGCTAAAATGTTAATTAAACCGTAGGCTCCATAGTTACATTTCCAAGCTGCTGAGGTTCTTGCTGCATCTTCAAATAGTGTTGTGTTTATGTGTTTATGTTGAAACTCAATGCTAGAAATCCTGATCTCTCCTTACTTAAAAGCTGGGTCACTTAGATTTTCTCTGGCACATAACTGAATATGAAGTTCTATTACTTCAACAGTATAGACCGACAAAATTCTCCTTCAGCAACTGGAACCTGATTATTTGAGGATTTTCTCCCAAGTACTTATTTGACCATTCAACAAGGGAAACGTTTGGTGTCTTTTACCTCAGCAAAATGACTTTAAAGTAAATCTGGAAACCAGTGTATTGAAGTATTGACCCGTTTCGCTATTCCTTGTTCTTCGAATTTCCTTTCTATGGCTCCGTTAATATGATTTTGTTCTATATTATAGCCGTAATATTCTTTTTTCTAGGATTCCACAAAGTTCGATTCTCGGCCCTCCGCAGACAAACATTTATTAGAATGGAAATTTTCCCATACTGCGGACCAAACACTACTCGATATAATAAACGATGTATTTACAACTCGAATGACAAATGGTACCGCATTAGCGTGATCCCCCGGGATTTACAAAAATTAAACATCTCGTAAGCGTATAATCGCATTTTCGACAATAACGGCGGCGACGCAGGTATTGTTCCGCCCCACCCCTGTCGACAAAAGGCTTCGGAACGTACCCGAATACGTCTGTCAAACTGTTTACATAGGCGAGCGTCGACAAAAGACGACGGCCCATCTGCAGATCCGAAATCTGGCCTAGATCACACGTAGACAAACATAACCTCGCTTTTGAAATGCGCGTAAAATTTGCGGTTTGTAGCGTCCATGTTTACTCAGGGGATTTCCGAATGTTCCCCGTATACGTGCGAGGTGTTTACGCAGCGAGGAATGTTATTGGAATTATCGAAACCTTGTGAACTCTATTTAAACCGGGATGTTAGCAACCAATATCGATTTTGTGAGGCAAGAGAGACGAGTATAAATGGGGATTGTTTTCTTTGTCCTACACGTTGGTAGATAACTGTACTGAGATATTTTTCAAAGAAGCTTCCACAGGCTACTGTAATACTATTTACAAAACCTCGCGATTCGTCCTGTATTATCCTGTTGGCTTCTCCAGAGCTTAACTGAAATTGGTAAACGAAGATTTTCAGCTTTGAAAAGGTAGATTTTCGAAGAATTTTATAAGCAGATGAGGTTTTGACATGACGGAATATTTTAAGAAAATTGAAGATAACGTTATGGGCTCTACAACGTAACAACAAGGACAGAGTACAGAGTAATCTTGCCAGTTTCAATCAGTGATCTTCTAATTTTCTAATAATATTTATAAATGTCATCTTCGAAGTTGTTTTAAGAACTGCGTAGTGACGTGTCTTTTATTACTCTCAAGCCATCATAAATGACGATTTGGAGAGCCTAACCACATTCCAAGACATTTATTGTGCTGCTTGGCTGGGAGATCATCTGGGAATTTAGGTATAGAACTGGATAATGTGTTCAAGGTTAAATCACACATAAATAGGTGCATCCAAGAAGCATATGGTCCCTTAAAGATGTTGGTTGTTTCTTGATCACAACTACCTGTTCCCGTAGTCTTGCAGTCTCCGTCGTTTTAAGTCATTTTCTAAGGTGCTGTGATATGATCAAATCAAAATCAAATCAATATAAGAAGATTATTAAATGAAAAAATCGCGATATGCCAAAATTTATTTTAATTAACAAATTAAACTTCTAAAGTCTTCAGGAACCAAATATCAATGAAGGTTGCAAGCAAGACATCTTTTTGAAAACATCGACATCAATTTTTTGAATACAAGAACCCATTCAGCTCGAAAAAAATGCACAGATTTAGTTCTACCTTTACTGAACGTACAATCACATTGCTATTGAATAGATTCTCGTGTTTTTCTAATTCAATTTCTTCTACTTAACTAACACCTAAAAAAGAAAGACATATCGATGAGTGATGGAAGAGGGGAAGACTTCTTCCATTACTCAACTTATAATTTCAATTTCTATTTTTATTCACTATTACTTTTAGTAATTTAATTTTGTTAAAATATTATTAATTAATTAATTTTTTTGGAAAAAAAAATTCAAACTAAAGAGTCCAAAATTTCAAAAATGAAGATCAAGGTCTTGTGCCTCTGAAGAACATCAAAATTCCTACTTGGTTTATTGATAATTTGTGTCAAAAAGAAAAACATTTTTCCGTCTTTCTAGGAACTATAAAGCAAATGAGAAACCTCCGGCTCACACTGTTAACGACAGCCTGTCATTTTGACCGTTTACCACATTTCCTCAAAAGTAGCAGAGGTGAGAGTCCGCAGTATTTTTTTAAGGGAAGATTAAACAAGATTTGGTTGGGATTAGATCATTTTAGTTAGTTATATTTTTAATTTTTTTTTATTTATTGGTAATAGGTGCTTTATTTTGTGTAGATATATTAATAAATAGTATAGTAAAGACAAATAGAGATTCCCTTTTTTTTCAGTGTGTGACAACAGGACACTTTCACTATTTAAAACTGTTTTATCTTAAAACTTGCTCAATATTCATTCAAACGAACAATAAAAAGATGACAATCTCCATTACTATCGGAAAATCTGCCTCACTTTTTCATCACGCCGTCGCCGTTCCATTTCGGGTGGAGTTCACTGTCGAAGCCTCGCTTGGTGGACAATCGGAACGCGAAAATAAGAAGAAAAATGACGAAACAATGAGCGGCTGCTATTTGAGCGCGCGATATTAGCGAACGTTCGGAACGAGTGGCCCGAACTCCCTACAACGATACCGAAAGCAAACGAACTTGCGCAAACATTGACAGAATAAGATTGTCGTTGACTCTCCGACGAACGATATATATGAAATCATAACGAGAGGTCAGCAAACATCCGCAGACTAATTGAAATCTGGACCAGTATTGACCCTGTAAACACTTGTCCACTCGATCAATCGCTTTTATTTATCGGAAGGGGATGACGATTCGGTTTTCATTCCCACCACCCACGATTCTCGTCTAGATGTCGTACGGTTTTTAATTAAAATGCTAGCCATCAGACGTGCTCGATTTGGATTCCTTTGATGTCTACAAAAATTAGATAAGCGTACAGCTAATGAAATTTGAGTTGAAACCACAAAAATCGTTGAAAAACTCAAACGTCCTACATCTAATATTCCTGAAATATATTCCCGACATAGTAATTTTAAAAGGACATAAAGAAAATAAACTGACTATCAGGAAAAGGTTCAAGATATCATCAGCCTTCACTCTAAAATTTATCGTGTTTACGGACTTCCTAAGATTCACAAACCAGGATTAAATCTACGACCGTTGATTATCCAACAGGAAATATTGATAGTTAGTACTTAACACTTTTCCATACGATATTCTGGGGAGTTTTGACTATTTTTTAAAGTTTTTATTCCTGAGAATGTCACCATAATTTCTAATATATTAAAATTTGAGCATTAGGGATCAAATATTTTTATGGTAATTGAAAAATGCTTGTCTGGAACATATTTGGCGGTCCAATTTATAAACGACAATCAGGAACAGCTATGGGTTTTCCATAATCGCCAGTCATGGCAAATATATTTTTCTACTCCCGTCTGTAAAATGCCTAACGTCAGTTTCGTTTCCAACAGATCCGGGCCACTTCGGACATTTCCGGGATTTTACCGCACGGGTTTGGGAGCAATCGGATGTTTTCGGAGATATTTCCCACGCTTTGAATTTTGACGTGTGTCAATTCTGACGGTCATGTCAGTAAATCTATTCGTGTTGTTTTGTGAAAATGTATGGTGGTAGAAAAGTGTAGTATGTAACACGTTCGGTAAACTTTTTAAGTCACTAGTTTATTAAACACTCGCTCCGCTAGTGTCAAATAAACTCGCTTACAGCACTTCTTGCTTAATATACTATTATTGATGTTTATGAGAAAAAAGCCCTCGATATTTTTCATGTGAAACCAAAACAATGGAGACGCTATTTTGAAAATTTTACTTGATGAAAATCCATTTAACAAAATAAATAACAACGAAAAGTTCAGATTTTCACGAAATTATGTATTTTCACGTGACAATTGTTTCGACAACACCGTGTCTTTATCAAACGTAATATTTACAAACTACCTGCTACTATATATACAGCAAACTGACATTAAAACCTTAACCTTGTGAGAATTTAATAAGTAAGTTTAATAATACATTTGAATATCTCATTTTTTTAATCTCCATGGCTTCCAATAAATTTAATTTTCTACTTTTTGTGGCTGTTTGTTCAATATAAATTTTAGGATCCGCAATTCAACCTGTAGACACCTGATTTTTGAGATTTTGGACACTTCGTTTTATTGTTTTTTAAACATTTTCCTATTGTGTTGTTTGTTCTATAAGCTATTTTTCTCTATTTTTTTCACTGGGTTTCTGCTATGTATGTAATTGTTTTAAATTGTTCATGTTCTGTATTAGGCTTCGGATAAATAGAGTTTAATGTTGTCTGGATTTGTTTTTTATTTATAATTTTATCGATAATGAGCCATTGTTCAGTGCAATGTGTTTAATAATAATAAATTCTTTGTTGTAATTTTCTGTTGAGAGTGCCGCATTAACAAGTGTGTATAAAAGAGTCAAATGCAGCCAGGTAGATCCTTCAAGAAACGCATTAAGGAGCATAAAAGAGCGTTTAAAAACAATAGTCCAGATTCTAATTATGCTACAGACTTTAACACAGAAAAACACATTTTTGAAGACAATTTTCATATTTGACATATAGCCACAAAAAGTAGAAACTTAAATTTATTGGAAACCACGGTGATTAACAAATGTATTGCTCAACGATCAATTAGATTGAAATACCTCTCCATTATTAAACCTAAATTCTCACTACAACATAAATGAAGGTTTTAATGTCAATTTTGTATTGTCAATTGTCATGTGAAAATATATAATTTCGTTAAAATCTGAAATTTCAGATCTTATTTATTTTTTTTACCAATAATCTCCAATTCTTATTCTTATCTGATAGAAAATCAGATATAACATTGGGTAATTCAGTTTACAGAAAATCTATCTTCTTCTTCTTAAAGTGCCGGTCCTCTGTGGACGTTGGCTATCACGTTGGTCCATATTACTTTGTTTACTGCGGATCTGAATAGGGCTGTTGATGTCATTCCAGTCCATGCACGTAGGTTCCGCAGCCACGATATTCGTCTGCGTCCTGCCGATCGTTGACCCTCTATTTTCCCCTGTAAGATGAGTTGGAGTAGGTGGTATTTCTCATTGCGCATAATGTGTCCAAAGTATTCCAGTTTTCTGCGTTTGATGTTTGCTAGGAATTCCATTTCTCCTCCGATGCGCTCAATGACCGTTTTATTTGTCACATGATGTACCCACGAAATTCTGAGGATGCGGCGGTAGCACCACATCTCGAAGGCATCTATACGTTTGCACAAGGCATCGGTAAGGGTCCATGCTTCTGTCCCATAAAGGAGGACCGAGAGAACATAACAGTTCAGGACCCTTATTCTAGTGCGGACGCTGAGGGATAGGTTACAGAGTATGTTTCTCATTTTGTTAAATGTGCTTCTTGCTTTTTCGATTCGGCACTTTATTTCTCGAGAGTGCTCTCAAACTTTGTTCAAAGTACAGCCCAGGTATGTAACTGCCTCTGCTGTTTTGATGGCTTCGTTGTTTGCAGTAAACTGTAGGTTTCCAATATCGTTTTTACTGATAATTAATATTTGTGTTTTTTTACAGTTTATCTTCATACCGTATCCTTCGCATGCAGTCGCCACTCAGTCCACAAGTCTCTGAAGCCCCTCGACAGTGTCGGCCACAAGAACGGTATCATCCGCATATCTCAAGTTGTTTATAATTTGACCATTTACTACAAGTCCGTCCTCTGTATCATCCAATGCTTCCTTGAATAGATGTTCTGAATACACGTTAAACAGGAGACGCGACAGTATGCAGCCCTGGCGCACTCCCCTTCCAACGCTAAATTCTGCTGACGTTGTGTTTTCTACTCGAACCATAGCCTTTTGTTGTAAGTATAGTTTTGCTAGGATCTCCATGTCTCTGTTGTCCATTCCTGATTCTCGTAGCACTGCGATGAGCTTATCGTGCCGAACCCTGTCGAAAGCCCTCTCGAAGTCTATGACACAAGTAAAAACGTCTGTATTGACGTCCCGTGCTCGTTGGATCAGCACTTGTATGGCGAACAAGGCTTCTCTAGTGCCAAGTCCTCTCCTGAAGCCAAACTGATTAGCACTTATGTTCTCGTCGAGTCGTTTGTAAATTCGTGCTTGTATTATATTGAGGAAGGCCTTTAAAGCATGACTCATCAGGCTTATAATTCTGTACTCTGAGCATTTAGTTGCGTTCGCTTTCTTGGGTAGCGGGATAAATGTTGACATCAGCCAATCTTTTGGCAGTTGGCCATCTATATAGATTTTGTTAAAAAGGGTGGTTATCAGTTTTATTTGTTCGGAGTCCAGTAGCTTCAGGACTTCTCCATGTATTTGATCTGGTCCAGGGCTTTTGTTGTTTTTTAACCTTTTGATAGCTGCTTTCACTTCTTCTTGTGTGATGGTAGGTCCTTCAGTGTTAACCGTTGCAGCCACATTGTCTAAGTTTTCCTCCCCAAAGAGTTTCTGTATATATTCTTTCCATCTTGATAGTTTTTTGTCGACTTCGGTGATGGTGTTGTTGTCTGAGTCGAGGAGAACTCCTGTATTCCGTCTTTGGAATCGTCCTGCTGCTTCTTTTATTTTCTTGTGGAGGTTAAAACTATCGTGTTTTGCCTGCAGTATCTCAATTTCAGCACATTTTTCTTGCAGCCACTGTTCCTTGGTCTCTTTGATCTTTCTCAGAACTCTCCGATGCACTTCTCGGTATTTTTCCGTATCCCTGTTTCTATATTGTCTCCTTTCTTCCATAAGTTCCAGTATAGCATCCGTCATCCATTCCTGTCTCTTCGCCTGTTTATCCTGCCTCAGCTCTTCTTCCGTGACGGAGACTATGGATGTTTTTATTCTATTCCAAAGGTCTTCTATTTCTGTTCCGTGATTGCTTGTTTGTGAGATATTGCCTAGTTCGTTGTTAATTTTATTTCTGGTTCGCTGTAGTATGTTTTCTTGTTGGAGTTTCCGTACGTTAATGCGTCTTGAGTGCCTTCTTTTGACGATTTTCTTTAATCGGAGTTTAGTGCGTGCCAACAACAGATTGTGATCTGACGGTATGTCTGCGCCTGGGTAGGTTTTACAGGATACAACTGCGTTGCGATATCTTCGGTTTATCATTATAAAGTCAATTTGGTTTCTTATGATTCTGTGGCTGCTATCCGCTGGGGATTTCCAGGTGTACAGTCTTCTCGAGGGCAGTTTGAAAAAGGTGTTCATAATAGTAAAGTTCATTTCCTCGCAGAATTCTATTAAGCGTTCTCCCCTCTCATTTCTCACCCCCAGCCCGAATTCGCCTACCACATCCTCAACCCTTCCTTGCCCAACCTTGGCGTTCATGTCTCCCAACATCATATTAACTTCTTCTCTCCTCGTATGTTTGAGGGCAGTTCTAAGCTGTTCGTAGAATTCTTCCATCTCTTGTTCACTGCTCTCGGTCGTAGGTGCGTATGACTGTATGATATTCAAATCGAATGGTTTTGATTTGATTTTTATCAGTGCAACTCTGCTCGAGATGGGGATAAATCCTTTTACAGCTTCGTTGGTTTGCTTGTTCAGGATTATTCCTACTCCGTTTCTATTTCTGGTAGTATGGTCTCCGGAGAAATATATATGGTGTTCGTCTATAGTGCAGTGTCCCGAGTCCGGCCATCGTGTCTCACTGCACCCCAGTATGTCAATTTGTAGCCGTTTCACCTCTTCCGCTATATTTGCCGCCTTCCCAGCTTGGTACATGCTCTGCACATTCCATGTGCCAATTCTCTTCTCTTTGTTTATTCTTAGGACATCATTGGAAAACCGGGGGATTCTTCGCACCCTCTCCCCACTTAAGGGGTGCCCGGGACTGAGGGCCGTTGCTTGTTTTTGTATATCCATTGTGATGTCTTGGGGAATATATATGATCCAGGTAGTTTCCCGTTGCTTTCCTGGATTTTTTTTATCAGCCGCCCCTAACATGGGGAACAGACGCTGTTTGCAGCCGCCCATTCTGGGTCAGACGCTGCAGTTTCACCATATCTGGCTACCCTCACTTGGTTTAGTCTGTGGGTCAACACAGTGTGCCGGGGTGTGGCGCTTGGAGCCAACAAGTGAGACCTCCGCCCGTCTTACGACGCTTGGAGTGACCGTCCCTAACAAAAGGTACTACCTCTCCGACATAACCCCTACACCCTAGAAAATCTATGCGCACAGACAAAACGAATAGAGAAACTGCTGCCCCTGGAATTTGTGATCAACCTAATCTTCATATCTCTGCCAGAGCAACAACAGCTTATAGTTTTCACTGTGCAATTTATCACACACTCTCTAATTCGTTTAGTCTTGAATTTTGTTGAACTCTTTAAATTACGTCATAATATTAGAAGTATTACATTCTTATCTATAATTGATGAACTTATTACTGTTTATTTATTATTTTATTTTATGACTTTCTATGATCTCGAGTTATTATTTATTTTAAATTTCACGGACAGAGTCCATTTCTACATAAACCCTTGCACATTTGAATTGCAGATTTGGCTTCTTAAACTGCAACAGTAAAGATAAAAGATGGAAGGCATTATAGATAAATTGTAACGCATATTGTAATTCGAGGTTTCAGATTTCGTTATGTGATGGTGCCGCGCCATATCCAAAGTTTATGAGCCTTTGAAAAAATGTTTACAACATGTCAAAATTGTCATAACCAAAATAATATCGTGTGATATATTTTCATTTATCACTCTACGCTTTTCTAAACGCGACCGTTGACAGTGTGTACATACCCTTCGTAAACAAACAGATTCGTTTTTACAGCTAGGCGGACGGTGGAAACCGTGACATTTGCCCATGAATAACAAACGCGGCGACCGGAAATTACTATACCATATTTAGTGGTACTAAAAATTCGGTTGCGAGTGGGGTTACGCAACGCACAAAATTAGGTACCCGATTGTATGTAAATTTGCGGCCAAACTGTTAGGACAATGTGTAATGTGATTTAGCGCGGGTCGACAATTTAAATAAATTAATATTAAATCGTCAGCACGTCGATGACGTTTAGTCGTTTTGTTTTTCGTTCATTGGGCGCTTCACCGGACTCACCGCACGATAAGTAAAGACAAAAAAAGGGTCACTCCCCGTCGACGCACTCATCGAGAATACTTACTGGCACCGGGCCTGTGACGGTAATAGAGGTAATAAAAATAGTTGCGTGTTACAACTTGCTACAAATGACGTAGACAATTCAGTCGCTTTTTCTTTTATTATTACAGGATGGAATTTACCCCGAACCCTGAATTACGTCAAGATAATTGCTATAACTATGACTTGAACACAGTTTATGAGATGTCCACTAAGCCTTGTTTACAATTAAATGCTAGCCAATCCGCAGTAACCATTTTTGGCCGAAAGGGTGACAGGTAGAGATTTTTACTGGGTTGCCGTGCTGTGGAGATTAATAATAAAAAAAATGAGTTTTGTGATTGGGTGAGAAACTTAGGAATGATAATGGACGAGGACTTGAGGTTTTCAGAGCATATTTCTAAATGTTTACAAAAGGCAAATTTAATGTTAAAATTTATATATCAAAATCGTTATTTTTAAGCAGAAAACAGTACAATGCTGTGTGAGTCTCTGGTTTTGCCTCAACTAAGTTACAGGGATGCAGTGTATGGCCCTTGCTTAAACTATTTTGATAAATGCCGAATTCAAAAGCTTCAGAACTCATGTCTCAGGTTGATTTTTGGGATCCGAAAGTTCAACAGAATTAGTCACACACTTCAAAGAGTTAATTGGCTAAATATGAAAAATAGAATATTTCTTCATTCCGCCGTTCTATAGTCAAAAATACTAAGTAGAAAGTCTCCTCCATACCTTTTCAATAAAATAAGCTATCGCTGTGACGTACATAATCTTAATATACGATTTAAGGGAACGCTTACTCCGCCAATGCATGCATCTGAAATTTTTAAACGCTCCTTTTCATATAAGTTTGTTTCATGTTTAAATAATTTGACAAATAAAATCAAAAATTTAAGCAAACTAAAACGCTTCAAATTTCTCTGTAACTGTGTGCGCTACATGTCATGAAATATTGTTTGAATTATTTTTACTTTGTGTTTGATTTTCGCGGTAACACCAATCTTTTTTTTTTTTTTGTTTAAGTTACAACTTATAAAATGGAATTACATACTTTTTTTCTCTCTTTTATCGGGTTAGATAGAACAGTATACTAATCTTTAGTAGACTGAATCTCGCCTTTTTGCCAAAATGTTATCTTGTTATTGTTATATATACCTTTATTATTATTATTATTATTATTATTATTATTAATATTTCCAACGAGAGAACTGTTTAATGCAATACTGGAACATATTATCTATTTGCGAGACAAAGCAAAGAATACATTTTTTTAACAGTGTAGTAATGAAAAAGTGGAGAAACGGTAATTGAGGAAAATCAAAATCGAAACAATTCAAAATGGGGGGCTGTTGTTATTTGCCACGCGTAGAACTTTGGAACTGTCTTGATACTGAGGTGCTTCACGAATCGCCCAAGCGGTATTCTCTGAATAGGGCAACACAAATTATTTTTCTATTACTATTGATGTCCACATCATGAAGAAAAAATCAGTTAAAAATCTTAGTGCAATTTTACATGCCCATTTATTTTTTGATGAACACAATTACACAAAGAGAAATGCAAAATTTGGGGTTTTTACTGACATGACTTCACCAATATTAAATCAATTTTTCTTCTCTTGTGAGACCAGCTCATGCGGCATGGAATAGATTTTAAAATTTTAAAAATTTGTACTATAGCAGTCAACTATAATATCAACAGAGCACCATACTACTTTTCCTATGGTTCCAATTTAGCATCCTATAAACTTGAAAGTTACAAAGTTTAATATAAGGCAGGTAATGGTCTTGTATAGTCGCAGTTCCGTATTAGTTATCTGTGTTTTTAAGTAATATCCGATATTACAAGGGAAATAATATTTGTTTTGAGAATCGCTTAAGAAAATAGGTGTGGTTTTATTTTGGGAGGTATCAAGAAGAAGGGAAGGGCACTAGAAGGAATAGGAAAAGGATAATGATGATCTAGAGGCTAAAGAGTCCTTTTTGTTTTTATTTTTTTTTTTGGTTTTGACGTTTTCCCTTGCTCTTTTGCAGCTATAAACTAATCGTTTTTTAATGGGGTGGTGATAGAATTACTGAATAACTGAAGAAAAAGCTGTGTTTTGATGACATTCTCTAAGGATGAAAATTATATCTTCATATTATCACATTTTTGCAGGTAAATCCTCATTTGCACTAAAAAACATCACAACAATAACGATCCAAATTTCAACGATTACGGAAAACAGTACTACTACAGCACAATGGAACAAGCGAACTGCCTAAAGAAATTGTCTAACATTTCTAGATATCAATGGCAACTTGGTGCAATACGAGTATTAGTTTTATTAGGAAAACACCTACATAAATGGCGGAAAAAGCTGATATTGACTAGAGTCTTATCGAAATGGAAGGTGGAGATTGAGGTGCACTTTGGACATTTCTGGGATTTTACTGCACAGGTTTGGGAGGAATCGGATGTTTTCGGAGATATTTCCCACGATTTTAATTTTGACGTTTGTCATTTCTGACAGTCATGTCAGTGAATGTAGTCGTGTTTTGCCAAAATGTACCTAAAAATGGTATGCAACACGTTCGGTAAACTTTTGAGTCAAATATACTATTTAGCTTTTAAGTTTTTGGTACAATAACTCAAGGAAAATCTGTTCCAGACTGGCATCTGATTGAAAGAACCACTAAAGTGCACAGCACTAACCAGAAAGTGACGTTTCAAGTTCATATCTGTTGGTGTGATGATATTTCCTTTGTAAAAGATGCAATAAGGCCGAAATACACTAGAAAGAAGTACTGTTCGAAACTGAAATTATTGATTCAAGTTTATATTTGAATGTTTGATGATGCATTTTTTACATATAGCGACGGATAGTAAAGAAAAAGACTGGAATTGGATCTAAATGGGCTGGAAAATGTGAATTTTCACTCATTTATGCTTGGAGCTACCGTTCGATCCAGATGTAGTTTTTGATGCAATAAATGACGGAAACGCTGACTTTTACTGGAATCTGATATAATTCGACTCGAAAAAGTTATTGTTTGATCCAGTAAGTTGATGTCTCTTGGTTTCATGTTGTTGTCGTTACTACCGACGGAGAAAAGCATATTTTAACTTCCTTATTTTGAACATCCTGTATAAGATGACAAGTTCTTCATAAATTGACACGTTACACCTTGTTCCCTGGTGTCACTTTTAACTCCATTGAGCCTGGAAAAATGACCGGGGACGAATTATCCACACGATCGCGTCCTCCCTCGCAATCTAAAACAAAAAAAAACGCTGATTGCGGTATTAATACCGCCACTCGAAACCCATTAAAACCACGACCTTTAAATATAAATCACGCCTTAATCGCCGTTTTATCCAAATATTTTCGGTTTTCGGTCCTCCTTTCCCTAATATTCCTTGGCGTTCGCGGCAAACTTTTAATTCGAATGTCCGACTCATACGAGCGGTTCGTATATCATCCCGCGTCACAGACAGAAGTAAATTATTAACACGTACCCTCGGCGAAGATAATATCCATCAACTTAATACGTCCGCTCATCTGCATAAATACTTCCGAACACTCCAAAACACTGGAGAGCGCGGAATATACGAACTGGATAGGGGAAATTCGCCTCGAGTCTCCTATTTTGAACTACCTCGGTCGTTCCATCGTTAGTAACGAAAAACCACAGGTGACTACGATGCGGAATAAGCATGTAATATATCTTAAGTTGATGTACGAACCAACTAGATCAAAATCGGTACCATTCGACTCGTTATGCAACGTTATTTCACTAATGGGACTATCATCATTAAGAAAAATCATTTGGGGAGTAATCATTTGTTGATCTCAAAATGCGTACGATACAATACCGACACCAAACCTTTTGAAAATCCTAAAGTACACAAACATCAATTTTTCAAAGAAACTTCCACAAGATCCTACGTTATCTATGGATCGCAACCTTAAATCTGCTTTTAACGCTTCTTCTCAGTCATCCCCCATGACTCCAAAATTCCTCGTCTCTACGGACTACCAAAAATCCACAAACCAGGATTACCCCTTCGAACTACTGTCAGCACCATTGGTTCTCCAACCTATTTTCTAGCAGAATATCAAGCTTCCTTATTAAAACCCTTTACAGGCAAAACTAATACTTTGGTACTTAATTCCTTTCACTTCTAGCATTACATTAGATACACAAGATATTCTAGTTAGTTTCGACGTAGAATCCCTCTTTACCAAAGTTACCATTTCTAAAACTCTTAACCTCATTTCAGATATATTAGAATCCCAAAAATCTGGAACCAAACGTTCACCTAAATCGAAAAATGTCTGGATCATATTTTTCTTATAACGGTCAAATTTTTGAACAAACGTCGGGAACAGCTATGGGTTCTCCACTATCACCAGTCATCGCGAATATATTTATGAAAGCCTTTGAGAAGAAAGCTCTCGACACCTTCCATCTAAAACCAAAATTATGGAAACGCTACGTCGATGATACTTTTGTTATTTAGCCTCATGGTTAAGAAACCCTAGTAGATTTTCTTATACATTTAAGCTCTATACACCTTAACATACGTTTTACCATTGAGTTGGAAACTAATAATAACCTTCCATTCTTAGATATTTAGATAAATCAGACCTAACATTGGGTCATCGTGTTTACAGAAAAGCTACGCACCAACATCTCGGCCCAAATATCATTCTTTATCAACTCTCTTGTTTACAGAGTCGTAAAACAATATCAGCACGAGTTACTGAACCCAGAATTAAAACACCTCACCTTACGTTCTTTCGAAAAATACACTTCCCCACAACCTTCCAAAAGCAATGAGGCTGAAAGCAATCCTACGCTTGCCACTGTGGTTCTTCCTTACATTCTAAACATCACTGACCACATATCAAAAGTTCTATAGAACTTCAAAACCAGATTTACCACTTGTCCGAAAATCTCTCAACATCTTCGGTCCGTCAAAGACAAAATTCCATTTGAGATGCCAGGAGTTTACAGCAGTTCATGCATATGCAATCTTAACCGCGACTCAGATCTCTACATGTCACCAATATGGGAATCAGTCATCCGACACAGGAGAAATCCAGAAGTTTTGTAAATAAACTATGTTTATTGGTTCAAATAACCGGTGTAACAATACTCAATCATAATAAATGTGTTTATTTCCAATAATCAATAAGTCAATCATAAACAAAAACAAATCAATTTAGAAAACCGCGTGGTTTAGTTCAGTGGCGTATCACTAACCTGTTCTTACACCTAACCAGAAAAGTTAAGGCCTAAAAAAATGATATAGAAATAGTGGCTTATTACTTTTTGATGATGTTATGATATTTAATTTACTTGGTAATTAGTGAAGAAATGTATTTATTACATAAGAAAATGACCGTTTGTAAAGCTCAGTCGAATGAAGTGAAATTTTATTTTTTTATATAATTAAAAATGGGATTTATTTACCAAAATTTTAGAAAATATACAAAACGGGGACCATATATGTTTGATTTTGCATGTCTAGCCAACCCACCATTTGGAGAGTGTGAAATTTTATTTTTTCGTATAAGTAAAAAGGAGATTTATTCAACAAAAATCTTACAAAATATACAAACAGGGTCCATATATCTTTGTGTGACTTTTATTATCAAATTTTCTTACACCGAATATCAGCCTCAAACAGTACTTTTGTAATTTCTGAATACAAAAAATATCAATATGATTCAAATATAGATGCAAGATAACTTCACAGAAATTTATTTAGGTAGTGATAACACTAATGACGTACACAACAATACTTTGCTTTTCTAGTTAAATATTTCTTGTTTTGGTAAATATTCTTTAAATTGAAGTAAGGTTTTCGGAGCCATTTTACCGCATTTTACTGTCCAACAGTGGACCTACATTTTTTACAGCGTCATGATACTGAATTATTTTGTCATTTATAAAAATTGATCCTTTAAATGTAAGTAGAAAGGAACTTTTGTTTTTCTTATTTCCGAAGAATGTAAAAACAGACTTTCGGAGTTTAATTGCACTGAAATTATTATATAAATCGTGATTAGGAGTTTGTGTGTCATCGGCAAATAATAATGATTTAGATACGAAAGACATGACTTATCTATGAATGAAATTAAAACATATATAGAGAAAAGGATCGGCTCTAGTATACAGGGTTTTTCACTTAAAACTCCGCACGCCAATAACTCCAAAACGAAAAGAAATATTTAATTTATGTAAAACGTAGTCAAAGTGTGGGGTCAAGTAGATATTTCCTAAGGTTTAAAAAATTCGACGCCTGCAAAAAGCTGGGCGTCGCGACGCGTCGAAAAATTATTCGATTGCAGAGACTTTGGAAATACGCGCATACAAAAGTACATATTATTTAAAAACTTTTTTGTTATTTACTCAAACTTATTTACTTTACCCGTTTCTAAGTTATACCGATTTAAAGTAAACATTTCTTGATTAATAAAAAATGTGATTAACGCTTATTTTTACAAGTAAGCCATGAATGTTAGTTACTATGGCAACCATTGTTATCGCAGTTGTTTTAAGTGCAATTACAAACAATAGATTTCAACTATTTTAGTATGATTTTATTTATTATTTTTTATCGATTTATTTCTGATAATATGATAAATAAATGAAAAAACAGTAAAATACCTACAAGTTAATAACCAAAATTATTATTGCAATTAACTACATAATAAGACACTTCAAAAATTTTGTTCTGCTCGAACACAACTATCAAAAACTTTTAACAGATGAGATTGGGTCACTTGTAGGAGAGTCCTTCTTGTGATAGCGGCACACGCTGCACTAATTTTGTTAATGAGATCAGCCAAATCTTCGATAGGTTCTTCATAGATAACGTTTTTTAGGTAGCCCCAAAGAAAATAATCTGGTGGTGTAATGTCCGGGGACCTCGCCGGCCACCTTACCGGTCCATTAGTACCAAACCATCTATTGGGATATTCTCGGTTCAAATACCTCGTTACTATTTGAGCATTATGTGCAGGCGCTCCATCCTGCTGTAGCCACATATTCATTCTAGTGTCAAGAGGCACTTCTTCTAATAGTTCCGGAAGTGTAGTTTGAAGAAATCTTAAATAGCGATCTGCATTTAAAGTTCCTTCGTAAAAGTAAGGTCCAATAAGGAATCCATTTAATATGTCGCCCCAAACATTGATACTAAGAATTCGTTGGTTACCTCTTTCTGTAATCCAACGAGGATGGTTTTCGGACCAAAAACGACAGTTGTGTCTATTAACGATTCCATTATTTTGAAATCGACTTTCGTCGCTCCATAAAATTTTCGAGAGAAAATTTGCATCTTGGCTATACAAATCGAACAATGTCGCTAAGAATACATTCTTCTAGCATAATCGCCTGGTTCTAGTTTATGAACTAGTTTACTTTTGTACGGGTGAAAAGAGTTTCTATGTAGAATTCTCCACGAAGAACTTATGGTAACACCCGTATTTTCTTTTATCTCTGATAGGGATATCTTGGGGTTATTATCAACCTGCTGAATTACAGCAGCAGTATTTTCATCATTTGTAGCCGCCCTGTTCCTATCTCTTTTAGGTTTTATGAAGCTGCCATATTCTCTTAAGTTTTTACATAAACTTGAAAAGGTTTTTGCATCGGGGACTCTTCTATGCGGATAACGCCGTGCGTAAACTCTTTTTGCTTCTCTACAATTGCATCTGCATTGTCCAAACACCAGTAACATGTCTACTTTTTCCTCATTGCTAAATTGCACCATTTTCACATAATAACTCTTAGTTTTTTTTAAACCGAACAAATTTGGATATTTCTTGTGTCAAAATGTGACAATTTTTTGATACAGCAATAACAACTTACGTTTGTAATTGCACTTAAAACAACTGCGATAACAATGGTTGCAATAGTAGCTAACATTCATGGCATACTTGTAAAAATACGCGTTAATCACATTTTTTATTAATCAAGAAATGTTTACTTTAAATCGGTATAACCTAGAAACGGGTAAAGTAAATAAGTTTGAGTAAATAACAAAAAAGTTTTTAAATAATATGTACTTTTGTATGCGCGTATTTCCAAAGTCTCTGCAATCGAATAATTTTTCGACGCGTCGCGACGCCCAGCTCTTTGCAGGCGTCGAATTTTTTAAACTGTAGGAAATATCTACTTGACTCCACACTTTGACTACTTTTTACATAAATTAAATATTTCTTTTCGTTTTGGACTTATTGGCGTGCGGAGTTTTAAGTGAAAAACCCTGTAGATCCCTGTGAAATGAGATATAAAAAAGAAGATGATTTGGAGTTGTATGTCCCTTTAATATAGAGAAAAGGATCGGGCGCAATATAGATTCCTTTAGATATTACCGCGTTACCTGTAAATAACCCAAAAAAGAGTCAGAACAGTAAGTTCATCTGGAGCTTTAAAAATTTCGTCGTTAATTTTCAAAATGGCAGTTGCGCAGCTACGACCAGCTTTAAAAACTGATTGATTCATCGACATAATAGAGTTGTCAAACAAATACTTTTGAAGCTATGAGTCAATTACTTTCTCAAAGATTTTTGAGTATGTTGGGAGAATACTGATAGGTCTCACATTATTAGAATTCAATGTTCATCTACCGTCCCAGAATGTCCGTAAAAGTTGTGTGTTTTGCGAACATATGAAAGTTAACATAAACAGCTAATATTATTTATTGCATAGGATATAGCAAAAACTGGTCACCACTCAAGAAGCAAACATGGATGCTCGATTCCACGGTAGACAGGAGAAAACACTTTGCAGTAATAATTTAAGAACAAAAGGAAAAACGAAAGCCTGTCGTAATATAACCACGTGCATTACGTGGCGGCACGCCCATGTCCAATTAATGGCCTCGACTGCTGTCAAACTGAATGACACTGAAAGCAATTTGAATGGAATCTCATTCTATTACACGCGGGGGAGACATTTCAATGCAAGCTTAAAGAAGAGTGCGTCTTACATCGATCGTTGTCGAGTGATAAATACCTTCTTGGAGATCGCTATAGAGAGGTGCCGCTATTGATACCTCCATGTTTTTCTATTTAGTTTTGAAGTCTGGTTTAATATCAAGATTCGCTATAATATTTTTCGAGAAAATTAAATTAATTGATAATAATTAATCTAGTTACTTTCGAATAATCCAATACGCGCTTCTAACTAACTTTGATATCTCGATAACGGTGCATCGTACAGCGTAGCCGTTGGTTGGTTGGTTTTTTCTTCTTGTCTGTCCGTTGTCCGTTCTTCGTTTCTCCGTTCTCTGTTCCAGGGTTTTTCGACGATAACACCCGAACTGTGCCCCTTTTCTACAGTCCACGGGGTACATACGATATGTAAAAATGGCAGCGGTCAAGCTTCGGCGTCCATATTTTTTTTTCGATTTTCGCCTGTCTTGGACGTTACAATGAACCACGATTAGTGTCTGAAAATTGAAGCTGTCGACTTCAAATTTGGCAGGCGAATGGTCCTGTAACGGAACCTATTGAAACTGGGGTTGTTGGGGAAGTATTTTAAAAAAATAAAAAATCACGTTTGTAAGGGTGTAACAAAAAAATCATTTGGCGATAAACTTTTACACAACCCCGAAAACATTCTTGGACAAGAAGACCCATAAAATTTGGCTCCGAACAATTTTATTCTTGAAAATTTTTCACGAATGTACAGACAAAAAAAACTGAAAAATGGGTACCCTTAATAGTTTTACGTGACGATATAGCCCGTATAGACAGCTGAAACTTTTGTATTTAGGGTTGTTCACCTATTGTAAAGGGCGCTCCCGATATTCCGTGCTACATAATAAATCCTAAATTTAGCAGAGAAGTAAAAGTCCATGTAGACATTTAAACAGTGCAAATTGAGTGTAATCAAATTTCACCAAGTATATTTTTTTTAATTTCGATTTTTTAAAATTTATTTTGGCTTCCAGAAAAACATGTTTTTCTCCATAACCGTTCAAAGGATAGTCAAAATTCTTTAACCCGGAGAGGGGTAAGATCCAGTGCTATAATATTTATTTCAGGCATTTTTTTGACTATTCGATTTCCAATTATAGACGAAAATCTTAAAGAAAAAGAAAACTGTTCTTTTGCATAGTAAATTATTAATCGCGAATCCAAAATCGTAAAAAATATAGCCAATTCATCCAAACAGTGTCATAGGCCGCATCAAGAGCTACAATTTTTGTATTTGCGGTTTTCGTCTATCACACACCCTGTCTCGATATTTGAAAAAATCCACATGAAAATCACGATACCTCGGTTCAGTCAAGATGCGATGACGTCATTGAATCTTACGCCGCACTGCATGCTTTCAGAAAAAACTAATTTTTTCTCAAAAAATTTTTGGACCGGGAAACGTTGTAGTTCCTCTAATTTGTTCAAATATGTACAGGGTGCGTCGATTATGGATAAAAATATCAAAAAAACCCTGAAAATTGCCGTTTTGGTTTGTAAATTATTAGCCGTTAATCAAAAACTATAAAATTTGTAAAGATTTGGTCCAAAGAGTATCGTAAATTTTGAGGAGAGAGAGTTTTAGGTTTCATCTGTCATGCAGGGTGCGCGAGATACTTAGAATAACATTATTGGAAATCGTTGTATATATATATATAACGGATTTCTACGGTACGTGCCGCCTCTCCGTCCCCAGTTTCCATTTCTTTCTATCCAGACACATGTCTTCCTCTAGCCCTCTGGATGTCATAGCTTCATCTACCTCATTCCTCCAGCTTCTTCGAGGTCTTCCACGTTTTCTTTTCTCTACTGGTACCCACTCGAGTAGGCGTTTGGGCCATCTTGTATCGTCCATTCTTTTCGTATGTCCAAACCATATCAGCTGTTTTTTCTCTATTTGTTCTATTATATTTGTGTTCATGTTCATGCTTTCCCTTATGGTGTCATTTCTTACTCTTTCCATTTTTGATTTTCTGCAGCTACGTCGTAAGAAGTCCATTTCCATCGTCCTCAATTTGTTTCTGTTCTTTTTTGTCATATCTCACGTTTCGGATCCGTATGTGATTATACTCTGGACGATGCTAGTGTATATCCGTTTTTTCGTTTCTTTTGTAATTGTTTTATCCCATAAGATCGAGTTCAACTCTCTTATAACCTTTTTACCTTTATTGGTTCTTTCCTTTATTTCATCGTCACTGCTGCCCTGCTTGTTAAGTGTAACTCCTAGATATTTACAAGTTTTTACACCTTTGAGTTTATGATTTTCTAATATTAGGTCTTCTTGATGTTCGTTCCCTACTATTATATATTCGGATTTTTCCCAATTTATTGTAAGGCCAGCAGCTTGATATTCATCTTTCAGTTTTCGTATCATATAGTTGAGATCGTCCTGGTCTTCTGCTATGACTATCTGATCGTCCGCAAAATATAAACTGTACAATGGGTAGTCTCCTACTCTCAGTCCCATCTCACTAATCTTCCTACTCCATTTCTCTAAAGCCTTATCTAAGTATATCTTGAAAAGTGTAGGTGAGAGACAACAGCCCTGTCGTAAGCCTTTAGTGGTAAAGAATGCTTCAGTATAGTTTTTTCCATTTCTTACTCTAGTGGAATTATTTTTATATAGGTTTTTTATGGAGCTCCTTAAGTTATAGGGTATCTCTGCTTTTTCTAGGGTCATCCATAATTGCGACAATGGGATGCTATCGTACGCCTTTTCAAGGTCAATTAAGGCTATGTGCAATTCCCTATTTCTTTGTACTCTTTTTTCGCACGCTATTTTAATCGTAAAGATATTGTCCACAGTTGAGCGCCCTGTTCTAAAGCCTGCTTGTTCTTCTGGTTGTTTATCTTCTATAGCTTTCTCAACCAGATCTCGTATTATTTTTGAGTATATTCTACCTATTGTACATATCACGGCAATTCCGCGATAATTTTTAGGGTTGCTCTTGTCTCCTTTCTTATGTATAGGCGTTATATAAGAATTTCGCCAATCTGTGGGCAATTCTTCACCATTTATGCATCTCTCAAAAAGTTTAGCCAAGACCTCGAACAGTTCATTAGGGCCATATTTTAGAAATTCTGGGTATATTCCCCCTATGCCCGGTGCTTTTTTATTCTTAAGGTGCTTTGCTATTTTCTTCACATCTAGCTGTGTTATATATATCTTCTCATTTTCTCGTTCGATGACTTCCACCATATCGTTTACAAATTCCGGCCTTTTTTCCTCTAATAGATCTTTAAAGTGTGTTGTCCATTGTTGATTAGATATGTTATTTGGAAATGCACAATTTTTCGCGTTTTTTCTGATATTCTTAATAGTACGCCATGCCTCAGAACTCCTAGTGCCTCCTATATATTGTTCAATATATTCGCATCTTTTCTCCCAACTATTATTCTTTCTATTTATTACTTGTCGTTTGATCTCCTTATTAAGTGTATAATATTTTTTCTGTAATTCTCTATTATCTCTGTCTTGTAATCGCTGTATATGTAATTTTTTCTTTGTCTCAATCTGTTTCTCAATGTCCCTATCCCACCAATAGGGTTTGTCACCTTTTTCTGCTTCTTCTGCTGCGTCTGTTATACACTCTATAATGAAATCATACTCTTCCTGTGTTGTTCGATTTTCTTGTCTTCCTGTTTTAATTTTTTGGGCTAGTCTCTGTTGGTATAGATATCTTGTGCTTTCCTGCTCTAGGCTATTGAGATTGTATCTAATAATTCTTGGGTCAAATGTGTAGGATTCTGTTTCTGGATTTTTTATCTGTTTCCTCCAAGGATATGGAATATATATTTTTGCCTCGACAAAGTAGTGGTCTGATCCACAATCCGCACCCCTCTTGACTCTCACATCTCGCACTTGCAGGTTTGAAGTTTGTCTAGTAATTATATAATCAATAATAGACTTTAGGTTTCTTGTATGCTGGTACCAAGTAAATTTATGGATGTCTTTATGTGCAAAGAATGTATTGTTTATTTTGAGGGCGTATTGTTGACAAAAGTTTATTAGTCGTTCGCCATTGTTGTTAATTGCATCCTCTCCATGTCGACCTACTATATTACTGGTGTTTTGTTTGCCCACTCTGGCGTTAAAGTCTCCGACTAATATCACTTCATGTGAGTCAGCTGTATTGTCCATATGGTGTTCAAGCAATTGTTCAAATTCATCTTTTTCTGCGGATGGGGCATTGTCACTCGGTGCACAAATTCCCAAAACGGTGATATTTCGTCCTCTGCTTTCTAAACAGCTTTTAATAATCCTCTCATTTAAGGCTTCCCACGACTTAATGTGTTTACTCCATTTCTCCTTTATCAACACAGATACCCCCGCACGCGCTCTTTCGCTTTTCTCTACGCCTGAGTATAAGTGCAAGTAATTTTGTATTCGTTGACTACCTGTTCCTTTTTTCTTGGTCTCTGGAAGAATGATAATATCTATGTCTCTTTGGTTTAATTCCATAATTACTTCTTTCATCTTATTCCTTATTCCCTGAATATTCCATTCTGCAATTCTCATTGTCCATTTTCGTTGCCGTGTTCGTTTTCCGTTAAATCTATCGGTTTTCCGAGGTCTACTACTGGGTTGTTTAGCGTTTTTAATGTTTTTTTCCAGATATAAGGGTGCTGGCCTTATGATCTAACCCTCTATTCTTCGAAGGACCAATTCTCCCGCTCTCGTCAGCCCTGACTCTGGTTTCCACTGAGGTTGGTTACTCAATCTTGGAAATCGTTGTTACTTGTACAATTTTTTATATTTATCAAAGTTTGTCGTGACTTTGAAATTCGACTATACGTGAAAGACGCTTTATACAGGCTGTATGCACAATATAATTACATCGATTTTTTGAGAGTCGTCCGATAGAAAAACAATGCGTTCACCCAGGGCAAGGAACCGCGAAGCGGCTTCTTTTTGAAATAGAAAGCTGCTTCGCGTTATGCGCTACGAACTTACCTCTTCCAGAGACGATTTTTCGAAAGCAATCTTGTTTTATAATGTAAAATGATCGTTGCCTAGCTTATGTATAATTCCTAAGAAGTCAAAGAGCATATAATAGTGTGAACAAAAATATCTTGTTTGCATATTTCCAACAAAAGAAAAAAATGCAGAATTCAACATTAAGGAGTTTATACTCGATTTTGAGTTTTGATTTTGAGAGTTAATACCCATGATTCTCATCGATTGCTCTATTTGCAGATTACGAGGCTGATTTGCTGCATTTATACAGAATGGTAGGCTATATGGAGACTTCCACTCCATTCAGTCCAACCATTTCGTGGAAATGGGATCAACATAACCAATTATTCAAGCTGGGTTGCTAATATTCATAATTAGTTTCTCTATTATGCATTGTGTTAAATTTGTATACTTTGCCTTAACATTATTACACATTTCCATGACGTCAGCAGGTTTTCAAAGTGTCCCTTTAAATGTCAACATGAGAAAAAAATTTTTTCATCGCATCATGTTTTTCTAAGCGTGGATGAGAAACCTTAAGGTAAAAGTATTGAGCATTTTTTGAAAATTTAGCATCTATTGCTTAGTACATACGCCCAAAACATGTTTAGTTCTATAAAAATATTTGAAATATTGCCTAAATTATTATTACCTAATACTAACGTCTTTTTCCCGAATAATAACTGCTTAAGTTAAATTCATGTTTCCACTGAATCTGTTTCCACCTGCATTGAGTTCTTTTTTGGTAAAATGTTGACGAATTTTTGTGGAATAGGAGATAACGGAAAATGAATGAAAAAGGAATTGAATTTGAATGGCAATTTGCTTGAGAATGTTAAACGACTGCCTTATTAGATGGATGTGAAAATTATTTCGGATTAAATTAGATCAAGATCAACTTTATGTAAGTTATGGTTTTATAGGATTGCCAATGTCTTAGAAATTTTTCAGATATCAAGTACGGCCTACATGTGATTTATGTATGTTTCGTTTATGAATAGAGATCCAAACGCTATTTTAGATGTCAACTATTTTCCAGAAAAAATTCACATAAATAACTCGAAACTAGACTTTTGTAATGTAGCAAAAACTGTGGGACTACGATTTGAAAAGCACATCGCCGGGTATGTTTCAATTTTCAATTGTTAATTTCCGCGATATCGTGATCGAGCCTTGTTTAACAGCAAAGAATGCACAGGGAATTCGGAAAATTCAGCATTATTGTATACGATTTATCTGTGCCATTAGAAGAAGTCGATAAGTTAATCACAAATTAAGAGATATAAACTGGCTTAATATTTAGTGCTGACGCAAACAGAAATTTGCAATAATGTCTCACAAAATAATTTCATTGAAAAATCCACCTTACCTTTATAGAAAGAAAAATTTTCGTACTGATGTAACGGTAAGTTATAAGGGAGTTGAAACACCTACATTACACAGAACATCAATTTTTGAAGGAAGCTTCTCGTATAATGTATAATGCCTTGTATAATTGTATGCCGCAGGAGCTTACAAAATTTTCGATAGCAAGTTTCAACCTGCCCTTGTTGAGAGTCTAGTGTTTCATCAAATAAGATTAACATTAATTAGAGACCTGCTTGAGTTTCACAAATGTTCTTATTTTTCTGTTGATCTTTTTTAATATTTTTTCCCTCTAGGCTGCACCTTATATTTGGGTAGGGATATGCATAATTATTGCTTGCTTGCTTGCTTGTTTACCAGGCTAAGCGGGAGATGAACGCTTCTTATTAGTTCTTCTTATTAAGTTTATATTTTTGGACCATCTTTTGATTTTCTGGACCTCTGCAAAGGGCAAACGTCGGTACGGGTCGCCCGACGTCAGCAGGTGTCGCCATCCCACTACGTCTGAGACGTCTAACTTAATGAAAAGAGAAACACGAATACCTGCGGGTTATTAAATACGTATCGTATTTGTGCGCGATCAAAAACAAAAGCTTTGGCCACTTGACAGCCATCTCTCATCGCAAGAATGTCGGGAACGCTTGACGCAATATAATGCTAAAAATTCAATATCTTCGAGACGTATTCCGCACAGTGAATGGAGCGGCATTGTGCCGTTTCCGATAGCATTCCGCACCTTTGGTGGTCGGTATACCGGGGGTAACGCGCAGTGGCGTCTCTCCATAGGGTGGAAATTGAAAATGAAACCGTGAGAGTATGTTTCTTCCAGCAAAGAACGGACAGTCATTATAGTGTAAATAATACAATTGAAACAAGCCGTGTCATTTTTCAAAAGAATTTTTATCAAAATGTCAAAAATAAAAAAATTTGTACCCCATCAAAAATATTTTACCGATTATCTATTAAATTTAATAATTTTCGCCACGCCCAATCTGTCCTATTCTTCTGGTCGACACTTCGCTTTTCGTTTGTTATTTTCTTCTTTGATTTTTTTTAAAAATAATGTCTTTCTCTTTAACTATTTTTTCTCTTCCTCTATTTTTGTTATTCCTTTGCGTCTTATACCCGAAAAATCCGGGAAACAAGAAATTATGAAATTGTAGATCAACATAATCTTAAAGAACTATAAAGTGATGTTGAGATTTTTCATGCCTAGGAGAAATTGACAGTGACAGTGACGTAGAATAAAAATTTTGGGGCACATTAAAACACAAAACAAACCTACAAGTTGCGTATTTTCATAACCTTTGAAATGACCAATGACTGTTTTGCATTTTAATCAATTTTGTTGATAAATTTGAAAAAAAAATTCTTATATGAAAATATGTTTACCAAACCATATATGGGCGTTAAACCACGCAGATTTCAATTCCAATTATTCCAATCAACTGGACGAGATGAAGGATTAAGTTAGAGTAGGTTAAATCGCAAAAGTAATCCTAGATAGAAAAGTCTAAGAAGTAAACATTAATAATAATCTCAATGCAAAATCAGGATAAACCTACGACAGTATCCTTTTAGGAATAAGCAGGATGTATGAAAGTTATATATATATATATATATATATATATATATATATATATATATATATATATATATATATATATATATATATATATATATATATATATATATATATATATATATATATTATATATATATATATATATATATATATATATATATATATATATATATATATATATATATATATATATATATATATATATATATATATATATATATATATATATATATATATATATATATATATATATATATATATATATATATATATATATATATATATATATATATATATATATATATATATATATATATATATATATATATATATATATATATATATATATATATATATATATATATATATATATATATATAAAGTAAAATACATAAAATTCAACAAATGAAAGGCAAAATAAAAGTGAAAATTAAAATATTTTTTAAAAAAAGGAAGGTATAAAGAAAATATTACAAATTAGGTGAAATAATGTGAGTTGAAAATCGGTACTGTTTTCAGCATTCAAAATTGAGGAGAATTTTGTGTTGTTGAGTATATTTTGGTGCTAGTGTTTCTAAATAAAGGCACAGTTCAAAATTACCAAGGTTGTTGGCACTGAGTGGCTATCAATGCATATTGTATTCCAGAATTACTGTGGTGTGACGTGGACATTGGGCCCAGGAACCGTATGGATGGATGGAACCGTATGGATTCGTATAGTTCGTTTCCCAAAGCCTGAGTGAATTATCTAACAGAGGTGTAATGTTAAGATGTACTCTTCTTCTTCCAATGTTAAGAACTAGTAATGCGTTCTTAGGTCGAACTACCTCTTAGGTTATTAAGTTAAGATTTTCTTTGTAAAATGTCCTCTGCAAACTTTTAATTTCATTCTTGCATATGTTAGGCCTACGTTTAGTTGATTAATATAGACAAATAAAGGGTGCAAAAGGCGGCCGGATTCAATTACATACCACGGCACGTATGTGCAAAGATAATTGAATCCAACCATAGCGGCGTCTTGAAAATTTGTTCATTTTATCATTGAATGCTTGCATAAACGAATTAAAATAAAATACGACCAGGCGTATATGCAAATGCGATAAACGATACGTCTATTAACAAATCCGTGCATTGTTTCGAAGCCCCCGTTGGATTGTTTAAACAAAAGGCGAAGCGTGAGACGAACAACCGCTGCTTTGTTAACGGAGGCCGGACTCTTTTGTCGTAATTAGATACGCCGCGATTGAGTTAACTCCGTTTGAATTCGTTGATATTGCATTGCTAACGAGACGAATGCGATAAGAAGGAACGCGAACGATCTTCAGCGTTTTTGTTAAGCACTTTTTAAACCGGATGGGTAAAAAATATCCCCTGAAGATGGTCGCACTTATAAGATACAACTTTCTGATATTATTTGTTAATATACAACAATACAACAAACGGTAGAGAGTTTAGTAGACTGTCAAGACTTGACTTGAGCTTAATTTTTGACATTCACGTAGATCTAGTAGCTTCCTAAGCTTCCAGGCTCTTAGTTTTGGTTAGTTAATTACTACATAACTTGCCACAGCGCACTGTTTGCATGGAACGAATAGAACCAAATTTTTTAAGTTTCTTTTTTATTTTGAAGTGGATATAATGACTCTCATAATCTCGCCTTAATTAAAACGACGAATTGTTCATGATTTTCGGTTATTCTAAATAGTTGTTCAGCAGTTCCTAGTCTCGAATATTTTTGGGGCATGACATCTGTTTCCTGCCAATTCCTCTTTGTCCCTCGATTTTACCTTTCATTTTCATTTCATTTCAGCCCCATATAACAAATAGAGACCGAATATAACACCTGATTACAACTTACAGAGTTATTACAGAGAGAAAGGGAGGGAGTGAGAAACGGGAAGGAATGTATTGAGAGAGTGAAGGAGAGAGAGAAAGGGAAAGGGAGAGAGATACCACAAGTGCAATGCTGGCTTAGTACCTACATGTAATTGAGGGAATAAATTAGCTAATTAAATGTCAAGCGCAGAGCCTATAAGTGGTTGACGGTGGCTACCGTGCGGCACCATACGTTCTTCGAGGAATCGAATTTACGGTCATCACGGTCTTCAAGTTGAGCAATTATGAGAGATACGGATCGTTTATTGGCAGCAGATAACGTTTATGTGTCGACTAACTGCTAAGCAGTACGCGGAATGTAATAAAATAAACACCGCTCGCTGGATTCGTATCTTTTATGCGATGAGTGAAATTACGCGAGGGAATTTTGCTGAATACGCTCGATAAGCCATCGATTGGTCGCCGTAAACTTCCATATTTTTAGCGCCGCCGATCGTCTCGTGCGACCCACGGCAATATTTTTTTTTCAAAATCGATTTCACTCTTCCACTTCTATTAGTATGTTTTCAATAACATTCAAAAGTTATTCCCTATTCATCCCCCAGCTTTTTTTAAATCCTTCAGTAGGCAAGTCATCTTTACAACATGTGACTTTACATTGGAGCATGATATATAACTCTTATAAGGCATGACAGTTTAATACCTAGGCATAGAATGTAGAAGGAAATAGATCCTTTTCTTTATATCCACTATTTACGCCATGAGATATTCTGAATTGTTGAATATTACGACCTGCGTCATTTTAACTATAAGCATGTGTTCTGAGCTGTTCTGATATTTGACCTGAAGCCTTTGCATCATTTAATTGGAGCGCCATTATGATCTGTACGAACTTCGACATGCTTTATCGTGTGCCGGTGAATACGTCTTTTGTATGATGATGATTAATGATGACCATATGCTCTGACCTATTTTGTTGGCGAGGTTTAGGGCACAGTACGATCACAACACTGATTAATGTCACTGATGACTTTTTAGGGCTCAGGATGTGTCAAGAACTACTTGTTTGATTTTGTTGGATTACAGCAAGACCTTGATCATTCTCGGTCAAAGCTTTCTTTTTCAATTGCATAAATGAGGATCGTGAAGTGATTTCTAGAATCTCCAAAGCCCATGGTATGAAATTAAATGATTCCAAAACCCAGGTTTTTCTTTTTGGCAATAAAAAAGAGGAACTAATCCAGTGTAATGATCTCAAACTTTCCTTGAATTTATCGACGAATGTAAAAACTTAGGAGTCTTTCTTGATAGTAAGCTTTTTGATCTTATTTACTGCAGAAATCCTACGATCACCTGAATACTACTTATCTACTGAGATTAGACTTAAATTGTGTGACTCTCTTATACTCTCTCTATTGGGATATACGGATATCATATAACGCCGGCACTCAAGGATTCTCAGTGGTTAAATCTGTCCGAAGATATTTTGTGCATGTGCCTACGTTAGTGTATAAAATTACTAGCTACGAAAAGCTCCGTTATCTCTAAGATAGACTGGTCAGAAGTAGTGATATGCATAACAGGGCGACTCATCACCGTAAACTGTTCTATGTTCCCAAGCATAGTCCGGCTGCGTTTCAGAGCTCTCCCGCAATTCTCTTCCACTGGATATTATTACTTGTTCATCTACTTCTATAATTAAAAAGAAATTAATAGAGCTCGTGAGATTAAGTTAGATTAAGGAGAGGCTGAACCGCCTAAATTATTTCCCTATATTTGTCTTTGTTTTCTTTCTATTTTGGGCTTATTGTTTTTCTTTTAGTCGTTTTTTCGCCTTGCTTTTTTCCAGTGTCGATTTTTTCTTTATATCTTTTTTTATCCCCCCTTGATTTATTCAAAATTGTCAAATTGTGAATTTAGGTGGACTTAAGCGACTTATTTATGTTTGTTAGTTTTATTTTCTTGTTAAATTCTGAACATTTTTCTACATTGTATCGGCGGTTAGGTGGAGTGGCGCTGCTAGACCTCGCCACCTGTTCAACTCTATTGTGGTGCATTCTTTTTGCTGTATTTTAATAAATGCTATTTATTATTATCCCAGAAAAAATTGATCCTTCCATATTGAGGCTTCTATATAGTCTAGGCAGCTTTGACTAAAGATGTACTATTGAGACCTGTGGTATTCTAGTTATTAGATATTGTGATTGGGGTTGTTTGCCCCCTTTTGATCAGCACCGTTGTGACCATGCCCTATTATGACATGCACCGTTATGATCTATCGAGCTTGCGGCCTTGTAACATTTATTATTCACTTATTTTCCTTGGTTATTTTTTACAGAGTCGTTTATTATAAAGCTTAGTTCAATGATTAGTAAATTTTATATACGTTTCATTATTTAATATGAAGTAGAGGCCATAAAGAATGAATGCTAAACAGCATGACGAGCCACGAAAAAGTGAGGAGACATAATAAGCGTGCGAAAAAATTGAGACAAAGTGCCGGAGAGTTAGTAACCCGCCATACAAAGTCCACGCTTGCGGACCCGAGGCTCGTCCGTTACGGGTAATGTTATGTATCATTTCGTTGGGAACCTGTTTCGCTCGCGGGTTAATTTATTTAATTTTATTCAACAGAGAATTATTATTAAATTTTATTACCGAGTTTATTAACATAATGTAAATACGGCAAGATACACAATCGCGATAATTTAACGTAGTTAATAAAGGTTTCGGATGAATTTGTTGCTTGTTAATACGTTCCGCTAACGGTCCGCTTTTACGTAGTATTTTACGTAGTACGTAATGCGTAACGGCCCGCGACGTCTTTATTACGTCTTAATCCGGTCGGGTACTGCGATAATTGCGCGTCAAATCGTCGTTTGCGGATTGATGACGGACCCGCCGTAATTTAGAGAAATTTGAAATGATCGCCGGACGTGTGCTACGAATTAGCTCTTAATTCGTGAGATCCACTACCTTTAAACTAGTCGGAAACGCAAACACTCTAGAAGTCAATTTCGACTAGATGGTGTAGCTAGATGTATTATTGTAATTATCATAGATAAATAACCTATATCTGGTACTTCCTTTTTTAAATGATTCAAAACATATTTCGACTCCCACTTGCAAGTTGTCTTACAGGGGGATTTCATAAACTGATATTACTAATTCGTTGTCGGCTTGTAGGTAGTTATTGTCAGCACCATTGGCTCTCCAACATAATCTCTAGTAAAACATCTAGTTTCCTTATTAAAACCCTTTACAGGGAAAACTGACAGTTTCGTACTTAATTCCTTTCACTTCATTTAACAAATAAAAAGCATCACACTAGATGCACAAGATATTCTGGATAGTTTCGACGTAGAATCCCTCTTTTCAAAAATTTCCTATTCCTGAAACTCCCACCATCATTTCAGAATATACTACAGTCCGAGAATCTGGAGCCGAACCTTGTCACCTTATTTGAAAAATGCTTGTCTGGAACATATTTTTCTTATAACGGTCAAATATTTAAACAAACGTCGGAAACAGCTATAGGTTCTTCACTATCACCAGTCATCGCAAGTATATTTATGGAAGCATTTGAGAAGAAAGCTCTCAACACCTTCCATCTAAAACCAAAATTACGGAAACGCTACGTCTATGAAACTTTTGTTATTTGGCCTCATGGTCAGGAATCCCTTAGTAGATTTTGAAGTAGAAACTAATAACAACCTCCCATTCTTAGATATTCTTATCAATAGAAAATTAGATTTAAATTGGGTCATTGTGTTTGCAGAAAACCTACGTCATCGATTATTGTTTACAGAGTCGTAAAAGTATCTCAGTCAGAGTCATTGAACCCAGAATAAAAACACTTTACCTCTGCTCTTCTCTCTAATAATTTCCACATTAAAGATATTAAGCGTTCCATCACATAGCAATATAGCAATAGCGACCGAAAGCAATCCCACACTTGCCACTGTTGTCCTTCCTCATATTCAAAACATCACATATCAAAAATTCTAAAGAAGTATAACGTCAAAACTAGATTTAACACTGGTCCAAAAATCTGTCAACATCTTCGGTCCGTTAAAGACAAAATTCCATTTGAGATGCCAGGAGTTTACAGAATTTCATACATATGCGGCAAAGAATACATTAGAGAGACCGGACGAAAAATATCAACTAGGCTCAAAGAACACGAAAAAGCCTTAGGAATAAGACAAATAAGCCGTTGCCGAACACGCGAAACCGGACATAAAATTTTATTCGATAAAACTTAAATTCTTGCATATAATCAATTCTTCTACCAACGAGAAATCCGAGAGTCTATAAGCAACCTAACAATCTCAACCGCGACTCAGGTCTCTACCTGTCACCAATATGGGAAACAGTCATCCGAGACGGTGTTTATGCCCCTCATTTAGCTCCGCTCCCTCAAACAATATAAAAGCAGGTACAGTGTAAAATGCGAGTCAGTTTCAGTCGAGCTCTGAAGAAGCCAACAGGATGATTCGACAATTTGGACTAAGTAAAAACCGACGCAGGAGGAATCCGGAAGTTTTGTACAGAGTAAAATGCGAGCCAGGTTCAGGGAAGCTCTGAAGAAGCCAACAGGATGATGATTGGCGAACCGTTAGCTAGTTCGAGTCAACAAAAACCGAAGCAGGAAGAATCCAGAAGTTTTTTTTTTAAGTTTAACCGAACGTGTTGCATACTATGCCTTTTCTATAACAGTTAGTTTTTGAGTACATTTTTGCAAAACAACACGAATGCTAGTGCGGTAAAATCTCGGAAATGTCCGAAGTGGCTCAGATGAATGGGAAACTGACGTGTTCAAGTGAAAAAGAAAATTTCACTAACTCACGTCAAACTCCGAGGTACTTAACCTGTCCTCGTTAAAAGTGTTTCCGTCTGGTGATTGGCCGGCTCGTACGTGCGACTATTTGGGAAGTCAAGGCTACTCCAAGAGGGCAACCCTAACATGTAGTCGACAACAACCAAGTATCGAAATCGGGGAACGTTGACCCGGACGAAAGGAGGAATAAAGCAGAAGAAAGTCAAATGAAAAGCCCTAGAGTAAAGAATTCTTTAACGTCTCACCAGATCTAGAATACCAGAAAATGGCAACGAGCTTACCCACGATGTCGGGGTTTTCGAGATTTCGTCCGACTAAAACGTCGATTGGAAAAAAATAATCAGCTAGATAGGTCACTGTTGATTTAAACTGCCCAAGACAAACTCAATGAATCCCGATGGACAAATTCCACATTGGAAAATTTAAGATTTTCAGCAGCGCCTTCTTGAACAGCTTCTCCTGTTGTCGTCATGTCAAAAATAAAATCAAAGTCGAAAAGTGACAGTATCAGACCACAGAATATTAAAATTTTGATAAAACACCAACTCTTAGTTGACCACTGTTAAAAGCGTGGTTACATCAATAACCAACCAAATCCCTTTGTTTTACTTTGCCTACCGATAACTAAATACTAAAAATGCTATGCAAATCTAGCGAAATATCAAACAACATAATCAAAGATATTTTCGGGAGATGAATTGAGTTATAAAATGACAATTGTTGAATATATTAAATAGATCAGTTTATAAAAATGCTCCAAAAAATATAGGAGAGTCGAAAACTGGACTCCACATAAGACATGACAAGAGTTTTGTTTTGTTTACTTCTGATTTTAGATTTAAAACTGGATGAAATGACGAATATAGTTGTACCGTTACCTGTTTGAAACCAATCCAATGCGGTATGATTAATATTTCCACGGACAACCAAGTAGTATTATTCCAACGACAACTAGGCAAATAGGAAATTTTTAAACATGAAATGGTTTTGAAATACAACCATAACACATAGATTCTATCCAATGTTCATGAAAAACTTGTTATAAAAAAAAGCGCTGGTCAGCGCAATTTTATATATTTTAACATTTCATTAAACGAGTCCAATTTTCATATACATTATAAGTAAAATCGTAAAAAAAAACTACAGACATTAAATTATTTTTAATAACCCTCATTTAAAAAATAAGTTACTCACAACAGTGTTTCACATAAAACCTTGCACTGCACTATGTAGAAGTAGCCGTTTTTATCTGCAGACCCTACATTTCGTATCTTTCAACGAATTTGCTTGTCATGCATGCGAGATCATCCTTGCCATGGGCTACGAGAACCTGGTCGTCAGTGCAGTGTGTAATAAACCCCCATAAATGTACTGTTTTCGTATTCCGATTAAAACAAAAGCACTTGTATAAAATTATTCTATTGACTGTAACTTCCTAAATAGACCTGATATTTTCACTCACCTTGGAGTGATATTTGATAAACTGTCACATTGATTAAATAGTGGATTCAGCTTACATATTGTATATAGTTCTCATAAGATCAAAATTTAAATATTTTTCGTTATCTGGTCCCTCTTTCATCATTAAATCTACAATATTTTAAGCTTGGTGGAGGGTATGACGACATAATTGTTGTTTCTTAAAAACGAGGCGTTCATGAAATGTCTTATTGACTTACAGAATTCTGAATAATTTAAATTGTTGCCATATTTACCCCTTAAAATAAATGTTACAGTTTCTAGGAGATAATTGTAGAGTTTTTCACCTACTTCACATAAACACTTTATGTGAAACTCTCATTTATATGCCATAATTCTCGATTCCAATTGTAATTCCGTTTGTACACAGTATGTCAAATAAAACGGCGCACTATACGATCTGGAAACCCATAGGAGATAGGAAAAAAAGTTTCTTACAAAAGTTTCTCCCCTGACATCAACTTTGTTATTTTAAATGAAACATATTTCGAAATTTTAGGAATACCTTGTTAAAATAAAGGTTCTTAAGAAATTCCTATTCAAATTTTGAGGCAGAAATTGGGGTGTTGTGTTTTTTTTTTTTTTTTTTTCATATTTTGATAGCCTCATATAAAATTGTGTTGTGACGCTACTAATACAAGTAATGCAAAGAAAATTTAACCATAGACTAAGGAGATGATGCACTACTCAATCAGTTTGACAGATGCGCCTCAGCTTATACAGGGAGTCCCAAATAGGCGGTGCTGTTTTGACGAATTCAATTAACAAAATCTCAAGATTTTCAAATGAAACATCCTATATTTTTATTCAGGTATCAATTCTAGGACAAAAAATAAGGTAAGTTTGTAATTTGTCTTATATTAAAATTTTACTTACTTTTTGAGATTTGAGGTTTCAGATAACACCCGTAATCTTGCTGAATTAGGTCACTTGTTGGCAATATTATGTATTTTTAAATAGCAAAGACATGATACTACTTCTTTTAAAGATGTAATACTCCAGATATACGAATAAAACCTATTGCTAAGAATACAGGGTGTCCATTAATACGTGGAAATTTTGAAAAAGATCGAATCTATACTACACACTTTAACAGATTTAATAAAACTTCAGAATTCATATTTAAAGAAACATTTATTTTAATTTAATTAATTAAGGAAACAAATTTAAATAAATAAACCTAAAGAAAACATATATCCTCAATTTCTGCCTAAACTATGCAAAATTTTAATAGGAATTTCTTAAGAAAGTGACCTTTATTTTAACCAAGGATTCCAAAAATGTTAAAATATACAGAGTGACATTTTAAAATATCAAAGTGGATGCCAGGATGTTGGGACATCCTGTATCAACAAAATTATAATATTTTAAATCTTCAGGAGAGTCCAAGAACCTTTTGTACGAAACTTTTTTCGAATCTCTATATCACATGTCCGGTGTCATTACTTGTTGTAAATAAAGAAACCTCTCAACCATTTAAGAATTGTCGGCTGTAGGACCTGGTCAATTCTGAAAGAAAAAACGTCAAACCGTTGGCTCCGGCGTGAGGTTAGAAAAACGAGACGCCCTGTATAGTGCCCGCGCGTCAGTACGCCGATGATTAACTATACACGTACGGCAACAAACAAGCCAGAAGAAGAAACATAATTGATGATGACGAAATGGGCCCGGGCACGCCCAAGTCTTTTCAACGACATATTCGTATTTGTTGATTAAGCCCGAGCTTCGTTGGTAAATCACACGTTTCTTTTGTCACAATGCGAAATGATTACAAAAATAGAGTGTCGAGACGATCATTTGTCTGATGACGGCGTCGTATTTCGAAAACGGAATGGCCGATCGTCATTAGTTGGTTTCGAAAGTTATTCATTGTCGACCCGTTTGGTTAATAAAGACGTACTTAAAATAGGACTGTCAGAAGCTCGTTTGTTACGGGCTCGCAATAACGAGGGCTTTTTGTTCGCGAACGAAACGTCGAGTGCGCCTCAACAAGTGTCGGAAACGGACTTTTTTTGTTCTGCGGAATTTGAGGTTATGATGCCCTTGACAGCAAAAACGGAAAGATAAATGTTAGGTTATCGTTCGTGAATGTGGACAAGGCGTGCTTCTGTTCTGAGCGTCCCTCACCCTGGTTTCATTCTTAAATTTTATGGAATAGAAATGTTGTGGGCAAATATCCAAAAGTGGCCAAGTTTCATGGACATTTTTATTCCCCGGGGAGAAATCTATGCTATTTTCCATGAATGATGGAACTAGGGATACTTATTCGAACATTTTTACTACTCAATTAATATATAGCCCAAAACCTAATATTTGAGGGCCATAACCAACTTGCGTACTGACAATGCCGTCTTTGAGGAAGAGATCGAGATTGGAAAAGACTTAGTATCTCATGCATTTCTCTTCTATTATGTACGAAATCATAAAATCTTTTTTTATGGAGCTAACTTTTCTTGTATTCATTTTATTAGAGTTGTTAGTAAATACTAGGTTCAGATACGATAATGAAAGGTAAAGTGGACTTTGGACTTTGGACCACTATTCTCCGTTGGCTACCACCCAGATAGCATTCGTCCGAATCTCGTCGGTTTCTCCTTCGTCTCGTCATCCGCCATATTTTCATTCTTGTTTTTGTTGGCGGTATACTCTTTATGGCGATTTGGCCTCTATTTTGAGTATTTTGCGTGCTGTGCTTACTGCTCTCAGTGCTTTCATTTCAGTTATTTTTTTGTGGTACTATTAGTACTGAAAAACTTATAATTCATGTAAGTAAATCTTTATTAGATATTAGATATCCTCATCATCGTGGAGATTAGCATCTAAGATCATTTTCATGAGAGTCAAATCAAGCCTTTACTTAAAAGACAGATGTAGGGTTCTTTTAAATCTGTTTTTTGAACATATAAGATACCAGTCAGGTTCTCTTTATTTATTTTTTTATAAAGTAGAGATATATAAAACCTCAATACCACAATATTTTTAGATGCGGATAAGAAGGCAAAGACATCACAAATATCAAAAGAACCTTTCAAATATTCTCATTCTTTTAGAGTTTAGTTCAAGGTTAGGTTGTTCTATATCTTTGCTATATTATATATCTACATTTTTTTCATATCTACATTAAAAAAAAATCAGATGTGTATAAACTGTATTTTATTAATGGTGTCAATCAGCACTTTTACCATCAAAAGCAAAATTAAAGATTGAATATTAATTGGGAAAAAAACTTGTGCGTTTCAAATATCGCCTGCGGTGATGACTTCACCAACCATACCCAATAGTAAATTCCATCACACGCGAGTACCAAATACTGGAATAGAATGGTTGTCGTCGTACAACTACTACTACTGGACTGGACTACTGGACATTATGTTTCCAGAATTTCTCATAGGCTGTTGGAAATAACCTAATAAGTAAGGTCCACTGGTATATCTATATAAGATCTTAAATCCTCACCGTCGGATATACTAACGACGTCTCAACTATTATATCTGGATATCCTTAGGATGTTTTAACAAACATCCTACGGATATACGAGGGCAGCGCCAAAATTTCCGGGCCTGAATATGAAAGAAACAAAGATTTTTTTTAAATTTTTCAATATAATCCGCCTTAACTTCAATACAGTTATTACTTCTCTTTATTAACAGCCTCTTTTAACTCAACTTCGTTGTTAAACCGCCGCCCACGCAAGGGAGGATGATCTATCTGTTGGAACCCAGACTCTAAAATGGCAGCTTGTGCAACAACAGCAGTATGGACAGGTGCATTATCGTGCAAAACACGCACGTCTCTGGTCAGTTTTCCTCGACGTTTTACAAGTATGCAGTCTCGCAATTTATGTAGTAATGTTGCGTAATATTTACCATTGACAGTGGTATTAATTTCTTTAAAATCTATCAAAAGAATTCATTCACAATCCCAAAAGATCGTCGTCATTAATTTTTTTATTGACTGGCAGACTATGAATTTTTTTGGATGTGCTTCACCCTTACGACACCACTCCATTGATTCTTGTTTCGATAGAGGGTCGTAATATAGAACCATAGTTTCATCTCTCGTCACAATAGTTTCTGTCACAGGCTTCGGTTCCGACCCACAGAGTTCTAAAAAAGACCGGGCACACTCGACACGGCGTTGCTTTTGAATAGTCGAAAGGTTTTTAGGAACCCATCTTGCACTAACCTTATCCATACCTAAATGATCATGCAGGATTCGACGAACACTTGTATCAGAAAGCTTAGTAATTTCTGAGATTTCCTTGACCTTTAAACGTCGATCACTCAATACCACCTCTTCGACAATCGCAACAATATCTTCCGTTATGACCTCCACTGGTCGACCAGTTCTTCACTACAGAATACGAAGGAGAACTTTGGCCGTACACACCATCCAGCCTTTCTTTAATAATTTTAGGTGCTAACCTCTCTTTTGTCAAAAACTTTATGACTGCTCTATACTTAATTTGCGTTATGTGCGACATTTTTTCGGACACGTCTTGTTTCAAATGTTGTCAATAAAAAACTATTTGACGCAAGACTTCAATTTTTTTTCGCAGCCTACCAAGACACATGTTTAAAAGAAGACAAAGTTTTATCGTGATACTGGAGCTGCATCTATGTCAGGCAGCGTAGATGGTAGAAATGGAGTTGGTTATATTAACAACTGAACTCTGAAGTGAAGGCAAATTGCACAAGAAAGAAAGAAAGAAATAACATATCATACATTATGGTAACAGAATTGGGAATTGTTATTAACAAGTTTTAGATTAAAACTACTTCCGGTTCTCGTCCGTTGTTATTCTATTCAAGAGGAAAGGTTAAAATCAAAATCATTTTTGGGTCAGATGACTACCAAAAGTTTATTGGTTGAAATTCTGCTGAGAAGTTTGGAAGCATAGAATCCTTGCTCCCTGGTTCAGGGTTGGCTTCAATAGATGCATGTAGAAAACTTCTTCCATTTGTCCACTACGAGAGGGAGTTTAATAAAAATGTCCAGCCATGGTTATATTTCTTTCTTAAATTTTCTATTTTCCTCCCTTTGTCCTCGTCTGTCTTTCTTTCTATTTCTCTAATATGTTCATTATACAATCAATATTACAGAAAAAATATCAGAATTCAAATTTGCAGATACTTATTTGATATTTGATAATTAAACATATTATTCTGAATAAAGTGGAAAGGAAAAGAAAAGGATGTAGGGTAACATAATCCAGAAAGAGCACAGGTAATAAGCGATGTAAGCAAATGTAAACAAATAAGGAGGACACTTCTTATTAGTGAAGATGAAATCTGAAAGCATGGAGGTATGACTCATAAATTAAGCGTAGACATGAATTTTAATGTTTTTGGCAAGTCGCTTGTCTACTGAGTCAAGAGAGATGAAAAAAACTGCATGACAATTATTTGGAGACACGCTTTTTTGTCGTAGAAGTTCGTTCGTTTCCTCTTTCTTTCTTGACCTAAATTTATCCTATTATTTTATCAAAGCCAAAAGTGGAGCAACAGCACTGCGCTTATAAATTGGTCCTTCGAACCGGATCCCAAACCTCGCATCCTACACTCGGAGCCTAGACCAAAACCGTTGATAGCTGCGTAAAGTGCTGGACGAACAATCTCCCCCTTCGGCCTTCGCGACCCCCCGCCCCATCGAAAACCCATTTCCTTTTTTTTTATTTCCACAATCTCGACACAGTGCCGGGCACTGACGTGTAAAGCGAAACTTTATCCGGGCTCGGGCATTGTACTCGGCGCGACAATATTGTCGACTTTTTGATCCGATTTGTCAGATTGTGTCCTGTGGGAGGGCCCCGACGTCCCGATTCCTTTTCAATATTATCGTTCCGCAGCCATCCAGTCCGTTTCGGACGCGTCCGTTAGCGTGGCCGGCCTTGTCGTTCGAGTCGGCCGACTCGACTACCGGTCGACTATAATCCGGATTGCCCGGCGAAATAATGACGAAAATAACACATGTGTCCTGCCTATAAGGGCGTCTTAGTGTCATCGGCGGACAATTGGCGAAAAAAAGACATTCTGCCAGGCGTTAGATGCCTATGAGGGGTGAGGGGAAGCGCTTATTGTATATATTTTTATGAATAATCGCAAAATCGTTTGGACCTGAAACGTCTAGTGATTGTACACGGAACTTGAGGTGGCAGAGTTAACCACTGAAGGCTCTAACTATCGAAATTATACAATGTAGAAAATTCTCTGGTAATGGGGAACGTTGTCTTTTTCATTTTTTTTTGTTCAAATTGAATTAAATAGAATTCTTGAAAAAGATTCTTCGAAAAAGGGCATACAAATTAACATACTTGGAAATTCAAGGTCTTTTTAATCACTATCACCAGTCATCGCGAATATATTCATTGAAGCCTTTGAGAAGAAAGCTCTCGACACCTTCCATCACCAAAATTATGGAAACGTTACGTCTATGATACTTTTGTTATTTGGCCTCATGTTCAGGAATCCCTAGTAGATTTTCTTAAATATTTAAATTATCAATAGACAATCAGACCCAACATCGGGTCATTGTTTTTATAGAAAACCTACGCACACAGCCCGAGACCTTAGTGCGTTGTCACACCATCACCAAATATCATCGGTTATCAACTCTCTTGTTTACAGAGCCATAAAACTATCTCAGCCCGAGTCACTGAGCCCGGAATTAAAACACCATACATCTGCTCTTCTCTCTAATAATTTCCACATTAAAGATATTAAGCGTTCCATCAAAAAATACACTTTACCACAACCTTCCAATAGCAATGAAGCCGAAAGCAATCCTACACTTGCAACCGTGGTCCTTCCTTAAATTCAAAACATCGCTGATCACATATCAAAAGTTCAATAGAAGTATAACGTCAAAACCAGATTTACCGCTTTTCCAAAAATCTCTCAACATCTTCGGTCCGTTAAAGACAAAATTTCATTTGAGATGCCAGGAGTTTCCAGCATTCCATGCATATGCGGCAAAGAATGCATTGGAGAGACCGGACGAAAAATATCAACTAGGCTCAAAGACTAAGACAAATCAGCTGTTGCCTAACACAAATAGAAATCTATAAACAACCTAAGAATCTTAACCGCGGCTCGGGTCTTTACCCGCCACCAATATGGGAATCAGTCACCTGAGACGGTGGTTATGTCCCTTATTTAGCTCCGCCCCCCTCAAACAATATATAAGCAGGTACAGTGTAAAATGCGAGTCAGTTTCAGTCGAGCCCTGAAGAAGCCAACAGGATGATTCGACAATTTGGACTAAGCAAAAACCGACGCAGGAGGAATCCGGAAGTTTTGTAAAAAGTATTTTTAACGTTTTTCTGTTTCGAAATCTAAGTGAAATTATCTTTAAAATAATGTTTGGCAGGTCAACAATTCTTTCCAAGACCAAACGAAGTTTTCTGCTAACCTTTAGTTAAGTTAGGAAATAATAAAAACGAAAAGGATTCACTTACACCTCACTAAGTGCAGCCCACATTTTATTAAATATTGATTAAAATATTATTAAGTATACTATAAGTCAATATCAATGGACAATTAAGATTTGTCATTTTGCTGCCATCTTGAGAGGAAATGTGAACATATCATACAAAGTCAGAAGGCACTGACTAAGGCATAATTTCTTGAATTGAATTACTTAATTTGAGAAAGATGGATCGTTAAGCATGGACTGATAAGACGACGACCAAAATGTTTCGAGAACTCTTGACAATCAAGTCGACAAGACGGCCTCAATGAACTAATTCGGCTTCTTGGCAAGAGAAAAAGAAAAATTCTAGTTACGGCTTGTGATTTACAGCCACAAAACTTACACATTCCCATTATGACATGGCAAAAAATGTTGCGGTTTTGGAAAAAGTTCGCATGACGCCATTAAAAGTGATTGTATTTGAGAAGTGTTTACCAGCATAAAATTGTTATTAAACGTATCAAAACCACTGTCAAAACAAGCCTACCCTGCCAGTAGTATTACCGTGTAAGACAAAGGAAAGAATTCGTATTCGAATTCGACTCAAGGTTTGACGACTTTGTAATTCTTTAAAAAGTCATTAGCAAAACCAATTTATCATCTTACCAATAATTTGTGAGACAAGCAGACAGACAAGTTCACACCAACATGTTATACTTTGCACAAATTAGGCAGGAAGAAAGAAAGAAGATAGTACTAAACACAAATGCACACCAACTTTAAAGAGAAGATTGTTGTATGGCTCTCATAAAGTAGGACTGCCATGTACATGAGCACAAACAGAAACAAATATTGTTAAGTGAGGTGAGTCCAAGTTATTGCTCATTTTCATATTCCGTTAGAGACGCATTGCAGTCACGTGACTCCTGATACCCGTGACAATAGTTTTGGTCGACACACCGATCGTATTCTATTACATATTTAGCAGTTTAGCAGAGTCCAGATGCTCAGAGATTTTTGAATTTTCGAATTTGGACGACTTTGTGAGAAGTATTTTGTTTCCTAATGTTAACAAAGAGGGTATTTAAAATTGGTTTGTGCTTTTTAGTGTGTGAAATAAGCAGTTGCGATCACGGTTTTGATGGGTAAGCTACACCTACGGTGAGATGCACTGAAAGCTTTGACACTTGCAAGCTTAGAACGCCATTGTCTAAAATAAATCATATAAAATCCATTCTAACGCCATAAACATGAGACCCAAACCATTCACAAATATTTGTTTATGTTAGCTGCCTGTTTCGACTCATTTTATGAATGAATTGTCATGTTTTTGGATATAATGAATTGTATCACGCTACACTGTAGCTGATTTATCTCGATATAGTGCAGACATTTTGAATTTGATACGCCGTTACTGGTAAGTTTGAACTTAAGCAAACGACACCATTTCGCGAGATGTGTCGCTACGGCCTACTTGGTTACAATTCGCCCTGTAGGAGTACGTCAACTTTCAAAAGCGACGGTGATTAATTGCCTAAAGTGGCAAGTTTCACGCCCTTAATGACTTGCTACCTCAAGTTTACCACTTTGTCGAGGTTCGACGTCACTCACACTGCCGACGTCGTAAACTTTTACGATTAGGTTGTCGGTTTACTTAATATCTACGAAGAAAACTCATCTAAAGACATAAACTCGATCCGGGAAAAACCAAACTTTTAGCGCCCACAGTCCAAAATATAAGAAATCGTCAAGAAATTCCAGCGAATCAACTTGGATCTACGACTATTAGTACTGATAAACGCTTGTAAATCTGCTTTTTATCGGTTTTTTGTTCTGTTCATTCAGGGTAAAGGGCCATCCGTTTATGATAGGCCCGGCAAGACCATGACCATTTCGTGTGCTGGACTATACAATAAAGCGAAACCCTAGTAAAACGTAGGTCACGCTAATGAAACCTAAGTCAGCTTTATATAAAAAATAATTCCCTGACCTATATTAGGAACCTATTTTTAAAATGTGAAGAACAGAATTTTGTGTACGATTTAAAATACCAAATTAAAGGAGGATCCAACTCAGATTGCCATCACCTGAATTAGAGAAAATTTTCTGTCGGTCTGATCTGTGTGTGACTTGGCTCAGTAACACTGAAAGGGTCATAGATTGTGAGAACTTAAAATAGCAAATCAAAATTACGACGGATCTAAATTAAATTTCCTGAAATCGAAGTTTGTACCCTAGGGGATAGATTGACTTAGGTCTAATCTGAATAGTGCCTACTGTGAATTGAAACGAATCCGTGATGACGAGAGCAGATAAATCTTATTTAGTCGCAGACGTTCACACCTTTTTGTGACACCTTCACCGTCCCGCCGCCTCCCCGAGAACAAAACGCCGCGTCACAGAGCTGAACGTTCGGATAATGCGTCCGCACATGGGAACCTATAGGGCCTTATTATTTCCTACATTTATTATAATGGCGTGACTATCTCATTAATCTACCGGACAGCTTGTAACGTAATTAATGCGTCCAAAATTGGACCTATCGGTGGCGCTCCGGACAAGGTCTTAATTGCCTAAATCAATTATAAAAGCGAAGGGCTCGGTTTTTCGGTTTATCTAAATATCCTCGTGGAGTGAGTGAATTCGAACGTTCGGGCCTACTATATTACGACGCAGATGTCTAATAACCTTTTTAATTAAATTCTTACAAACGACCATTGCGTATTTGTAAAAAATCCACATAAAAATTATTGCAAGAGATGATCTATTAAAGAGAAATTAAGGAGAAAACAGGAGATAAAAGTTGCAAATAGGAGTCTGGGCATATACGGGATTTTTCATTTGGGAAATAAAAATATTTTTCTGTAATTTTTTGACCAGAACCGAAAGTTTTACGCAAAGAGCAACATAAAGATATTAGTTTTATAATAAATTATCAAACAGGAAAGATATAGGAGATACAGGGCATATTTGAGTTATAAAAAGAAAGTAGCCTACAATAATTTTTTGATCCAATCTTGTATATTTACTCCGAGAGTGGCTATGAATTCTGCACAAAAAGCTACGTAAGAAACAGTAATTAACCGCATAATAAACAGACAAAATAAGGGACATATAAAATAAAAGAAGATAGAATCCGAATATTTTTTGAACGGAGAGTGACACTGGATTCTATGGAAGAGGACAATATCATAACGGTAATAATAAATTAACAACACAAACAAAACAAACAAAATAACACAACAAAATAAAAAAGAAAATCATTAAAAATAAAAATAATCAAACAGAAAAAATTGAATAACATGAGTGTTCTTTGTATATTAATTTTATATATTTGTAGTTAGACAAAAATAGATGTACAAACTGAGAAAAAAAATGTAAATGAGATGGTCAATTCATAAAGTTGTACTTTAAAAGTCTCTTAGTGTTTAAACTTCGATAAAATTGTGGCAGATAAAAAAAATGTGACTTAAGAGAATTTGTCTTAGTTCTGCTACAAGAGTAAGATTTCCTCTCATCCCAAAACCGTGGTATTACAAGTTCCATATATAAGTAATAGTCCTTAGCGCCGTCGCCTCCTGTAAAGTAAAGATAAGGTCCGAATGCATCCTTGACACTAACCGGCGGATATTCCCCACCACCCTTATACATTGACGACTACACATCTCCGGCCGTTCCTGTCGATAATAGGCCGGAGAAATATCGACTATCGACAGATCGCTTACCCTCGTTAACGGCAGCTGACTAATGGCGGAAACATTAGCGCTATCAGTGACACTAAATAAGGAGATCACGCCGTATAATAGGCACTTTTCCGTTCCGTCCTTCCCATTGTATCGCCATTTTGCTCCGGCCGGTGCCCGCGATCGACACTAATTAAATTAGATGGACATTTGTCCGGCCGCGCCATCTGCGAAACGCGGTGGTCGATGGCGTTTGTGCGGGTCATAGAATATGATAGATGCGACACTCTTAAAACGATTTGGTTTGGCGGACTCCGAGCGCCATCTGAAGAAAGGTGCGACATTTAAATAATATCTTCAACGATCATTCGAGTCAATTTCTTTGTAAAGCAATCCGTGCCATACGCCTGAACACACCTAAATGGTTTGCAACGGTTCTTTATCTGGCACTGCCTTTCTAGAACATCGTGGCAACACCACGAACCAAGCTTCTAGATTTCTTGATAGAAATATACAAGGCAAAAGAGGAAATGTATTTGCGATGTGCGATTTTTTGGACTAAACAACCAATAAGTTTTTCTTCAGGCAAATATGGCACGCCCATTTGGCGCGTTTTTAACTTTTTGATTTTTGTCGAAGTGTGGATGACTTGCCATTTTTTCCTTTCAGTGTCTATTGAGAGTGCAGATTGGTAAAAAAACACCAAAAACAAAGATATGGACAAATAATTTTCGGCAAATTAAAACGAAATTGAAGTTGCAATTTAGGTACTCATAAGAAGCTGGGAATGGAGACCGTGACTCTAACTCATCTGAAAACTCTATATTTTTAATTTTTTCATGATAGAGAAGCAGGTTTAAGATTTACATTAGCGGTTTGATTAAAATGGTTACTTTACCCAATAAGCATTAACTGATGGTTTAAATTTCAATAGCTTCAGTTGTTTGTTGTGAGTAATATGAATGAGCCAAAACTAGAATTGATGCGAAATAAAGAACTCAGACATAAGTAATTTGTGTCGCAGTCGTTTCATAGCAATTGATAAAAATTTTTTGATTTGATTATAAAGGCCTAGTTCTGCCGCATATGCACATTACGCATTTTAAATTTAAAATTTTGCAAGTCAAAGTTATTGTCATCATCATTTTCATAGTGATATCTTCTTCTATATAGATATTATAGTATAGTCCGACACGCGATAAATGGTCATTTCTGTAATGTTACCTGCTATTATGTATTTTTGGGCCAATAAGTAAAAACGCGGACTATTAGTACTGATAAACGCTTGTAAATCGGCTTTTTATCGGTTTTTTGTTCGGTTTATTCAGGGTTATGATAGGTCCGGTACGACCATGACCATTTCGTGTGCTGGACTATACAATAAAGCGAAACCCTAGTAAGCGTAAGTCAGGCTAATGAAACCTAAGTCAGCTCTATATAAAAAATAGTTCCCTGACCTATTTCAGAAACCTATTTTTAAAATGTGAAAAACAGAATTTTGTTTACTGCTTAAAATACCAAATTAATTAACTAAGATCAGCCTGACTTTTATGGAAAATACTTTTTTGCCAGTAGTCGGACCTGTGTAACACTTGACTCATTAACATCTGAATCAAATCACCGCAAATCAAAGTTTACGATCCCGGGGCTGTATTGGCTTAGGTATAGGTGCAGAGCCATATTCAATCAAAAAGTAATAACCAGAAGTGTCCGCATTAAAGCGAAACCCTAGTAAAGCCTAGGTGAGGCTAGAAAGACGTAGATGCAAATAGTTATTTCTCTGACCTAGCCTATGTATAACGTTCGTAATTACAATGTTATTTCCAGAAATTTTCCAAATACTTTTAAATGCAACACTTAACAGAAGTAATCATGACTTACTCCAGCAAAGCTGGAGTTCATGTTGTTGGTCAAGTTATTTTATGAAAGTGGTAGGTTTTCGAGCCTAAACTACTTGACTTAAACCTAGCCCTTATAATATGCACATTATTTATAATTTTGTGTTAACTTTTTATGTTAAATTAGTTTAGTTTAGAAAGAGTAACAAAGAACACTAAATGGGGTCCTATATTTAGGGGTAATCAAGAGTAGTTTAGCGGATACCTAAGCGCATTGCAAGAAAAATGCCCCCTTTGCAGTAATCCAATGTCATAATGACAACAACTAATTTTATTAAATTTACAAATACAAACTCAACGTCAGATTTAATTTAAATACACCCAGCAACCGCGTACGATGTCTAGCTCCTAACGGCGCTGACGCCGGTGAGGGGAGTTTCGATATTAATTGCTATAAAAGTAGGGGCAGCAATTTGAACCTCATCGATGTCTCTATCTCCTTTTTTTAAACCCTTCCGTTGACGTGGGCAGCGAGGTGCGAAACTTATACCGCGCGTTCGGTTTAATCGACGCAGAAACGCGACGCGTCGCTATTTATCATCGCGAGGTCTCCATTTCGAAAAAGTCAATACAACGGGCAATAAATTACGTAACCTGTTCGCCGTAGATGCCCAAATAAATTTAAACGCGGTGATAAACTTTAGGTGTATTAAAGGATTGCTGATTTATAACCGGCCATTTGCATCTTATAAATATGAATTATTTAGATGTACGATACTCCGGCCGGTACATCGAAGGTATGCGAAACCCGTCGGAAAAAAAACTTCTAATCAAACACCGCCGGCGAAGACGGCGGAATCGAAAAAGGAACGCCGATGTAGACAAAAATTATACCCATTTTGCAGGAAAAATACAATAAGCGCAAAAAATTTTCCTGATAAATATACCAAATATTGACAAATGTTTTCAGAACAAAAAAAAAAGAAACTAGCTCTGAAAATGGCCTAATACTTAGATTTTAAAGTTTACGCAATGGCAATTGACTTATTATAACATCAGTTTATTCTTAGAATGGTCACCCTTTTTAAATTTGAAGTACCATAGTACCAGCAAGGAATTTGTTTTTGCAATTTTAAATACCTCAGGTATCATTATTTTAATTAAAGGTTTATTTACTTCGTCTTGGTACATAAAGTTTATACATAAAAATATTTATTTATAAAAATTTAAAGATTAGAGAAGATTTTGATCTAGCCTTATTATTATTATATTCCTTGATTTATACTAATACTAGACACATTCCTAAAGGCATGTTCTTCCATTTTGCATGAACCGAAATAATTGATAGTAGGTACATATATATTTTTATATATTGATTGTTATGTTGCATGGATGTAATTGGATATTTGTATATAGCATTCAAGGATAAAATCGACTATTCTTACTAACAATTTTAGATTTTATCAAAAATAAGGGACTGCATTCTTGAACAAAATTTCATATTGTTTAAGTTTCTGGTACTCGGTTTAAACATTTGGTGGTCATATTTTAGGTTTTTAAATATTCCAAACGTAATGATACCAATTATCCACCGTAGTGCCCTGTGGATGACGTAATGAAGCGAAGAAACGTCGGCACAGGAACAAATTGGTTTCTTGGTTTTCTTCGGCTCCTCCAACAAATATTCTATAATTAGGGTGACTACACCTAACAAATGTGTTTTGAGTTAAGTTTATTCGAACATTCAACATAGGAATTAAACAAATTCAAATTTTCTAATAATTTTTGTAATTTATTTATAAAATGTACATTTTTTTGTAAATTTACTATAATGTTTAATATCGGTGATGTCGCCATATTGGAGTGTAGTTATAATAAAATCCAATACAAAATTTAAATGGTTAAATTTAATTCGGAGAGTGTACAATTTAATTCTTTATATACTTATCATTTTCTTTGTAGACTTTTTACAGCCACGGGCAGGAGTTTTAGAAATTCCTTTGTAATTTTCTAATGAACCCATCTGTAATTAGCAGGAATATCTTTATAATGTACCCCACAATTATACGATTATACGGTTTGAGTATTTTTATTCACTTGAAAAGGGGCATTTTCCTCTATTTTTAGTACCAGCTAAGTAACCTATATACTAAAATACAATCCGTCAAAAAAGTCTCCGTACTTCGTACTTTTTCAGTTCTCTTTTAGTTTCTTCTTTCACTTACATTTAATGATAAATATATTTCAAGTTATCGGAATTCTCATTAAAAGTAATAATAATTAAATAAAAATCATTTTAGACAATTTATTTGGAAAATAAAAATTAATTCAGTTTTAGAAGCAAGAAACTATGGCAAAAAAGTCCCCATACACTTTGATTAATTATCAATATTCTATCAAGTATCAAATTTCCCTTAAACAAATAAGTTATACTTTTTTTTATTTTTGACGCCATTTTTAAGTCAGTGGTTTTGAAGTAAAAGCAAAATGAGCGCTAAAAATTGCGAAATTCCAATTGCGCTTCGAAAAATCATAGTAGATTTATGGAAGGAGAAAAAATCCTTTAGAGATATTGGTAAAATATGTAAAAAATCACATTCACAGTGTGTAATAAATCAAAATCCTCCGGATCTTATAAAGTGCGGCCACACTCTGTTCGTCCCAGGAAATTAACTGCACGAGAAATCGAAAAAAAGTTTGGAATTTGCACGAGAAATTATTATCAAAATCAGGGAGTTTTGGGAATACGTTATCTTCAGTGACGAAACAAAAATTAATCTATTTGGGACAGATGGTCGGGATAAAATTTGGAAGAAAAAAAAACAGCTCTGAAAATTGAAAATGTCCGTCCTATGGTGAAGCATGGTGGAGGTAATGAGTTATTGAGGGGTGCATGTCGGCTTATGGGACAGGCAATTTAGCTTTTATTGACGTAATCATAGACCATCCCTATTTGAGCATACTAAAAAATATTTTAACCGAAGCGCGTTATTTAATCCAACAGGATAACGATCCTAAACACACTGCTACGCTTGTACGTCACTGGATGATCCATAATGCCCACCAACAACTTCATACACCACTACAATCTCCGGATGTTAACCCCATAGAGCACTTGTAGGAAGAATTAAAGCGACGAGTGAAAAAACATCAAGTTACGAGTAAAAAAGATCTTAAAAATAGGATAAGAGAAGAGTGGGAAAACATATCGACAGAAGTTACAAGAAAGCGTATTTTAAGTCTTACAACAAGACGAAGTTCCATTATTAAACCAAATATTAGACTTTAAAAAACTTTTCCATTTATTATAGGAAATAACAGTGTACGGAGACTTACTTGACATAGTTTCTTGCTTCTAAAACTGCCTTATTTTTTATCGTTTCAAATGACGTTTATTTTATTTTTGTTACTCTTAATGAGATTGCCGTTACTTGAAATATGTTTCTCATTAAATGTAAGTGAAAGAAGAGACTAAAAGAAAACTGAAAAAATTCCATTTGAACGGAGATTTTTTTGACCGACTGTAAGTTTCTAATAATTTATATATTGGAGTGCAATTTTCGAAATTCCGAGAATAGCATATCGGACATTTCGGTGTTACACTGGCTTTTCGGGTAAGTCGAAGGTATGCATGCGAAACCCATTAAAAAAAACTTCTAATCAAACACTGTCTTTGTCTTCGGCGGCGACGCGGTCCGAAAAGAAACAACCGGTCACATTCAGACGCCCATTAAAACCAGCAAAACCGAAACCTCTTAAAAGGTTTTTCTAATTTAGCGAATACCTTCGCGCGAGCCGCTAGTGGTCCGGATAACGAAAACAAGAGATTCGGATGTCATTTTTATCTGCCCGTTTTCTTCCAAGTTTCCTCGGGACCCGTTGTGATCCGATCGTCGAGTACTATCACGTACGGTATTTTGTTAAACGACCGCGGACATTTCGAGGTACCTACGGTACCACTCGGAAGGTTACGTGAACCCGATTCGTACAGGGTGACGCAAAATTCCGAAATACTTTTTCCCACGGACACGGATACGGCACGACATTTGACAACCCCGCGAACGACTACCATGTTGACATATTTTATTTTCTGGAAGCTTTGTCAATCGTTGATAAACACTAAAATTATATTAATAACAAAATAATAGTGAAATCCAGTCTATTCACGATGGTCCCACAGTCACTAATTAAGTAAATAAAATCAGAACCAAGAAAGATAAAATAGTTTCATTATTTCACCTAGTTTTGGAATAACCGCACGATATTATTTTTACAAAAATTATATTGTTCTACTCCAGTCTCTAAAATACGTTACAAAAAACACGTCAGTTTCGTTTCCCACGGATCCGAGCCCCTTCGGACATTTCCGGGATTTTACCGCACGGCTTTGGAAGCAATCGGATGGTTTCGGAGATATTTCCCACGCTTTGAATTTTGACGTTTGTCAACTTCAACGGTCATGTCAGTGAATATATTGTTTGGCGAAAATATACCCAAAAATTAAGAGTCGTAGAAAAAGTATAGTATGCAACAAGTGCGGTAAACGGCATTTGACTCGCGAGTTTATTTGACACGAGCGAACCGCAACGGAGCGAGTTTTTAATAAACGAGTGAGTTAAAAAGCTTACCGAACGTGTTGCATACTATAGTTTTTCTAAGAGCGTTAGTTCTTGGGTACATTTTCGCAAAACAACACGAATACATTCACTAATATGACCATCAGAATTGTCAAAATTCAAAGCGTGGGAAACATCTCCGAAAACATTGCGATTGCTCCTAAATCCGTGCGGTAAAATCCCGGAAATGTCCGAAGTGGCTCGGAAAGTGACGCTTCCCGCATGCTAGATCGATGGGTAATAATTACACACCGATCTAGTGTGCCGCTTACCGCACTTGTTGCATTATAGTGGGGGTTAAAAAGTTACAAGAAAAACTAAATTATGTTGATTATTTCGGTAACTTAATTAATAATCAACTTAATAGTAACATAATTAAAGAATTCCAATTGTTGTTTTTTAACGGATTTTGCCATTGAAAGGAACTCCGATTGCAATATATTTGGTAAAGGATTTTGGTTCTGTTTTTCAAGCCACTCAAAAATATTATTTTTCTGCAGAAACGAAGTAGGCTGTAAAAAATTGATGAATGATATGCTGCAAGCACCCAAATTTGGCATCGGTTTTTCTTTTAGCCATTTTTCAACTTTTGCCAAACTTTTGATGTGGACGAAAAAATCAAACTTGCAACTGGAATAAATCCTGTTGAATAACCGACATGCAAAATAATGATCCGTTTTCCTCTTGACACGCTTTACAGACTCATCTTGCCTTCAATGGAAAATCTCAATGTTTTGTCTAATAATACCACTACTATTACAGTCGAAAACCCTATACTATCAAAATAAAAATTTCTATCAAAAATGGAAGTTACATTGCTTTTTGATATCCATAAATCACTTTTTGACATTATTGGTTCACACTTTTGAGTATTCTTATAATTATAAGCTTATCCTTTTTTCATGTCAATTCAATGTGAAGGGTGCAATAAAACAAACATGAAAGCTTATCGTTGATAAATCTCGATAAGACTGGTTTTCACTATTTTTTTTATATATATATTTTTTTTGTAAAATTTGTTTATCTCTTAGTGAACAACCGAACTTGAAGTTTTTGCTCTATTTTAACCTAACGTACTGAACTATCATCTAAATACAAGTGTTGCACTATTATAACATCGCTTTACCTACAATACAGTTTGTCTTATGACAGTTGAATAAAATATGTGGGGGAAGGGAATGACTGATTTTTTACCTCTCATTTGCAGTCAATAACCTCTTTGGCTTTGGAGATCTGTCCTCTAACCTTGTTTGTCTTGTCATTATGCTTCTGCTTATTCGTAGAGAGAGAATTTGGTTAGCAATGCCTCCTGCTGTGTATCGTCAATTACGTGAATTTCATCGAGGTAGGATTAAAGACCACGATAGTTGAGCAGAGTGGTAATTGATGCCATATGAACGCTAAGAACGGCTTTAAAGACTTAGAGGCCTTAGAGATCGTTTCAACACAATCAAAGCAACGGACATCAGTGGGTAATATCTACCGGTTTAAAAATATTTATTGTACCGATTTATCGGTTCACTGTAATCGTTATAGGAACGTTTTAATGGAAAAGACATCAAATTCAACTTTGAATAAAGTGAAAGTCAGCGTTATTGGCAATTGAGAGGAGAATTCACACAGTAAATAAAGGTGAACGTCACACATTATTGGAATTATAATTCAACAATTAAAAAAATTGAATTGATGGACAAAGATATACATTTAATGGACATAGAAACGGAATTTTTGGATTATTCTTAAATGGGTAAGAAGATTCTGCACACTTTTCAGTTTTATATCTGTCTTTTGGAGAGAGTTAACCATTTTGGTTCAGATTGTCACAAATATGATCTTAAACAAGAATTTTGGATTTTTTGCACATATTTCATTTTTTAAAACAAGAGACGCCCGGTAAATAATATCTGCATACCCCAAGTTCGATCATATTAGACTGTCACTCACTTTTAATCTAATATCCGTTCCTGTTCTTGAATATATCTTCATGTAAAAAAAAGAATTTATTTATTAAATTAACATTCATCAGAACACATCCTTTCTTACAGACCTTACAGACGGATCACGGATACTTTCTGTATCAGGGTCAAAAAAAAGTAAGTTAGTCATATTACTACTGAAAAGTAGATCATAAGCTTAATTATTATATTTAGACCTGTATTTGTATTATGCAATGCAACATCTACGCTATCTTTATAAAATAAATAAAAATACTTAAGATAAATAGAAAACTTTGCTTTATAGATAAAAAACAATAGCAGACGTAATACACTCCTCTGTGTCCATCTTTTCATAACAAAAGCAAAATTAAAAACATTACCATCCAATACCACTTATAAACAATCAACATAATCCTAGATTTACGAGGAACTTCATCCAATGCCGGGCAAGGTCACCCACCAGACGTATCCCTGGGGAACATGTATGAAAAGTCGAAAACACTATTGAAATTTTAACAATTCGTTTGAAAATATCCCAACTTCCCAAATTTTAAATGAAATATATTTATCATTACTGGGAGTACAACTTCTGTTCATTCTTTCTAGAAACCGCATTCTCCAATCGTGTTGTTTAGGGCACACCTTCTAAACTTTATTACTGAATTCTCAGGAATAGCCGTGATCACCATTGAGACCACCCTGTATACGCGGACGCCGATAGTGATCCTCGCGGGACCCACGCAAGATGAACCCGTCCCCATGAGATCAAAGATTACCATGTTTTTGACCCGCCAGAACATCTCTCAAACAAAAGATGCCCCCTCGACTGACCACCGCCCTATCGTAACGACATCTACCGACGTACATTGTCTAGCTAATACACGAAATACACCTGTAAGATATCGCTGCCCACCTAGTTGCCGAGACGCTGTTCTACATAATAATGGCTTTTTGCGATCTAAGCGTGGATAATAACGTTCACATGGCCAAGAAAAACTCGGACCTCTTCTTCTCGATTCCGTAAAACCGTTTGGTATTACTCGGCAATCCAGAGTTAAGGATGATTTACGGCGGCAGTCGCCCACGACAGTACCGTGAGACCATATTTAGACGTCTCATTCAACGGCCGGCCATAACTCAAGCGTAATCTGTCCCGAAAGTGGCATTAAAAACTCCCGCTTCCTGTCCGCACACATCCAAACAAGTAATAACGATCGACAATGGGATCATCGTAAGTCTTGATTTCCTATTGTGATCCGTGAACACTATTTACACAATATCAACGAAGAAAAAACCGTCCGGCTACTACTTAAAGTACAATTAGGGGATGATTTATGCGCCCGACTAGAGGTAGCAACCCAAACACTTAATCGAACAGATGACTACCTGGTTTCACACCCAACAGGTCTGTACTTAACGAATATCGGCCGGGTGTACCGCAGGGATCCGTCCCTGGGCCGCTACCCAACTAAGGTTTTATAATAATAAGAATAATACTTCTTTGTTACAAATTTATTTAATTATATCTATACGCTTTGGTAACAAAAGGAAAATAATGTCTTGTGCTTAAATTGGGAATCACAAATTCATTGATGCTACATGGTTCAATATTAACCAACATACTTTTTACTTTCCTTGTTGAATACAATTACACATTTCAAGGAAGACGGCAAACCAAAACTAAACAAAATTTTATGAACGTATAGTATGAACTTTTCTCTGTAACCATGAATCGATGCTTCTTATAAGAAAAGTATACATTTCTATTACTGCTGTTATCAAATTTGTCTTGGTTTTTGAAAATAAAGACCCAAAAATGTACAAACCAAAAGCAGTCAATATATATAACTTTTGATAACCTCTTATGAAGAACAAAAACTCTGTGATTATTAGAATTTCTTATATTCCATGTCTCATTACAGCGTAGCAAAATTCGCAAAAGTACCATAATAGACCTTAGATTTCAATATCCAGACACCACACTGACTCTATTCCAGATACGACTAAGTTTTAGTTGCTAGTCACCGAAATCTCGTTTCATTTGACACTTAGATGTTTTTTTAGAGCATGCTATAGAAGCTGGGTATTGCGATTTGGCTCTGTGTTGTTCTAAAGAAAATACACCAGTTTTATTCTCATTTAATATTGATTGAACCAATTGTTGGTACTATGCAAAGCCCATTTTGCCTTATCCAAAATTTCTGTAATATTTTTTTTTGATAATGAACAATGTTTAAATTATCGTCGGTCACTTCAGTATTTAAATCATTTATATAGATAAAAAAATAATACAGTGTCAAGAATATATAACATAAGATTTTATCACTCAGAATCAGTACAAGTTGTTGCCTGGCCGATAGGTAAGATCTAATCCAGTCGTAGGCATTTCTTCTTATTCTGTATCTGTAAAGTTTATGAAGAAATACGTTTTACTTCGACCAAGAAATAAGCCCAAAGCTATATTTTTATTTTACAAGTGATTGAGAATTGTTCTTGCAAATCGAAACTCTACAGGAGCTGTTGGCCTTTTCTTGAGATAGCCATGTTGTGATTCTACGAATTTTTTCGACTAAATTTCTCGAACTTGGTGAGCATGGCGTCCTTTTTTTGAGTTAATATAAGTAGTGAAACGTAGCGTAATATCGCTATTTTGTTGCGAATGAAATTATGTTGTGAAAATATTTTTGCATTCCTACTTTAATGTCGACATATTTGCACGAGGTAGGGCAAATTATTTTTTTATTATTGACTATCAGATTTAGGCACTTAAGTTAAGTTCTGGAAGAAAACTTTTTTTTTTCAAAAAACATTCCAAAATTAATGAAGTTATGTGTCGTATTATATCCGACATACCCGATAATAAGAACCAGTTTCCTAAAAATATGGTTCTAGAATATGTTGTATTTTCAGTTAATAGTCATGATTTTTCTGTTCACTGTCAGCATGAAAAAACCCTTGCCAATGAATACTGTGATCATAACACTTTTGATAAATAGCTCATCCAAGAACCCTGTTAATGCCTGCAGACATTAGTCCTGAGCTCGGTTGTTCCGAAAAGGCTACTAGTAAGAAAGGGAGGCGTAGTACCACTGCCCTAATAACAGGATTCCCAAATAAATTACACCTTTCACCAAGAAAACTCAACGAAAAACAGTTCCAAAAAATAAAAATACAGATTAAGCAGAATCCAAATTGAATAACCTTAAAGCAAGGAAAATAAAGAAAAGATTAAACGAGTTTCAAACACTCTAACTGAAGTACAATATACAAATGTTTTCAATGTTGCCGTTCGTATCATGAAGAATGCGCGGATGCTAACTAACAGACATGGATGAATTATTTGTCAAAATTGTTGGGATTGATAACCTTTTTGGTTCACTGTCTGTCATTTTGTATATAGTGTACGATGTTGAGAACCCATTTTTGTAGCTATAATTTTGCCAGTCCATTATTTTTTGAGATTCTTGAAAAACACGGCGAGGTGTGCCGCTTTGAAATTATACAAGAAAACATGTAATGTTAGCGTACATGTAGACGCTCTACTTAAAAATGTAGTATTTTTCGTAAAAAATGAAGGAAAAATATTTCTCAAACTTGAAGACCCAGAAGAGCAAGAGCAAAAGCAAAGTACAATAACAAGGACGCGTAATAAAATATAGTGTAAACCAGTGATACAGAAAAGTTGGTAACTCTTATACACTGGAGAAAGAACTTATCAAAGTTTAACTAGCAATAGGTGTGCCCCAAGAACCGATCCTAGGGTCCCTATTGTTACGGCCTCAGCGTAATCGACGGCCTACCGATTACCGCTTGCACGTAATATATTTTGGGCTAATTAATTTTCAATATACTCGGTTGTGCGAGAGCTATATGTAGACTATAACGATTTAAACTCCCGATCTGTATTACTAGATGGAAAGATAAACGCTAGTAGATTGTGCCAACATGCATAATCCAGACCAGATATCCCGTATTTAATTAATGCCCCGGTTATTGAAATTGATTCAGTTTTGATCGAGTGTGTTCGATATTAATTAAATTATATTTCCAATAATAATATATAAATACCACGCGGATAATAATTGTATAACAAACAGTGCAGTCGATACGATCGAGATAGACATATGTTGTGTTGGAGTGCGTCTATTACGGTTCAGTGTATAATAATATCGAGAGTTCAGTGACGTAGCGGGAATTTTCCTTCAATAGTTCAAGGACTAAACTCAAAAAATGTCTCTTCCATCAGGCATATTTTTGCCCATTTGATTATCATTTTCTAAACCGACTAAAACTGCTTCAATCAATCTCGGAGGGGTAAGATCGTGTTTTGCAAGTACTATAAAGGATAGTTTAGATGATCTAGCCTACAGTTCATAAGCTTTCTTAACGAGAATTGTGTTTTATACTTTTCCTTCTGTAATAACTCCCTCACAACTTTTATTCCTGTTGGTCGTTCCTCTTCTCCAAGACAACCTAGAAGAATACATGATGAGTTAATCAACTAAATCAAACACAGAGCAACAAGGTCTTGTTTTAGAAGTGCTACAGAGGATAGCTTCCAAACTTAGATCATTTATGAGGAATAATTATCAAGTTTTTATAAATCCATTGGACCAAGCATTTCGAACAATTTCTAATGAGACTTGTGACTTATATTTATACACACAACTTTTATTCCTGTTTGTTTTGCTCCAACACCAATTTCTCAACGGACCAAGACTACCCAGAAGAGTACGGGACGAGTAAACCACTTTAATCAATTTCAGAAAAAGTCTACAAGCCCTTCTAGATCTTTCTAGATCTATTTCAGTAGCCTAGTAAAGCGTGTAGGACAATTCTTTGCGACATTTATTTTTTATGCTTCTTTTTCCTCTGTTCGTGCTCATAGAATGCTTCCTTCTGTTTGTGATTTTCCTTTTCTAGTTAAATTCAATTAAATTATTTTTCCTTCTAGTTTGCGTTCGTTCAATATGATTCTGTTGATCTGACCGGTCCCGATTTGATTTTTACCCGCTCGTGCCGCCCCTGACGATCCATCTCCAGAAAATGTCGAATTAAATATTGACGAGGATCAAATTTAATTAAGTTCACACACACGCACGGTGAACGTATATACAAATTTAGCCGTAAAGGTGGCAGGCCAAGCTGCACTTAAACTGATAAGGGCGGGCGGGCAGCCACGCGTTTTTGATTACCATCCCTTATCGGCGTTTTGCAGTCTCGTCCATTGTCAGCCGATGTCATATCGGTACCGAGAAGCATGTATGTGGGCCAAAAATTCGGGTTATTGTGCTGCCGTTGGGGTTCTTTTGGAGGTGGTTGGTCCGAACCATGATTGATATGATTGCGATTCTCTGGAGGGTGAAGTCATAATCACCACACGCTTAATGAATATACTGAACGTACTGCGAGGAATATTATCGGACCTGCAGCATTAAAAAAGTCCAGAATCTGATAGGAAGGGATATTTTTCATAACCTTAAGCTATGCAAGCAACAATTCTGCAGATAGAAAGTTGTTCACGCAAATTTATTGGCCTCCTCAGGCTTCTGGTAACGTCATAACTAGATGACATTGATTATATACAGGCATATGTATGTAAAATTGTAGGTATCTAATAAATAGTATCAGTGATCTTAAAATCTTCATTTATACACTCACGATATATATAGGAAATTCCAGAAAATCCAGGCTGCTGACTAGAATGGAAAATGTATACATTAGCATGAAACCGGAAGCGCAGCTGTTAAGCTTCTCAACTGTCCTTGATAGGTAGTCGATCGTCTTAGCGTTTGGTGCACATGCTTTCAGCACACACATGCATGGATATTACCACACGTCTTCGACAAAGAGGTGTATAACATTTCTGCTTACCACCATCCCTCTGAAGAAATCCAAAATAAACTCTAAAATAATCTTCTCAGCTACTGCCAATTTCCTGAGCTGTCACAGCTTTTTAACTCAATTGTTCTTTGAAGATGATTTCGTCTCAGCTTTTGGTGAATATTCCTTCAGCACCTCAGTTGGAGCCTTGTGCAAGAGCACTTCAATAATGCCATAGCTTATTTGTTGGTCTTTCTCAGCAATATTTGATGATTTGTTTAAAGGACAACAGATGTCGCCGCTCTGCTCTGATCATCATCAGTCTAGCTTACTAAATGCTATTTTATCGTATAATGGAAAATTACAAATGGAAAATTAATACATGCCAACTGACGCTGGCAATACCTTCCGGTGAATCCCCCAGTTCCATTTAATTAAATGTGGTTTTTACGGCGCCATCGAGATAAACTGAAGCTCGGAGGCTTTCGCGGGAAATCTCCGGCGGCGGTAAAACTGCCGCAACGACAAGGGAAACGACGCCCATTTTCGGTGGGTGGGGGAGTAATCCACAAAAACCAATTGCATTAGCATTAGGCGTGGCACGGGCTACTTAGGATATTGGCAACGGAGGCGCCGAATTTGCACACCGACGCGCGGCGTAGTATATATGCCGACGCATTTTTCAAATCCCCCGAAAACAGTTGTTACGGTCGCACAAAGGACCATTGTGGCAGCGAATCGCCCAAGAAGCCATAAAGTCGTTCTTGATTCGCGTTAAAACGCTAATAAATCAAGACGTGAATGTGTGTTTTGGCCGCGGTGGGTGGTCGAGCCGTCATTTTTGCCACTACTGACTTCATTATATGGCCAAATGGGTCAACACCTGGGCCATACATCATCGAAAAGGTACCTACGGGGCCCGGAGATGCTTTCTTACGTATCAATGAACAGGGTAATTTATATATCGAGGATTTGCGCTTAGCAAATAACAAACCCGGCCGCACTATGGGTTTTGATTTATTTAACGAGCGTGACGTTGCTGGTTATTGGTGAAAATATTCACCCAAGTTGCCTTAACGAACAAAGGTTGTCTAGTTACTTCTTCTTGTCATCCGCAGGAGTAATTGGACAGCAAAACTAACTAAACTAACAGTATGAGACGTCTATTAGGGATGCCATCTTAAGACCAGGTTAAGTTTTGCATATCTGAGCACTTTATAGGCTTCTTGGATACTCTTGGAGACGAAAAGTAACCAAAATTAGTGTGGTTTAAAGACAACGATTAATTCAACAAAAAATATAAAACGTAAGAAAGAGACCAGCAGCTTAAAATTGGGTGTTGATAATCTCCAGGCATACCAGATACGCAGGTAGAGAAGATATAGTTTAAGGATTGTCTCCAAGTTTGGAAAATTTCCTTCGTCGTACCGTGTGGGGTACAAATGTACCCAAACAACTCAATTTTTTCTCACAACTCAATATCTTCTTATATTAAACACAACCTCTATTTTGTTCTTATGTGCCCTTCGAGCTTCAAATGAACCGATAGTAAGGTTGTGGTGTACCAAGAGAGGTTACACTGGACCAGTTATTCCTGCAACTATGTCTCGCTCACGTTTTCAATTGTTGCCGCGTTTTTTGGTTTTGACGATCCTAAAAGAAGGGAAGTTTTCAACATGCTGGTGGACAATTTCAAAAGTGTTATAATCCTGGAATCCATATTAGAGTAGATGAGCAACTAGTTTGATTTAGAGGTCGTTGTTCATTTAGAGTTTATCTGAAAAGTGAACCAGATAAATATGTTCTGAAAATTTGGGCTGAAAATTCATACACTATAAATATGCAACCATACATGGGAAAAATTAATAATACAGCAGACAGGAATCAAGGCGAAAGAGTCGTCTTAGATCCTGTCGGAGATCTAGGAACCAGATATGGCATACCACAGATAATTTCTTTACAAGTTTGTCCCTAGCAGATAAACTATTAAAGAAACAAATGACTCATTGCGGAACATTACGAAAAAATAAATCTCATAGTCCCGAAGAACTCTTGCCAAAACCTTATAAACCCATTTTTTTGTCAATGTTTGATTTTCGGAAACAACATACAATTGTGTCCTATGTGCTTAGCAATGTTGTCTACGGAGCATCTTGATGATTCTGTTGCGGGAGAAAATGTGAAGTACAAGCCTGACATAATACTTTATTATAATAAAACAAAAGGTGCTGTAGGCACTACCGATAAAATGGTAAAAAAATATTCAGCTCGTCGAATTAGTAATAGATGGACGATGGCAATTTTTGGACAGCTATTCGATGTCGCGGCACTAAATGCATTTATTTTATGGAGTGCAACATTTCCAGACGAAAAATCAAAAAGCAAAGATAGCAGAAGAAAATTTCTTTTGGAGGAGAGTCGTTGATTAGGGAAAATGTCATAAGAAGATTTAAAACAGAACCAAGAATTCCCAACAGTGTCAAATTATATGTGCTAGAAATGTTTCCAGAATTGGAAAAGCACTATGAAAGCCATTCCGAAGAACCTGAACGACCTGTTTCTGGACGATGTTATTTGTGCGATAGAAAAATAGATCGCAAGTCCAGGCAACAATGTTGAGACTGCAAAATATTTACATGCACTGACCATTGTGTAAAACAGATAATTTGTGAATGAATGCCTGAATAACTCTCGTATTTACTTCTGTAACACTTGAAAGTTTTCCGTGTCTACGAAGTTTTCCTAATAAAAAATCAAAACTCACACTGTGTGTTCACCTCCCTCGAGGCTCCGTATCAAACGTTCTGTAAGACTTTCGTAAATTATGTGTAAACGCATTTTCAACAATACCGAGAAAAAATACAACGTCTACTCTAAGCAAGCAAAACCTTGAGATTTTTAATTTTTACGTTTTATCCAATGCCACTAGAGGCAACCAGAAATGAGCTGATGTGATCGAATGTCTACGAAAAATACGTCTAAACCTTGAAGAGATCCAAAACAAACTGTATCTTTCCATCTACAGTCATTCACCTGATCTGCAAAACCAACACATCTACCTGATTTCTCAACTCAAATGCTGAACTTTAACTTTTGCTCAATATTTCTTCAGTACTTGAGTTAGATCACGGGACAATATTGTTGATGGTGCTTGCGTATAAGAATTTATAAAATTGTTATTGGTACTTGAGGTGTGAAAACTATTTAAAATATTTGTTCTCTCTGAAGAAGGAACAAACCTTATCCGATTGACTGACTTCTTTCCATTTTAATAAAAAAGTTGTTGTTTTTTCTTATGTTTACGTCTACGAGAAATACGTGTAGACCATTTATCCTTACCATCATCCCTCTGAACAGATCCAAAATTAACTTTATCTTTCCATCTGTAGTCAGTTTCTTGATCGGTCAAACAAACACATCTGACTAGCTTCTCAACTCCAGTGCATTTGGAAGATTAATATTTCGCTCTTGCTTTTACCGGAGGTAGATCACTGGACCAAAACTTATTGGTTATGAGCAAAATTATTGATGTTGTTTGCTTATAAGAATTTTCTATTTGTACATTGCACTACGTTGATAGCTAAGGAATGAAAATCTAACCCTTCCCGAATGACTGAAGGTTGTTTTTATCTTTCGTTTTCTTTTTTTAGATCTCATAGTATTTTTAATGTAAAACGTAAAAACTGGGGTATATTGATAATCACATGAATCGGGCGATTATGGTTTTTTATAGTTCCAACAATGCTCAGTGGGGATAACCCGAAGTCGAACGAAACCCAGCGGGTCGGAACTCGAAGGCGCCATCGTCGAAGACACGCGAACGGTTTCATCCGAAAATATGCTTGTAGTCGCAGCGGGTGGCGTGTCCTACCTGTAGCCCCCGTAGGTGTCCGTTGTTTTGAAATGTTTCGAAATATAACGTTTTAATTTATACCATTAATAATTTTTCGGGTACGATGCGGCGTTGTCGAACGGCGGACGAGTATAAATTTTTCCGCCATCCGGCTCGCAGGACCAGGCAAAAAAGAAACTCGAACGCGTTACCGGAACCGCGCGATTTCCATTAAAATGCAAATGCCGGTCCGTAACTGTGGCGGCGTCGAAACTTTCCCGCCCCTTTACAAAAGACAAATATTTCATACAATCTTCGAACATCGCCCGCGCCATTTTCCAGCGCCTCTCGAGCCGGGAGATATATATATTATATAAAATTACAATTTGGGAAAATCGATGGGGGAGACCCGAGAGCTGTGTAAGCAAGTGTACATAATAATGTCGGGCAGGAATAAAATTTGCAGCTCAAGCGGCTTATGAAGCTGTTGTGCGGGTCTACGGGCACGGGGAACGACGGGATTGGGGGGAGAGGGGATAAAAAGCCAGTGAGTGAGAGGGAGAGAGAGAGAGACGGCTTGGATAAACATTTTTATCAGCTGCTTTGTATTCATAGGTTACTTCTGTGTCGTAATTCTCGTTGCTACGCGACGGATTCGAGAATTGCCTTGTGGTATTCTATACGTTTAAGGTCGCTTATACACGAAGATTTGCCGCGGTTACGGCCCAAATGTAATGTAATTTTTTAAACTCCAACATGTCATTTTTGTCATAGAAATTCTAACGCGCACTAAATATAATATTTTATATTTCGAAAACTGCAAATTTAATTGAAAGGAATTCTTGTAGAAAAGAGTTCCACCCCACGTAAGTTTTGAACATCTGTAGCTCTACGTCACATACTGTGAATCAGACAATCAATATCTGTCTGTGGTAGGTTCTCCCATCTTACGTCATGATGTAGAGGATATACATCCAGTATTGGTGGCAGAGGTGGCAACCTACCAATCATATCTCACCAATCCACATCACATATCTCATTGCAGGAAGTTTCTAGAAACTGCAGCGGTGCAATGTGACATTCCTGACAAGTTGCAACTTTTATGGCACCTCTCCTCTAGCAAGCGCCGTTTCAAATTCCATGAAAAAACTGAAGTTGGCAGAAACAAAAACTGACTCTGAAAATTATTAAATTCCACTGCTGATTCCAGCAAGCCAGATTTTCGCATCATAACCAACTAACCAAAACTAATCTTCATAGTAGAATTTCTAACTACGGCCGGCTCGTGAGTTACCTGGCTATGTGATGTGATCTTGAATATAAAATCTTCTTCGTTTGGAGGAGATCTTTTATTATAATGATCATTTTTTTTTTGCGCAAGTTACAGACATCCTTCACTAACTTGACAGCAGTCAAGCATTGGCCGTTATTAGATTTTACTAAGGTATTTGACTCAATAAATCATGATTTGAATATGACATTTTTATACTTATAGCCAACACTATGTTCATTAAATTAGAATATCAGATTCTCGCGTTGTTTTAGCTGGCGTCCCACAGGAAAGCATGTACAGAAAGAAAATGTCAAATATCAGAAACGGTTGAGGAGAATAATATATTCATTTTAAGCAAGGAACAACACACATGGAGACTTAAAGGACTCAATATAAGACAGAAATTTGAAGAACTGCTCTACGGATGCATGAATAAGAGGAGATGGGAGACTGAAACAACATGTACAAAAGACTTTTGACAAGATAAAGAAATTATTAGCATTAAAAATATGATTTCATCAGTTTTGGTTTTTTCAAGAATTGGTTAGTATATCATATTTTTTCGGTAGGTAGCCTCTACCTTTGTATACTTGAACAGAAGCCAGCAATAAATGTTAAATAGTAATTAATTAATATATATGGCAAAATGGCGGTAGGTATTTGACTTCTCTTGGTACTATTTAAAGTCCTGAACAAACAAATTTGACGTTTATTAAAAAATTACTAGTAAATTGCTATAAGTTAGAGGTTGCCTTTGTCGTAAAAATAAAACACGTTTTTATTACAAAGTTTACTTGGATTATACGGCAAATACAAGGAAATGTAGATGGAAGAAAATTATTGCGGTATTAGTGTTTCGACCATCTGAACCGTTTTACACTAGAAAAGTTGAATAATCAATATGAGTATTTTCTGCTACACTAATGCAAGAAATGCGTCGGTGGGACCAACAGCGGCGGACATTTCGCCTAACAGTTTGCCGTAGTTCTAATTCCAGAAGTCAGGTCCACGATGCTGCACATTTTAAAGTATTTTTGTATACAGTACATATTTTATACCGTATGGGTCAAAATTAATGAGGCATAGCGTAAGTAATTGTAGATTCCAGGCAGAAAAAATCCAAAAATGCCTTAATAAAGCTGGTAGCTGTATTAAATAAGGGATGATAACGACGATAACAAACATCCTTTTAACCTGAATATAACCATATTTCTTGTAAAAACAAAAATTTATCGTATGCATGAAAATTCCTTTGTGTCCTGCGTGGATTAAGCACCTGATGTACTGTTTCATATTCGGATTATACCCATTTGGTCTCGACTGTCAACTTACAAATAAAACTACTATATCATGTTTGCATTTGTTCTATCGAGATCCCGATCCAAACGAGACTTCCCGAAACCCGCCGAAAAGAGACCGAACGCCGTTCGGAATTTTCTATACTTTGAACATTCGATACTTTGTGGTGTTCCCCAGTTAATCACTGAGTTAGACTGATTTTTGGAATTCGCAGAAGAGATAAAATTTCTAGTAAACTTCTTCATAACCGAACCTTTTTTTTATAAAATCAGTTAAAAGGAATCAGTTTTTTATAGAAAACAAAAAAATGAAGCCCGGCACGAGTATAACAAAGCTGAATGGAACATCCTGGCCGGGCAAACTTACCGATCCCGCAACCCCATTACCATCGAGTTTGATCCGGAAAATTACCATTCCTCATAAATATGCAACGTGGCCGATGACGTACGCATGTCTCTCCTGCGGGAACCCGTCGTCCGGAGGCGGACTAATTAATTCGCTCGACTGCTGTTGTGTCAATATTTTCCCGCCTCTCGAGTCCTGGCCCGTAATTGTCTCACGTTTCCTCGCCAGGATGTCTTTGATGTGCGCGCGACAGGCGGCCATCTTCTGTTTGTACACGCTACATGAAAGTTACATGAGCTACCCTTGCACCGACACTGGCAGCAGCTTCCCCATCCCCAAATCTCAGTGCTGTAGGTAGATTTTGTGCTACCGGAGGATGCAGGTTTTAACATGTTGGTTGTTGTTTGGGGATACAATAGTTCCTACTGGTTGTAATATCAAGAGAGCACGCTTTATGAAGATAATCATGATATGCAAATCCAGCCTTTTAACAAAGAAGAAATAATAACAATGACCCCATTACTGAATATTTTTAATTTAGCTGCGGATACGTATCGAGCTTGTCTGTATTCTGTAATTTTTCGAAGACATTTGAAGTAGTTATCTCCAATCGAAGATATCCTTCCGTGAAGCAGCTGATTTCTTTGAAGCAGCATGGGTTTATAGATACCATCACTAATTTTACAGTCTCTAATCAATTACTGTCTGGGGTAACCATGGTCAAATGGATGTTGCAACACGTTCCGTCGCATGAATCATTCGATATTTTTGTTGAAACTAATTAAATTTGGTTTCCTCAAGTCAATTATTAATATTGGTTCTCTACCGTTCCTTACGTGTATTAATTATGATTATAATTATGATTTAAAGATTTTTATTGAAGTGCAATAGTTGATTAAGTGCTTCTGCAGAGAACTTAACTATGAATTAATTTCATTAATTATCCTCTGTAATTTTGTATCCTGTTTTATTCTGAAATGACGTTAATGGGTCGCATTACTTTGTTTGGACCTTTATTAGTGTTTGTATATTACAAGCTGGAACTGTTTGGTTATATGGTATCCACATGTACTAAAGATCAGTTCCTTCTTGAGAGAGTACAAAGAAACCCTTGTGTTTTAAGTACAGTGGTACTTCTATGGAGCAAAACATGTTATATGAGATTTTAGCTACTAGGTTTGATACTTCAAGTATGAAGTCTCTGTCACGTAGGTACCTCTACATTTCAGTGAATTTCTACTAAGACGATTCTTTGTAACTTGTATTCTCCGTCGACGTCGGCTCTAAGGAAGTAAGATCTTCAAATTGTTAAATTTAAGATTATATCCAAGGTCATTAGAGGTTAGAGGTAACCACAGATCATCCCTCTGAAGAGATCCAAAATCCAAAACACAGCTGATAAGCCTCTCAACTCTCAATTGTTCTCTTTAATTCTGTATTTTTTCTTTGAAAAAATTATAAGGATGCCTCGATCAAACGTTGTGTAAGACTCTGGTAAAGTATTTGTAAAATCATATTCAATAATATTGAGCAATAAAGCTATTACTTTTTCTTGTGAACTGTATTGTCATGTAAATGGGAAACTGTGGGACCGCCGTACTCTCCCGACCTGACAGCGTTCGACCAGGAGCGAAAACATTAACGGAGCTGATATAAGCTGCGGTCGTTTGGTTCGAATGTTACGCTCGTGTGAGTGGAAGGGACTTAAATCAACATCATTTCTGGACCGGGATATACCGTGTAAGGGAGGGAACTGTTTGTTTATGGGAAGGATCGGCTTGTTTGAGCGGCCCTGTTCGAGATATTGGATCCAGCCGGGGTACATTTGTAGTGCAAATCATGTACCGTGCGGACCGATATAACCTCTGCGCTGCATACTAAGCGATGTTTGGGATTACGATTTAATATATCAGACGTCGAAGGAACGTTATAACGTGTGTCCCGGCTTTGTAGCGTTTCCGAAATCAAATCAATCGAGATAAGCACTAGGACAAAGTTTCTGTGTAAATTTCACCACCCGCCAATTGTGAGGAGTGGGATTTAGAGGGCGGGTTTTGATTCAAAAAACCAAACTTTTGGTTCGTAGAAATTAGAAAGGCGTTGGCCTTAATTGCAATACGAAAAAAAACCAAAAACACATTCTTTTCTTCAATACTATTCTCTTACACCTCACCATTTAGGGATACTAGGAAACAATGCAAAAATTTTAACGTATCTATGGTGGTGAAGTCCCGCATTCTTCTCCTAATACAACCAAGCATCTGGAACAGCATTATCAATTTGATTAGGAAAGTGAAGACTTGCATGCAGTGTAATCTCCAGATCTAATATATAATTTATAATAGTTAAATAAGAACGTTGCTCAGATTTTCACATAAATATACTTCAATGACAGCTGTTTCGGCAACACCGTGCCTTTATCAAATGCGAATATCAAACGGTACCGATGTTTATAAATACAAAACAGGTAGTAATTACTTAATGTGAGGTATACCTCACATTAAGTAATTTAAAATTAAATTGGATAAATAGCTATCTAATCGTGTGCGGTCGAAGGCTTTAGAGGAGTATCCACCTAGTTTTAGGAATTCTGCTCAATGTATTTGTGGGTCCATAATTCGTTACACAAGATTTATCCTCACTTTCCAGTAATCTGAAAAAGACCTGGAGGGAAAGTTCGATGATAAGGTGCGATGGTCTTGAAAGATATAATTTTACTTTTCAGAACAAAAGATATCACTTCGTTTGTAACTTAAACCATATACTCTATGTATATTCCATGTTGGAAAAAAAAGCGAAATCACCTCTTTTTTTTTCTCGAATACGGTCCTGCGACGGCCCGGCAGTCTTTCGAAGCACCGAATTTATTTGGGGTTTTTAATATAGTTGAGAGTATTAGGCGGGAAATGAATATTTCATGATAGGGAGCTCGTATCAAGTGCCGCCCCAACCAAATGAGACGTCTCAGAAAGCTGATTTGCTGCTAGATTCGCTTTTTCTTATTATCCTCGCTTTACATTAGCGCCGTCCGTCACTACCGGCGTACCAGGAGGGTTAAAACTCCACAACGGTCGACTTTCGTAGTGCCGCTCTGTATATTTTATTTTCCGACGCATCTAAACGCAGGCATAAAATTTAAAGTGTAATGCGATATCAGTCTCCCCCTGATTTCCACCCGAGCTCATCCCTCGTTCCCTCGCGTTCGGGAGGCAATTGGGCCTTATTGAGATTGGCGACGGATCCTCCAAATCACATCTTAAGAACCGCGAGCTGAGTATACAGGGTTATTCACGGTGAGTGTCCTGTTAGACGTTTATGGAGAATGAATTACGGCGAAAACCTGAAAAACGAATATGAGGTACATGTGTAAAATATTTTTGGCCATCCGGTGTTGCCAGATGTACTCGCTTCGTATATCAACCTTTATTTTTTAAATGGCACATCCTGTATATTATATTATATGTATATTATTACATTTTTAGATTCTACCCTATATAAAATCATAATTTTTTTCGCAATCCGTTAAACACTTTTTTGGTTGCAATTCCCTATTAAATTGCCTTATCATAATATGGTTTCAGAATTAACTTGTCGCTTACAGGGCGTTCAATAGATAAGACCCAATTGGCAAGTAATAAAAATCCATGTTACGTGGGAATTTTTAATGGAACATTCCATATTTTGGCACGGAAAAGTACTAACCAAACCTATGGTATGTCTATTTTCACTGGTTTTCGAGTTAAATGCAAAAAATCAAAATATTGCACTTAAAGCGAATTAATCACATTTCATCTGGGTAGCAAGCTCTGGCCGGTGTATTTCCTTAAAGTTTCACTGTTACAATTACTCATTTGAACACGCTAATAGCGGAATATTAAACTTATTTATGTCAAAGACAAATTTGTTTACAAAAGACTTCACCATGGCCGGTCAGAGCCTGCTACCCAGATGAAATGTGATTACTTTAATTCGCTTAAATTGCAATATTTTGTTTTTTTTGCTAATATCTCGAAAACCAGTGAAACGTTCGAGATAGGTATGGTACATGCTACATAAAAAAGTTCCAGAATGTTTCGCATAATCTAAAAATGAAATAATATACAGGGCGTTCCATTTAAAAAACGAGAGTTGATATACGTTACGAGTATATCTGGCAACAGCGCATGGCCAAAAATATTTTACATTGGTAGCTGCTCATTTTTGCGTACATAAGTACCCAACATTTCAGGTTTTCACCGTAAGTCATTCTATATAAACGTCTAATAGGACACGTATGTGAATTGCAGGTGTGGCTAGCTAAAGGAAATTAACCCCCACGCCATATCAAAGTTCATTAATAATTTAACAAGCAGGTAACTCGGAAAACTCCGCCACTGTTTTCCGAACGCCCTCCCCTATCCATGAGGCGAACACTTCATCCACTCACTCTCTCCTCTGATATTACATTCACCTCGAGTATTTTTCAGTGTTTACATTGGGCCGCGCTTGTTGAAATGTAGATTGTCGGATGATGAGAAATCCATTTGCAATATATATATCCCAGGTTCATTTCGGGGGCAGCGCGTTGAATATATTACCGCCCCCGCCGAAATGTCTTATTTTTCCATTCCCGGGGCCGAATATTGGATCCGATTATGGCGAGGGGGGCCGCGGCGGGGGCGGCAGAGGGTAAATAAGCCCGCGACGACGGTTTTCCGACTTTTATGAGCGGGGAACATCGAGCTGTCGGCTAGTTTCAGATATTGAAGTCGATTTGATTGCAGCCGAATTGGAATTAGACTGCGTCGAGTTCAACGGTGGTGAATAAAAATCGAGCTGATTTCGCATGCTCAGAAACGGAAATGAGTTTGTAGATTCCATCCTGACGATTTAGAATGCGTTGTATGCCGGTGGGAAGGTTTTCATGTGCTCAATCTGGAATGGGGTCGCTATTATTTGCATTTATTAGCAGTTTGGTTTCATATTGATTCTAGGATAATATGCCTCGTGGGAGTACTTGTGGCCCCAAACAAAGAACATTTGTATCCACCTATCCTTTAAACATTCATGTAATGAACATCATCATGACGTATTCTTCACGACACCCAAGGCTAACCTGTTATCGACTACTAATCCAAAAAAAGTCAGCCGAGGACCATTTGCTCTTATGCTAAATAACGCTAAACTGCTAAAAATTACTTTCTCCATACCATATCATATATATATATATATATATATATATATATATATATATATATATATATATATATATATATATATATATATATATATATATATATATATATATATATATATATATATATATATATATATATATATATATATATATATATATATATATATATATATATATATATATATATATATATATATATATATATATATATATATATATATATATATATATATATATATATATATATATATATATATATATATATATATATATATATATATATATATATATATATATATATATATATATATATATATATATATATATATATATATATATATATATATATATATATATATATATATATATATATATATATATATATATATATATATACATATATATATATATATATATATATATATATATATATATATATATATATATATATATATATATATATATATATATATATATCATAAATCTTAAATTTTTCTCATACCCTTAAGAACAATATAAACGACATGTATTAGACGAATATAAATTTTAGGGCTATTGAAAATGGTTGTTAATGCTTTGAGAATTACCATATACAAATACTAGTAGTATGCTAAATAACGCTAAACTGCTAAAAATTACTTTCTCCTACCCTTGAGAACGATATACTATAATATGAATAGTATATATGTATGAGACAAATATACCATATCATATATATATATATATATATATATATATATATATATATATATATATATATATATATATATATATATATATATATATATATATATATATATATATATATATATATATATATATATATATATATATATATATATATATATATATATATATAGAAACACCAAGTGATAACTGAACATAATTATGCATATATTAAATGCTGCTAACTCGATGTTACTTAATTGTTAATATTTTAACTGGGAATGTTTAAATGCTAATAATATCGGTCCTATTCTAAAATAAAAAAAATTAATAGGTAACTGAACTGAATATATAGTTCTCAATAATTGTCATTTCCGAATTATGATATTGATATTGGTACTAAGATGGTATGTCGGGGAGCATTGCTGTAAAGCTAATATTTGTCAATATTTTGAAATAGTGATCATTGAACAATATTTCAAACATCGGAGAACTGGTCAAAGCATCAATCAATAGAAGCCATGAAGAAGCGAAAACTGAAAGAGAGCATTTAATTAAGGAGCTGCAAACTCTGCAAAGTGTGTAGAGGACCTTGAGAAAACACATGACCAATTCAACGTACACAAGAAGATGAAAGAAGCAACATACACGTCAAAAGGCAAAAAACCAAATATCATCACTGGTCAAAATGTCGAAGCAATTTGGGAAACGGATGAAAAAATTAAAAGATGGCAAGAATATATGTCTTAACCGTTTCGTGAATAAAATTATGAGGATCCAGAACACACAGAACTAAAAGAGATTAATAATATTACTAAGGAAGAAACAATTAAAGCAATCAAACGACTAAAAGCCAATAAAGCGCCAGGACCAGAAGACTACATAGACACCCTAACAAAGTTGTTGAATAAAATATATCAAACGGGCAACATGCCAAGAGAATGGCTTCTATCAATCTTCATCAATCAATTTTCATCCCAATAAGTCCAGCAACGGCAAAAAATGGGCAGAACATCGCACGATTATCTTGACGAGTCATGTTCTCAAGGTTGTTTTGTATATAATCCACAATAGAATACTTCCTTAACTAGAAGATCGAGGAAACACAAATGGGATTCAGAAATGGCCTCAGTAGAGAAGCATTATTTGGAATTCAAGTATTTTATTAACTGCTACGTTTTTCCGTATTTCATTGATTTTGAAAAGGCGTTTGAAAAAGTCCAACATAAAAAGCTCCTTGAAATACTACAGTCATCAGGAATAAAAGATACGTATCTTTGCCAACCTATGTACAAACAAACAAGGTGTCCGTCAAGGATGCGTTTATCACCTCTATTATTTAATGTCTACTGGGAGCATCTCTTCAATGAAGATTTGACTGAATGTAACTGGTTAAGGAAGAGGGCTAAATAATTTCAGATATGCGGATGATACAGTCCTAATATCAAACAGCGCAAAAGGATTACAGAGATTCATCAACAGAATCGTAAATATTTGCAACACAAAAAAGACCAAGGTTCTGCTCATTAGCAAAAATCCAAACACCAAGGCTAATCTGCAAGCGCAAAACACTAAGCTCTAAAAAGTAGAAACATTTCCGTATCTTGGTTGCAGCTTAAAGGAAAGATGGAATCGTTCTTGGGAAATTATCACACGAATAGAAAAAGCACGCTCAGCATTCAACCACTTTACAAACATTATCTGTAATCTAAACTATGATGTCCAAATACGGCTGCGATTATTCAAATGTTACATGTTCTCTGTAATGCTCTATGGTGTGGAGGCCTGGGACTTTTACGGCAGCGGCAGAAAAGCTATCGTACAATGAGGCACGTCTCATGGAGACATCACATTACTAACGACACCATATTGCAAAGAATGAATAGAAATAAAGAACTCTTAAAGACGATCAAATAGAGAAAACTTGCATAATTCGGTCACATTTTAAGGAATGAAAAATATAGAATACTCCAACTTATAACACAAGGAAAACTAGAAAGCACGAGAAGTCCTGGTAGGCGCAGAACCTCATGGTTACACCCTGGACAGAGAAAACATCTGTCGAACTGTTCAGGGCGGCATTAGGCAAAGTTAGATAGGCCAATATAATCGCCAACAGATGATAAGGCACTACAAGGAGAAGAAGAAGAACAATATTCAATTTTCATATGACGATAGTATGATCGTCAAGATCGTGACATTATAATATAAATGCTGGCACCCCGAAAAAGGTCAAAGATCAATATTTTAACTAGGAAAATTGACCACAACACTTTAATTTTAATTTTAATAGAAAAAGGGGTAACTGAACATATCGATAATTGCAAAACCAGAATTGTGTATCGGTGAGCATTACTATAACGCTAGTATTCCGTTGCTAACAATCGTAGTACTATGACCTTACAATAAAATAATAGAATTGTCAATATTTTTGGTTAGTTAATATACAATTTTCGAATTTTAATGTCGATATTGATATACTTCTACCAGAAATATAGTGCTTTTACAACCGATCCCTGATTAACTTTGCCTACTGTTTAGTACTCCGAAACCGCGGCCCCTTATAGAACACCCTGCCGAGCAGAACCTTGCCCGTAATTATTCCAGGACCGTCCTAGGAATTTATTTACCTACACTAACAAGCGGGATGTAAGTATGTTTTCAATCTTTTTCGCCGAGTAGTTTTTGAAACATGTACATAAAAAATTAGTACAATCTAACAATTTATTATCATCAATAATAATAAAGTATCAGTAACTTAAAAAATCTTCACTATCGGTATTGTAATCACCTAGTTCAATGATCAACTCCGCCACTAATCGTTCTCGATAAATATTTTCTTCTTTCATTATATATACTATAACTAAATTGGTGCGGTCTTATTTCTTCTTATATGCGCTTTCAACTCAGACAAAATCATCTCAATCGGGTTAACTATATAATTATATAGTGGTAATCTCAAGATGTCATGTCCGTTTTGTGTTATCGAATCGATTTTGTAGTCTTTATTAAAATGTTTTACTTTTAATAATGACAGAAGTTGATTTTTAGCTCTCTTCAAAATATAAATCATTTTCGTACAGAAATTCTTTAATTTCTTCTTTATTTGAAGAAGTATTTGGAATTTTTCTAATTTTTCTAATATTGCGAAATTATTTGAGATTAAATTAGCACTTGAGGTGTTATAAGCGTCGTAGATTATACACCTAATCAGATCTGCGTGTTACTCTTTAAAATCTCGCGAAATAGCAGCATCTTCTCTCACTTTCCTCTTGCAACATTTGGAACAATTGTTCTTACAGTTGACCTCGGACCTTTGGTCATGTCGCTTGTGTTTATTGACGTTCCTTCTACCCCTTCTGAATTTATTATAAAATTGCAAATATTCAAAACAATTTGTTAAACATCCGAAGCCAAATTGATCCGTTTTTTTATTTGCAGAGGTACTCTTCTTGTAAATTGTCATTAGGTTGGACTACCATCTCCACTTCGTCTTCAAATTCTGCTTTGTTTTCCATGTCTTCTTCTAACAGAGGAACATCTGCTTCAAAAAAATTTCAAAAAACGTTTAATTGCAAGATTCTAATAAATATTTATCTGTTTTCTTATGACCGCGAATATGATCCATGGTCCAAAAAAAGACTGCTGTTGTTTACAAATCGAAGAACTATGTAGAAGACACAAAAATACAAGAAGAAGAATGTTGTTAATCGACAGACATACAAAACAAAAATGATTATTATCATACTTACCTGTAAGATAAATAGAGAACAGGTACTTACCCTTACCCTTTGAACTATCCAGTGAAAACAGCCTCGCAGGGTCAAAGCTCGAGAATCAGGTACATAAATACGTACTTACTGGAAGGAGCACAGTCATACATATCATCTGATGTTAAAATAAACGCTTCTGCTTAGTCGAAATTACCCCACAGCATCAATGCTTAATCAAACTTAAAACGGTCCATTGACGTTTCAAATAAAAAATTCAAGTTTCTACATAGAGTCGTTACGACGTCAAGACCTTCTTACTGCAGACTGAACATCTGTTGGGATGGGTCCTGCGAATGTCTGCGGTTAAGGTACTGTAACATACTTAAAACGTCAAAGCAATAAATGCACTATATTTTTGGTCGTATTGTAATACTATAATACTGTGATATTTAAATGACGAAGCTGTCATCATATGTTTTTTATTTTATTTTCTATTGATAGCTTCAAAAATAACATTAAAAGTGCTTTTCTGCAAGAGCTTGGTTTAGAATACACTTTGGCAGTTCAAATTTACTTGGACCATCTGAGGTTGTCTTACAAGCGTAAGTATCTTACAAATTATGTTTCTTATGGCATATTTTTTCTCACGTCTCGAGTCTTCCACCGCGTGCATGCTAAAGCCGCCGTTTCGACCAAAAAAAAAGCGAATATTTCATAAATCGAAAACCGTGTACCCCCGAGCTTCGGATAAATCACCGCCACCGATTAACAGGTCTTCAACTGTCACTTGGCGATCTCGCGACTCGCTGGCGCCATCGCGGTTCCAGTTCGCAATTCCTCGACTTCTTGCGTTTCTTGCGCGCGACGCACGTAATCAAGATGGATTGTTCGGTGAGATTAGCCTTTTTCGCGGTCCGCCAGCCGCCTCGGAACCGCCTTTTAGGTTCATTTTTACACTGAAAGAGAATAAATCGCGGGCGGGGCGAGGAGGCGGCGGAGGGGAAAAAAAGGAACGCTCCCTTCGAGTGGATTCGGACGGTCTTCGCTTGTCTGTTTGAAATTCACAGCCTCTGGAAGGATAAATTATTGCGGCGCCCGCTTTTTAGAGAAACCTCCGCTTTTTTTTCGAACCCTTCAGTGGTTTTTTTCTCGCCTCACGACGACTGGGTCTTCGGTCGAGCAAAAAGCCCGTTTGGAGATTTTTCTACCGCCGACTGTGTCTCACCCGTGTCTCACTGTTTATTTGAAACCGTTTACCACGATTAAAGTTTTGAATTTTATCAGATTCTTTTGTTACTTCTTCCTCCTCTTTTTTTGTCCAAATTGCAATCTTTGTTACTTGAAATGTTAGCAACCCCTCATTCAATTGCCTTAAAATCTGACAATTACCCCATTGTTTAAGTTTGTTTTCTCCATACGCATCTTTTTTCGTCCATTTCGAGCTTCATTGTAGTGTTACTTCACTACTACAAGATGACTTTCAGCCCTGCTACATAGTTCTTTTTTTAAGCCATCGGTTTTCTTTCCATGCCTTTTCTTCCTTCCATTGTCAGTTCAATTTTCAGCGTAAGCACTGTACTAACACTTTGCTTTAACTTCAAATTTTGTTCTTTACAAGCGTCGCACCCTTCATACATCCACTTTCATTCTGTTGGTGCTGTTCAAATTCATCAGTGTATGCTTGCTTCCTAGTTGTAATTTATTATAATGACACTCTTGCTTATTCTTTTTCTTACTCAAATTGCGTAACACTATATACTTTATCCATACCTCAATATACTTCTTCTATGCCGTCATATACTTTTCCCATACCTTCATATACATCTTCAATACCTAAATAGACCTCATCCACACCTGCATATACTTTTCTTATACCTCCATATACCTCTTATATGAGGTATGTTTAGTATAGAAGATGTATATGGAGGTATAGGAAAAAGTATAAGAAGTATATGGCGGCATTGAACGGGTATATCGAGGTATCGAAAAGGTATGTTTAGGTAGGATGGATATGGAGGTCGAAATTTTATATAAGAGGTATATGGAGGTAAGTCGTTAATCCTTCTTATTTATTTTGGGACGCAATTCATAAAATATACCAAACAACTATTTCTTCCGGATGTCTTCCACTTTGGAGCATCCGTTATAACGACATTCTTGAGCGAGTACAGACCCACTATTTAAAAATATTATTGTTGCTTCCGAAATCTCGAAAAATTTACCAAATCGTTAAGTCTTGCCTCAACTTTCTTATGACACTGTTAAGAATGCTATCAGCTATCTCTGATCAATAACACAAGGCACACCAAATTCAACTGGACACGTCAGATTAGAGAGCTGTTTCGTGAGTTGGGTTATAGTGAGTGGTGGGCCAATCCATCATATATCACTCTAAGACGGTAGAACAATGACATCTTAGAAAGTTTTAAAACAAAGCTTGTTGTCAAAATTCCAACCGGTTCACACTACACGAATTTTTACTCAGGTTTTGCATCTTCTGACCCTGATTTAAAAATCTGGGTGATAAGATTTTTAAATTGCTAATTGCCAATCGCATTATTAAGAAAATCTGATCAGATTTGCTGCGTATGTAATACTGCTCGTTTCTAAAAAATAAGAAAAAATAAAACTACAATTTTTATCTATCTATTTCAAATCACATGCTGATAGATCCCTATTAGTTTACTATTTTCTATTATTTAGACTTATGTAATATCTGTAAATGTGTATTTTTCTAAATCATCTGTTTTCTTTCCATTTTTTTCTTTGTATATTCATTTAATCATACTATTGCTTTTTCCTGATGTTCCATGTTCAAATCTGTATCCCTAGTAAGTTCTTCTGTCTTTCTATTGTCAACTTCATTATACTGGCACTGTCTTGTCGCTTCTTCTTCCCCTTATTTAATTAAAATCATTGATAGCTTTTAAGTCGACTTTATATTTGCTTTCCATTTCTCTTGTTTTGTCTCTTTTAGCCGCATTTTTTTAGTTGTTATTTTCAAGTATATGCTTCATTCCCATGGCCACTTTTCTTCTTTTTTAGCTTCCGTTCAGCTGTAGCTTCTTCTTGCTCATTAATCTTTTCCATTCTATGCTATTCTTTATTCCTATTCTAAGTTTCATTATGTCGACCCTGTTCCTTGATCTTTAATTATCCTTAGTCCTAGAAAAGAAAGTAAAAAATTTCGTCGAGTTTTAAACTCCATTGCCAATTCTAAACAACAACAGGGAGGTCGAAATTTGTATCCAGCCAGCTCGAGCCTCTCGCGTCGTTTGAATTACCGACTGCGTTGTATGTAGGGGGCATGTAATTAGCATGTTCGCCGCTTGTCGGCTTTTTGTTTAACCCGGATTTCACTTACAGCCACTAGACCCTTATCTACGACCTAAGGGCGCGTTCACAGGCCCGCTTAAACAACGGGAACGAAACTACAACGGGCTTGGCTGGCGGGTTAATCGCGGGAATTCCTCCCGGTCTGTGTGACCGTCACCTCATTGTTAACACGTAGTCTCTAGTGCTAGTAGTCCGCGGGGGCCGTTACGACTCACGTTTCTTGCGAGCGTAACATTCGTCGAGGTCCTTTCTGCACTTGACGCCCTTTTTGCCACTTAGTACACGGACATGCAAATGGGACCTTTCCGTGTATTAATTCCTTTATATTTGTTGTGCGACAATGCGAAACTTGAACGGTATGGCCGGCATAGGATACGTGAAAGGAACCAGGAAGGAGGAACTCAGATGACGTTCCTCAAGGCTTACATCTGGACTTCCTACTATTCCACGTCTTCATAAATCACGTTACCTTGTTTTAAACAATCCCTTTGATAAAAAATTGTCGCAATTGTATGAACCCGAATAGATGTATGTCATAAAAGTCAACAGGCCTTCAATTTACATCAATTCTGTATGTTATATTGTTTGGGATTTGAGAGTTGTTTTCAACAACTTGGAGTGTGTTACGCATGATGCAAGGGACTTCGTCCATCAAGACTTATTAGATCTTTCTTTGAATATGGAGGATTTTTATGATTCCAGTTTCCTTCTCAATATTTGGTTAAAGAAATCTAAAATATCTAAAAATGTTGCACAATTATTATCATCCATGATTGCTCTGCGTATTCCATTTCACACATCTTTCTAGCAGTTTCATAAGACTACCTATACTTATCACTCATTTATCTGTCGAACTAAAAGACTGTTTTCTAGGTTCTGGTCAAAGGTCCAATTTTATAAGTGTTTTTCTTTAACTCTCTTATCATTCTTTTTTTGCGGTGTTCTAATAGTTTTTCTACTCCCGTCTGGAAAATACCTAATTACACACCGATCTAGCGTGCGGGAAGCGTCACTTTACCACGTCAGTTTCGGTTCCCACGGATCCCAAAATCTACAAGATAGGAACAATAAACATTTAAGATGATCAAAATATTAGTAAAAATTTTTAACCACGCTACAAAGATTAACCTTTTGGCACAATTTCCATTATTCTATTTATTTTCTTTTTAAATTGTTTTGGTTAATTTCGGTCTTAAGTTGGTACTCATGTCAATATACAAAGAAATATTTCTTAATCATTTACTTAATTCCTAGTTTTTTATTATAATTTTTTTCTGTTTGCGAAATTATCTTTCCTCCATCGCTTTAAGCTTTTTTCTTATCTTTCTTATGGCTTTATTTTTTCCTCGATTTACTAATTTGAAGTATAAAAAAATCTTCAATATTTGGAAATTTCCATGTAGTCATGAATACCACGGAATTGCAAGTCATTTTAGTAGATTTCAGGGGATTTATGGGAATTCTAGGATATTTCACAAGATTTTATTAAAATTTCGAGATAGAACTTTGTTTAAAAACAGAATTTCAGAGTAATAATAATAATAATAAAGGCCTTTATTCAAAAAAGAAGGGCGGGATTCAGTACAACCATGTTAAATAAGTAACTGAAAGTCTGTTCTTACATCTAACTCAATCAAGAAGATGGACGCAACGCAATTAAAAAAAAAAAAGTAATAATAATAATAAAGTGACACATACGAACAACAAAGTTTATGGTTACATAATCTGGCGGCAGTAGACAATTATTCAATAATTATATAAACATAAGGAAAATAATAAATTTGGCAACACAAAAAATCACACGAGTTAACATACTTATTAAACAGCCCTACTTTTTGAAAATTTTTTGTTTTGAAACTGATTCTTTAACTTCAAGATGCAATTTGCTAAGTACTTTTGAAATCTGGTAGGAGAAAGACCGTTTAGAGAATTCTGTTTTGTGGAGAGGGGGTGTTAAATCGAATATTTAAGTTGTGAACATCAGTCCTGAAGCGAATCTTGCTATACAAATACAAGGGTGTTTTATTAGTCAAAATACGAAGGTAGAAAGTTACTTGCTTTATGTAGATATCTTCCATTTTGCACATTTAACCAACCATTCAATTTTAACGTATGACTGGCCGGATTGTGCTTTTTTATTCCATAAATTAGGAGCAGACACGAATTTTGAAGTTTCTGTACTCGTCCTATATCTGTGCTTTTTAGACACAATATCACCATAGTTAACCTGTGAAAGGACCAGCGAGTCACACAGCATTGGTTTTACGTCTCTGGTTAGGATATGTCTGTGTTGATATATCCGTTTTAACTTCATAAAACCTTTCTGGAGGCAACAACTTATATGCTTTGTGAATCGCATGTCCTGATCTAAGGTCAGTCCTAGATTTTTAAAAGCTTCATAGAATTTAACTGGTTCACCCTGTATTAAAATATCGAGTTTGTGCCATTTTCAGATTATTAATACTAACCAAAACAATTTCTTTCGTATCTCCAATAAAATCCGAAACCCAGCGAATTGGATTAGCGTCTCGGAACAATCGGTTAACCTGGAACGCATAAAAGCGACTGTTTTTTTTTTCTCTCTTCCGATCCCCGTATCCCGGAACGGGAAGCACAACACATTCCCCGATGTACTCCCCCGGGTGTCGTTCACTAAAAATCCGTTAACGCTAACGGCCGATAAATCGATTTGTTTTGACTCCGCCGCCTTTAATGAGGAAACATCGGGTAGAAACGTTTGTTTTATGTTTAACACCGGTCGAAAAGGCCTAGCGGGAAACCTAAATATGTCGTCCGTGTTTTGAGAATCGAATCCTACAGGATTTTCGCTTTCCAACGGATATGTTTTGCCCCTCGCGTTAAGATTTATGTGCAGCGTTTCGGGTATATTTAGAGGACCCGCTTCAGAGATGGCGAACACAGTTCTACGACACCGGTTGGAAATTGTTTGTTAAAACATTCTATTTATTAAATACGTGATACTTGGAAAATGTAAGGCAAATATTTTCATAGACTGATTCGTGTTTTCCAATATTTCCTAAACATTTGCTTATGTTTGCTCAACTAGCAACATTTTTTATATAAAACCTACATTTCCAAATATTTAGTCCGTATATCCATACAAAAAATAAATAATGTTCCTTAGAGAACTATATTCCGATGTTTTTCGTATTTTCTCTTTTTTTCTACATAGTCTCCACGTAACTCGCAACGATGCTCCGATAGTACTCAGCTTTTTTCTGTGCGAATTAAATGTTTACTCACTTGACGAAAATCTTTGTCCTTCGAGTGCAATTTTCACATGAGGGCACAAAAAGAAGTCGCTGTATGCTATCTCTCTCACTTTAATTTAACTTTAACACCATTTGAAGAACTTTAGCAATATTATCGTCGGTAGTTGCAGTTTCTAGACGTCCCGAATGTTTATCATGTTCTAAGCTCTTACGGACACGTTTAAATTCAGCTGCCCACAACATCACTGTGGTAGATGGCGGTGCAGAGTCCTCATACACAACATCCAACTCAACTTTAATTTGCGTAAGCCTATTGCCTTTCAAAACAAATATTTTTTACAGCATTATACGCAATCTTTTCCGTTCTCACGAAAACTCGAATATACTCAAACGACTCTCAACTAAAAACAATGCGTGCAAAATATCTGAAACTTTGGTAAGTAACTATCAAGAGATGCGGCATCCTGGACGTCCTGTACAGCCGTCTGGGAGCACAACGGGCCCATCTAGTGGCCTAAGTGCTTGGACGCCCGCGGGGGCGTCCCCTTTAATACCAATACCAATAACTATCAAGGGTAGTAACTAGCGCCGCCATCTTCAAGGTGAGGTCGGAAACTTTTTAAGTGACTCTCGTATTTCCTTCAATTGCCAGTTTCCCAATGTTTTTCTTCCTTTCCCACTTGTTTTGTTTAAAATTTATTTCCAACATTTTATTCGGCACAGTAAATATTTCGTAGTTGGCAAAAATGAAATTATGTGTCTCCTAACATTTGTTTACATTTTCTTCCCATGTCTTCACTTAATTATTTTATATAAAACAATATTTTATTCCTTATTTCCCAGCAGAAAAGTAAATATTTTTGAAAACAAGTATATAAATATAAATATTTGGCAAACAATTTTTTATAAAAAAAAAAATTTCCCGATTTCTTGGAATTTTTAAAATTTTCTAATTTTCCTGTTTTTTCGTTATATTAAAATCTTTAAAAACATTTCCCTTAATTTCAATGATGTAAAGTCTGGACAAAACTGCTCATAAGGAAATCAAATCAAACAAATATTCATATTTGTTCATATTTCCTCGTAACTCCTATACATTTTTTTTTAATTTTCTTCGTATTTAACTAAGACATGAAAAACATTTCTCCTGATTTATTGAATATTATCCAATGTTGCGTATTGCCCACATTTTCGCCTACCCATTTCCCATTTTGTAATTTCCCACATAGGTAAGAATCTACTAGGTGGTTTCCTCCTCACCTCTTTCGTAGTACCCCTAACGACTGTGAGACTTTAACGAAGCAGACGCACGATCCAGTCTAAAACTTCATCCGGTGGGTCCCTGGGGGGGCCCGGAGGAGAGAGGATTTCCGGGGGTCTATCCCCGGAGGCTGCGATGATGAACGGACCCCATCACTCACCCCGAATTGGTATTAATGCAGCGGCAGGGCTGCGGACAGCTCCGGTCAGCACGGCGGTCAGGCTGCCCGCGCTCCCGGAATTGATATTAATGGTTCTGCTTCGAGTCGGACGACCTAAGAAAGACGAACCGCAGACGGATGACCGCTCATTGGCGTGCGCAGGATTTTGTTACTATTAAACTGATTTTTCTCGTAAGGTTGAACCAACCTTGAAGCCATATCCGGAATCAAACAAGTTAAAACCATGGGGTTCAATCCCCATTCTATGACCAACAGTTGTACAGTTTACTCCTCACTTCCTTTGATTCTACATCATACTCATATCGTTGGTTTTCAATTTGAACCTAACCTAGGTGTTAAATCTAGTACAAATGCTAGCTTTTGACTGTAAGTCTGAAGAGTCAACTGTTCTCATATCAGTCCACTGTGGATCTCCAGAATAATATTGCTGCCGAAGTCGTATATTTTGATCATTTCGTTGTCTTCGCCCATCTTTAAGATTTCAAGTATCCATAATTTGGATCTCAGCATTCGTCACACCAACAAATTCAAGGAAACTGGCGTAGCAGCAGGTGCATCAAAATTTAACCCTCCTTCATCGGAGATCTACCAACTCCTACATATATTTATTTCTACAAAACTAATCTCTTTCTTATTCAACTTAGTCGTTCTTTACCCACCCTCATTTCTTCCATCTTTCTTTTTTGGACAAATTAGGCTAGAGTAGACGCTAGAGACACTTTATAGCTGTTCTCTAAGGAATTCAAATCAACAACCGTTCTTGTAAAAAGTATAACCGTTCTTAAGGACTCCTAAGGCTAATCTTCCTGATTCCTAGGTAGCGAATATCACATGGACTTAGAAACCAGCATATTGTGGACCTCCAAGATCCAATGACAAATGACCTGTCAATTTATTTTTAGCTGTTCTCTAAGGAGGTTTCTATAGTCTATACAATTGTGTTTCGTGGACTTTCTGATCAGTGGGAAATATGTACTTAGAACTCAGATAATAACTCCAAATTAGCTGAATTTCCTTAGTTCATCAATTTGTGACGCTAGTTTAGAAATCAGTAGTCCATAGAGTCAGATAGAGATAAACATCTACGACTCACATGGTGTCAAGAACGGGCTCAATCAGGAGTGTGTTTGTAGGTTCAAGGTGGTGGTAGAAGAGCCCGCCGTGGAGGTGGGGAATACCATTACTAGGTGCGTTATAGTTGGGGGTGTCACGCTGGTCGTCTAGTTTTTCTGAACGAAAACATGAACCTTCAAATGCAGACATTAATAACAACCAGTGGCATTGTTCTACCTTCAGCAACTGCTTGAGTGCCTTCTTGCATGTCGAGTAAGGTTACCAGTATTATCGACTATATGGTTTTCTTTCTATGTGACACAGTATCTTCGTTTTCTTCAGGAGTACGCTCAGTATTCGTGATGCGTCACTATGCGAAACCGGAAAAAAAAATCCGGCGAAAAACAAATGACATGGCGGCGTTAGTTCGGACCGAATGATAAAAATCCGATCCGTTTGGGGCCGCCAATGTCGAGATCCGGTCTCGGGGCCCGGTCCATCGCGTTTTATCGCTATTTTATTCATACGATGGCTCCTTTTACGCCGGATTTAGTTATAAATGGTGGCTAAATTGAATCCGTGACGTTCGTCTCTGACGTTTATTGACTGTGATTAATATTTTCTACGGGCGCTGGCGTGATCACCTCCAATTATTAAGTCGAAACTGGCCGGGGCGTTTTTGTTTGGCGGGTATGTCGGAGCGTCGGGCGCTCGTCCAGATCGCCTTATTAACCTGATGATGGTCCATTGTCCCGCGGACGTTATTTTCACGCGCGAGGACGGGACCACAAACAAAACATCTTTTATTTGCTTTGATTTCAATGGACGATGGACTGGTTTCAATACGCGTCAACAAATGAAAGGCATGTGTAGAAAGTTAAGCAACATTAATCATTTATCGCGGGTTCGGGGGGAGTAGAAAGGGGACTTTATTCGCGTTTCGGGTAGGCCATTGTGAAATTTCGGTGTGTAAAATCTCATATCAGTTAATTCAAATATAAACTTAATCATTCTTTACCATCGCTTGTTCACTTTTCTTTCTCTTATCCTTTCGCTTAATTAATGAATGTTCTTTTCACATGTCCTATTCTTATTACAGTCTTCCTTATTCTTCATAGAAGCAGAAGAAAAATACACAAACACTTTATTTTCAAATCAAAATAACATCAAACCCAAAAGTAAGTTTAACTAAAAGTGAATCGAGTTTTACTGAATGGAAAACTGATATATAGGTACAAGGAACCTTCCAAATGAAGCACGAGTTCTCATCGAGGTTTCGAAAGTTTCTTCAGGTTTGAACTGCTTAGGATTATCACTAACGATTAACAGAGTCATTCTTTACCATCGCATGTTCTCTTTTCTTTCCTTCAATTCGCTATCATTTTCTTTTTCAATCAAATTTACTTGTGTGGTGACCATTAGAACTGGTTGAATGGTAGAAAGAAGCAGCCTGAAAATTGCAGCTTCGTAGCTCAAACTCGGGAAGGAAAATCAATTCTAAACACTTTAAAGCTGAGAAATGTCAGATCAGATAAAACACCTTTATCATCACTTGTTCACTTTTCTTTCTCTTATCCTTTCGCTTAACTAATGAATGTTCTTTTCGCATGTCCTATTCTTATTACAGTCTTCCTTATTCTTCATAGAAGCAGAAGGAAAAGACATAAACACTTTCTATTACAATCGAAATATCAAAACACACAATAAGTAACTTTAGCTAAAAATGAAGCAAACATGAAGCAAACATTCAAAAATGAAGCACGAATTCCCATGGAGGTTTCGAAAGTTATTTAAAGGTTAAAAACTGCTTCGGGTCATCACTAACGATTAACATTATCATTCTTTAACATCGCATGTTCTCTTTTCTTTTTTTCAGTTCACTTTCATTTTCTTTTTTAATCAAAATTATTTGTTTGGTAGTGACAATTCGAACTGGCTGAAAGGTAGAAAGAAGCAAAGTGAAAGTGGCAGCTTCGTAGCTGAACCTCGGGAAGGAAAATCAATTCTGGGGTTCGCTGAACACTTTCAATGGGTCAGTTCAAGTTTCACAAAAATATCTGCAAACCCAACAAGTAAAATATTCTGGGGCAATTTGTGTTCAATGTTTCTACCAAGTTTTAGTATGATACCGCGTGTTCCTGCTTCCTCTTAGTCTGCTTTTTTTTCGCTATAAATTGAAACACAAGTTCTGGAGGGAGTTCCGAAAGCTACTTCCAGCCTAAAAGTTGCTTTCATTTCTCAATACGTTCATTTCTCCTCCGAACTGAAAAACCAACGCACCGCACATTTTACACTTTGTCCTTTTATCTACGGCCCCAAGTTTCGGAAGTATTGGCACCTTGACGCTTGTATATTAAAGCCTACACCCTGGCGCACACTTAGTTATACAAACAACCCCGTTTTTGAAGCTAATAAGAGCGTCTGAGAAGCACACACTGCGCGTCCTTTATTATCCCAGGACGTAAATTGATATCACTGCTTAGCGGGATGTAGTTTACATCTTGTATAAATTTCGGAGACAATGGGGTTCTACGAGAGTTAATTTCAGCCGCAGCTACCCAGCCGGTAATGCAGTTTACTACTATTTCTTATGTCATGTTTCCGCTAAGACCGTCAGCAACTGGATAGTAGCAATAAATAACCAATACATTTTGTGCAACAGTTTGTGACGGTTTCATATTTCAATGGTAAAATGTAGCATTTTTACAGTACAAGTGCTGGCACATTTGCGAAGTAACGGGTTTGTTTTGTTAGTACCGTGTAGAATTAATTGTACTGTCCATTTCCTTCACCTTTTGCTGTTTGGCGAGTGCTTCTTACCAAAAGTTTGGAAATCATCAGACTATAGAAAAAATTGAGAGGTACAGATATCTAGATACTTTAATAAGCAAGAACAATGAATGCTCTGAAAAAATTAAAACCAGAATAGAACAGGCGAGGATAACATGTATGACAATGAGAAGGAAAAGTTGTACTACTAATCTCAGCTTATAAAGAGATCATTATTTCAGTAAAAACGGAAGCTTCAGTGCTTGGAACATGTAATGAAGGTAGATAAGAACCACTCGTTAAAAGTAAAAATAAAGAGATGGAGCAGCGTTTCCAAAAATCTAGGGGACTGCTTCAGTTGCACCAAAGAATACGGACCACTTTGATAACCAAACCTCGCAACAAAAACGACACTCAAAGAAGAAGTAAAAAAGTATAAATTGCTACTAAGTATTTTAAGTAAAAGAGTAGTTTTATACATAGATTTCACTGGCTGCAAGCGATAATTAAAATTTTCTGGTCATCAATGTGCAATGAATACTGTTAAAATCCCGAAAATAGTAATATTACAAAGAGAAAGGGGCATTTAAGTCGGAACCTTGCCGAACCCCAGAAATAGTTTTACTCTGCAAAAAATAAAGATCTAGAAGAAAACATTTTCAAGTTCAACCACGGGCCGATGGACCTTGTCAAAGCTTTAAAAACATCGGGCACGTTAAGTAAAACAAAATAAAATAAAATTCTTCAAAAATTAATACATTTCAAACTTGTGACGGCTTGTACGGTTTATTTGAGGTAACCGCCCCTCCCCTTCGTTCCCCACTTCACACTGAACCCGCCCGCGAACAACAACAAAAGAACTAAACGATTCGATTAGAAAAACCGACGTCTTTTTTTGGCGGTTTAATCGGGAAGCCATATTTTATTCGCCAACTTAAGCAGTCGAAGCGGAATCCCTTTGACCGGATCCCCATCAATTATTTCTAATGACGTCTCCCCGAATCCCTCCAATTACCCCAAATTACCCGCCGCCGCGGGAAGAACTCCGAGTAATTATCGGCGGCGGGGCCGGGGGCGGCTGTACGCCACCCGATTCGGCTTTTTGTGTTTTTTCCTAACCGGCTATCGTTACCCGGAAAGAATTAGTGCGGCAGTTAAGGGTATTTTTTCCCGAATTCGCGCGGCAATTAAACTTTTGTTTTAACGAGCCATTTAATCCGAAGAAGAAGAAGAAAAAAAAACGGTTTTTCTTTCGGTTTAGTTTTAAGGGCGGGCGTGGGATTCCAATCGGTATTGTTCGGGAAAAATTTCCCGGACGCAGTGGAAATACTTTCAGATCGACGCGTTATTGTCATTTTTACAAAAATTAATAAATGAAATTTAGGAAAATGGAAAATGAGTAAAGAAAGACCCGGATATTTATTTATTTAATCGGAATGAAAAAAGAATAAATAGTATTGAACAAAGTCTAGTAAGCACTACCATATAAAATAGAAACAAGAATTGGAGAAGGCATTACTTGATATTTAATAAAAAAAAATGGGTTAGACAAAAACCAGAATACCTCAAAACCTCAATACAACATTCAAAAAGACAGAATTATGATGTGTACAATGGAAACGAATAAATTGTATGAACATAATAATAGTAGAAACACATTATGACAAATAGTTATTTTAATAACGCTTTTTAAAACGCGAAGTACATAATACAAAGAAAAAATGTTAAAATGTTAAAAATTATGGTCATGAAAAGAAAATATAACAAATAGTATTGTTACATTTTTCTAATCAGCAAAAGGTGTAGGAGAAAACCTTCTG